>NC_134397.1:261673603-261991058 GCF_050003625.1 Haematobia irritans
TTTGTTTGTTTCAAATAAGTTAAAAACAGAATATGGATTAATAAAATGGTACAAATTATTAAAACTTTTTCGAAAAGATGCCACTTTTTGAAAATATTTGATGTCAAACGTTTCAGGCAAGTGGTACAATACTTTAAAAATCATAAAAAAATTATATTAATTATTTATGTGGGAAATTATTGCAAAATTTTTAAATTTACATCCAAAACACAGAATTCGCATCACACCTTAAGAAGTTTTGTAAATTCAGTGCAACGGCACTTGAAATGGTGGACATTCGTTCTATGTAAAATTCATCACTTCTGTGCCAATTTGGCACCACTTTCAGATTCAAAAAGAACATTTTCACTACTTTTTTGGCGACGGTTTTTTGCTGGGATATACTGCATTAAACTTCTAACGTAAAAATATAAAACATTTCTAAACAAAAAGTTGGTAGATTTTTGTTAAAATTTTCATACGATCTTTTTATTTTTGGTAGAAGTGGCAACCGTAAATGCATCCCCTCTTTTAGTACTTCTATATATATTTCATGTTACTTTAATTGCCCGCTGGGTCAAAAAGAAACTAAAAAGTATCCCACAGATACGCAATAAAGATTTACGGTAAGAACAATAGTTCCTAAGGCAACAACAAAAATGTGTTTTACTTGAGACTAAGACAAATATTCAAAGTAGACAGCAGCAACAGCAACAATAATAATGTTATATTACCAAGTATAGGACATTCTTGTACGAATGACATTGAATGTTTAAAATGTTTCTTCATGTGTTCAAAAAAGGTATGTGGGAATGTATGTCGATCTTTATCTACGTTAGGCTGGAATGATAGGAAAATCTGTAGACAGAAAAAAAGTAAACTGGGAAGCTTGAACTAATTCGTTGAATTATGTCGTCAGACTATCATATATAGTGTGACCGTAATATGTATATCTCGAACAAAGTGTGAACGTACAACAGTGTACAACTTAAAATCCCATTTCCGGTGAAACGATTGAATTTTGTACACCTCACTAACCTGTTATTTTTATTTTTAATTTAATATTCGATAATTTATAAAAACGCAGTAAATTAGGTCGGGGTATATTAACAAAAAAAAAAAAAAATAAATAAAAAGATGATAGATCACTTTTAAATATATGCAACGTACACATGAACAAAAAAAGTCTTTTAATTTTTTTTATATTATAAAAATTTTTATTATAAATTTGAAATTATAATAAATTAAAAAAAATCACTATCAGGCTATGGGCTTAATATTCATCTTTCAGAAAAACATTTAAGGATTTTTTTCATTAATTTTTTACGATAGTTAAATTTGATTTTCCTTCCAAAATTGAACTTTTCTATGATTTTAGGGAAACCCCCGTCGAACCGGTCATACTTATCATTATTAAAAAAACAATGATGAAAAAAAGAAAATCACGCTTAATATTTTTCTTAATAATATTATTAATATTTTTGAGAATTGGTCAAAAAACGTCTACTGCTTTAGTTAGCAATGAATTTATTTCTAACGTCATTGAAATTTACGTTTAGTTCATAAATTTTTGAGACATACTTGACAAAAAGAAAATATCTATGGACTGGGGGAAATTTTCTTAAGAAACTCTTAAAGAAAATTAATTAAAAATTCAAATATACACAAAAAAATTATTACGAATACCTTTGTTTACATAAGTTAATACCCATGGGGTTTTGGTGGCTTGTAAATTATATAATTGTATGTTAATAAGCAATAACCCAAATCTCATATAACATTCCAGTGTGATTTTTGTTTTGCAACTTCTTGTCAGGTACCCTGTATCTTTATGTATAATTATGTCAACAATTTATTTCTTGTTTTTTTTTTAATTCCCGTTTGTTTTGCATATCTTCGATTTTTTTACGTTCCACTCTAATATCAACGTTTATATATTCATTTGATTATGTTTGACAACAACTCATATGCTTCGTTGCTTCTATGAACTACTGAATAAAAATATATAAATATATATATACAATCGTATTTGTTATTGCTTTTCTTCTCATTTTTCAAATTCTCTTAGTTTTAATTATATTTCTAGTTGCTTAGTTTCAATAACAAAAGACAAATAACAACAAAACCCAAAGACGAGAAATACAATAGTTTAGGTCTGTTTTCAATTAAATCTATTATCTTTTACGTGATTCTAATAATGAAAAACAAAGTAAAAATATTTTTATTTTTATATATACATATATGAATATATAAAGCTAACAAAAGTCAATAAGGAAAATAAATTCTATTTTTCATTGACTTACATATTTTATTCCAAGAATTGAGATACAGCAGAGCTGTATTCATATTGTAATTGACAAATTGTGTATTCAGTTCAGTTCAGTTGAATGAATGACTTGTTTTTCTTTTTTTCAATTATTTACGAAGAGAATAGTTAATTAAATTTATCATACGCAACAGAGTACCATGAACTGTAGCATATTCTTAATAATTATACGCAACGGTGTACTGCTCTCTCTCTCTCTCTCTAATGTACAGAGTCATACAAAAGTTTACATACCGTTATTTTTTTTGACTAAATACTCTTCTTAACTAAATACTCTTCTTCTTGTTATTTATAAACAACAAAAGCATCTTCTTGAATATTAACAATTTGTTTTTAATTAATTTTAAAAGCCTTAAACATACATATACATATTTTATTATTTAAAGCAAATACAATTTCTTTAACCGTATGTAAACTTGTGTAGATTCTGTGTTCAATTTTGTTCATATGTATGGCTTTAAGTATTTCGTTATACAGTAAACTACTGCTTTTGAAATTAAGTGTATTTCTTTGAGATGGAAATACAAATTATTATAGATATTGACCCTAGACTACAGTTTTATTAAAAAGCGTACCTCTGTTCAAATCTTTCGATTGAACATTTCCCAGTTTATTTGATAATTAAAAAAAACTCGACGCTTGATTTTTTTTAAAAAATTTTCACCACTTGGGTACAAAGTATAATATAATTAAAATTTTTTTTTATATATAAAATTTTATTTCTATAAAAATTTTGTCAAACATTTATGTCCATAGAAAATCTCGTCAACATTTTATGTCTATAGAAAATTTTGTCAAAATTTTATTTATATAGAAAATGTTGTCAAAACTTTATTTTTAAAGAAAATTTTTATTTTAGTATGTCCATAGAAAATCTCGCCAAAATTTTATGTCTATCGACAATTTTCTCAAAATTTTATTCCTATTGGAGATTTTGTCAAAATTTTATTTCTATTGAAAATTTTGTAAAAATTGTTTTTCTCTAGAAAAGTTTGTTAAAATTTTATTTCTAAAAAAAAAATTGTCAACATTTTATTTCTCTAAAAAATTTTGTTATAATTTTATTTCTACAGAATTTTTTTTTTTAATTTTATTTCTATAGAAAATTTTGTCAAAATTCTATTTCTATAGAAAATTTTGTCAAAATTTTATTTCTATAGAAACATTTTGTCAAAATTTTATTTCTATAGAAATTATATTTCTCTTGAAAATTTTGCCACACTTTTATTTGTATACAATTTTTCTATAGAAATTTTTGTCAAAAATTTATTTCTATAGAAATTTTTGTCAAATTTTTATTTCTATAGAAAATGTTGTAAAATTTTTATTTCTATAAAAAAATTTTGTCAAAATTTTATTTCTATAGAAAATTGTGTTAAAATTTTATTTCTATAGAAAATTTTGTCCAAATTGTATTTATATAGAAAAATTTTGCCAAATTTTCTTTCTATAGAAAATTGTTTCTAAAATTTATTTCCCTAGAAAATTTTGTTAAAATTTTATTTCTACAGAAAATTTTGTTAAAATATTATTTCTATAGAAAATTTTTTTAATATTTTATTTTTATAAAAAATTTTGTCAACATCTTATTTCTATAGAAACATTTTATCAACATTTTATTTCTATAGAAAATTTTGTCAAAATTTTATTTTTATAGAAAATTTTGTCAAAATTGTATTCCTATAGGAAATTTTGTCAACATTCTATTTAAATAGAAATTTTTTTTTTAAATTTTATTTCTATAGAAATTTTTGTCAAAATTTTATTTCTATAGAAATTTTTGTCAAATTTTTATTTCTATAGAAAATGTTGTAAAATTTTTATTTCTATAAAAAAATTTTGTCAAAATTTTATTTCTATAGAAAATTGTGTTAAAATTTTATTTCTATAGAAAATTTTGTCAAAATTGTATTTATATAGAAAATTTTTGCCAAATTTTCTTTCTATAGAAAATTGTTTCTAAAATTTATTTCCCTAGAAAATTTTGTTAAAATTTTATTTCTACAGAAAATTTTGTTAAAATATTATTTCTATAGAAAATTTTTTCAATATTTTATTTTTATAAAAAATTTTGTCAACATCTTATTTCTATAGAAACATTTTATCAACATTTCATTTCTATAGAAAATTTTGTCAAAATTTTATTTTTATAGAAAATTTTGTCAAAATTGTATTCCTATAGGAAATTTTGTCAACATTCTATTTAAATAGAAAAATTTTGTCAAAATTTTATTTCTCTAGAAAATGTTGTCAAAATTTTATATCTATAGAAAAATTTTGTCAAAATTTTATTTGTATAGAAAATTGTGTTAAAATTTTATATCTATAGAAAAATTTTGTCAAAATTTTATTTCTATAGAAAAATTTGTCAAAATTTTATTTCTCTAGAAAATTTTGTCACACTTTTATTTGTATACAATTTATTTAAAACTTTATTTCTATAAAAAATTTTGTCAAAATTTTATTTCTATAGAAAATTTTGTCAAAATTTTATTTAAATAGAAAAATTTTGCCAAAATTTTATTTCTGTAGAAAATTCTATCAAAATTTTATTTCTTGAGAAAAATTTGTCAAAATGTATATTTCTCTAGAAAATTTTGTCACAATTTTATTTGTATACTATTTGTTTTATAGAAATTTTTTCAAAATTTTATATCTATAGAAAATTTTGTCAAAATTTTATTTCTATAGAAACTTTAGTCAAAATTTTATTTCTCTAGGAAATTTTGTCAAAATTTTATTTCCATGCAATTTTTTATATAAAAATTTGTCACAATTTTTGTATAAAAAATGTTGTTATTATTTGATTTCTAAGGAAAATTTTGTCAAAAGTTAATTTCTATAGAAAATATTCTATTTCTATAGAAAATTTTGTCAAAATTCTATTTCCATAGAAAATTTAGTCAAAATTTAGTATTTATAGAAAATATTGTCAAAATTGTATTTCTATAGAAAATTTTATCAAAATTGTATTTCTATAGAAAATTTTGTCAAAATTTTATTTAAATAGAAAAATTTTTTAAAATTTTATTTCTATTGAAAATTTTGTCAAAATTTTATTTCTATAGAAAGTTTTTTCAAAATTTTTATTTCTATGGCTCAAAATTTTATTATATAATTTTTTATTCTTTTTTTTATAATTTTTAAAGAAAATTTTGTAAAAATTTTATTTATTATTTTGTAAAAATTTTATTTACAACAACGTTTTTTTTGTTCAATATCCTATGTGTTTCACTCAATTTATACGATTTAAAGGTTACAAATTTCTCTATTCATCTTAAATTGATAAATAACTAAAGCTTTAAATATACAATATTATACTATACACAGTATATTATAAACACTAAATTACAGATTATGCAGATTTTCCAAAGAACAAGAGGAAAAAAACCTAATCCTATACAAAACTCTTAGAAGACATTAAAATGCGACAGGCATGTGTAAGAAGAAGAAAATGAAAAAATCAAATTCAAGAAATTGTGTTGGGGCATAGAGATAGAATTTTCTATGAAAGTTGGCATACACCGACATACATACACTCAACAAAAAGAGTAAACCTAATTTAGCTCTATTTGTGTTCACGGAATTATTATGTTTTGGGAAAGTTTCCTTGATTTAAAAAAAATTTTGCATGAGTTAGCTAAATTGGCTAAATAAACGTAAAAAATTATACACAAGTGATGCATAAAGGTTTACTAAATTCATAATTTCCACAAAACAATTCAGAATTTCTTAAAAACCTGTACATTTTAACACAAATACAACCATCGTGAACTTCGTATGGCGCAAAAGGCATTTTGGAAATTTTCAATTCCAATTTCTCCCCCAAACTACAAAATTTTCTTCAACAAGTGAAAAAACTATATAACGTCCAATAAATTTTCTTGAATTTATCGAAAATTATTTACTTATTTTTGTAATATCGGCGTACAGTTTAGTTAAAAAATTTCTAAAATTAACCAAAATTTTCCTTCATGGTGGCTTCATTATTTTTTGAGTGTACATAGTTTGCAACTGCATTGTATATAGATATCGTCTTACGACACATCTCTTGAACAGATGCACTTAAGCACTTATTTGCGCACATATAGACACGCACACACACACATGTATACACTTATATGTAAAAAGTCATACGCATTCAAAAACAGATGAGCTGGCTGTCATGCTAGCCGTCAAAAAGGCATTGGCGTCTAATACTTTTCTTATTGTTTTCATTGTTGCGCTATTGCTTGCATCTTGTCTCTTAAATTCTCAATGTGCCTGTTGCCTGTTGTACTTTACGATGATGTTGAAGCTGCTGTTGTAATTTTCGCATTTTTTTTTTGTTGCGCCAATAAAAGTTTGTATTTATAAAAGGGGGAATGATTCCCAAGAAGGATATTGGAAATTGTATTGTCACATTTCATATCTTCCACCATTGGATTATATAACCCCTATAACCGATTTTATATGCTGCAATACTTCAATAACATTTTAAAGTGTGCCATAACAAAGAATTTTACAGCAAAAATAACCTAACCTTCCATATGTGATACTTGATAAAAATAAAAAGAGATAAAAGAGGCTAACGCAATAACAACTGCAACCAGGGCTGCCAATAAAATTTCAAGGAAAATCGTCACATTTTTCGATAAAAATCATCATAATCGGCACTTGCATTTTAAAAATCGTCAAAAAATCGGCAAAATAAATAATATTAAAATTAAACATATTTTTTTTGGGTAAACACAAAACAAAAGTATTTATTTCATACACAAAACAGAAAATTAATGTACACAACTATGCATTTCAATAAAAAAATTTATAAAGAAATCAGTTTTGTATAAAAATTACATTACCATACAAATCATTTTCTAAACAAAAATATTTCGTAATTTTTGTATAAAAAATTTATTTTTCTAAAATATTGTTATTAATTGATTAACATTTTTATTTAAAAAATATATATTTTGAAACTAAAGAAAAAGTCCCGTGTCTTCCAAAAGGGGTAATTTGTTTAGATGTTTCCGATAGATATGTCTATAAGTGGTTATTTTTTATACTGTACTAGAATTTTATCATAATTAGTAAAAGTTTCTATTGCACATTCTGAGTTAAGGTAGAATTACATACCATGCGTTCAATGCG
This sequence comes from Haematobia irritans, assembly GCF_050003625.1. Lineage (NCBI taxonomy): Eukaryota > Metazoa > Arthropoda > Insecta > Diptera > Muscidae > Haematobia > Haematobia irritans. Next base: position 261,681,039 of record NC_134397.1, read on the forward strand.
TCCGATGATTGAAGAGTTGAAATTTCTCTTTGAAATCAAAAGCTCGAATAGTCTGCCGCAAACAGAAAAAAGCAACCCTTCCATCAACGCATGGTGTGTAATTCAACCTTAAATCATTATCAATTTTGGTATTAAAACAACTTGAGTTATTTCATTTTAGGTTATTTTTTTAACAGAATATTCCATCCAATGAATTATCTAATATCATCTAATTTTAGTTTTTTACTTAAAAAATTCTACGTTTGCTGTGGAGTTTGGAAGAATCATGATTATTTGTACGAATTTTGACAAAACTCGAAAAGCCAAAGTACTCCAGGTTTTGTTTCCGAATTTTTTCTCCAAAATTTTTCAAATTTATTTTAATATTTTCAAAAATTTCTTCAAAATGTAAAAACTTTAACTCCCTAAACTATATATCTAAAAAACGTAGTTAATATCGTTAAAATCGGGAAAAAAATCGGAATTGTTCATTTTGCGAGTAAAAAATCGTCAAAATGCCGCTAAATCGGCAAAATTGGCAGCCCTGACTGCAACTCTTCAAGTGTATGCGAAAACACCACTAGTGGATAAAAGAGGCAAAATTCAACAAACTACCGTTCCACTGACTGTTAATTAACATACAGCTAACATAAGCAGTTGAGAAACAAGTCAAACTCATCACACAGAGTGGGAAAATACATGAGAACAACACAGCGAAGCGAAACTGTCAATTGAAACTGCGTCAGTAGGTGGCAGTTATGAGGAAATATTTCTGTCGGCGTCACCCAGTTCTGTTCTCTGAATACCATTAATTTTTTCCAACTTTCGACTTGGATTAACTCAATAACAGTACATTGAGGAACTTAATTAAATTTATTGGCGATGGAGCTCCGTCAAGGACTAGTGTTTATCGATGGTATGGTGAATTCAAACGAGATCGTAGTTAACTCCAAGACAAATTTCGGAACCGGTGTTTTTAATATCATAAAACCCGCTTTTTCATTTTCAATGTAAACTAAAATCCGGATGTATTTTGTGCGCACTTCCAACATAGTATTCGCCCAAGACATCAAATAAAATACGTTGGTTCTCTGAAGGAATCCCAGAGATATTTCAATGAAATATAATCAAACCGTGCTTGTTCAATTAGGAGCGTATATTTTGTCAACAAAACTTACTTTTTTTTCTTGTACATACTGAGCACAAGAAAAATTTTAGTTGTCGATACTCTTCAACGCCGTCTTTAATATATATATAATATAACATTCCAGAAATATTTACAAAAAGCAAATGAAACCAAAAAATAAAAAAACAAATCCAATATTTTAATATTTATCTACGGTATTGTCTACGGCAAGGAATTAAATTTTTACATTAAAACATTGAAGTATTTTTTCCTACATTTATATTAAATTAAGCGTTTTTTCTACTTTTGTGAAAAAAAAACGGTTGGACTGGTTATGCAGGTTATTTAATTTTTAAAACAGCGCCCACCGGTTTTAAAAAATGGTCCCGGGTTTTAGAACCGAAAAAAACTAAAAAAAAACCGGTTGTTTGATCCCTCTAATCCTCATGTGACCTATCGTGAGATTGAGACAACCTTCGGCATTAGTGGGGCCAGCATACATTCAATATTTCATGGCAAGTGATGAATCGTGGATATACCCGTATGAGGCAGAAAGTAACCAGCAGTCGACTGCATGGGTGTTTCAAGATGAGCCAAATCCAACAAAATTTGCTAGTGCATGAAATACTTCTAAGCAATGGATCGCCTTTTTTTCGGAAAATATCAAACTTGAAAAGCAATAATCCCGAAATATAAAAGACAATTTTAGAATGGTATTTGAACGGACAATTTTATTTAATCACAATATGTTAAGAATAATTTAATTTTACACCAATAGCATGCTCAACACAAAATAACGCCATTGTATTTTTTTTTTTTTTTTTTTTGGAAAGCCCCATATGTATATTCTTATTGCTTTCTAATAACGGCAATAAAAGTTCTCTAATAGCAAAAATAAACAAACACAAAGATCGTGTAAGACTTAATGTGCTCATCGATTAATAACAATGATAATAAATCGCCCACAATCTATCACAATTTTTATTATGGCACAGATCGATTGGTTAATCACTGTTCGAATGGTATCCCTCCCCATAGCCCCCAAAGATTTGTGTTGTCAATGATCTAGACACACATGTACATAAATAACCGCGGGCATAGATAGCACGTTTACAATATTCTTTAATTAAAAATATTGTTTAGTTGTTTACAATTACAATAGCAACAACAAAACGAACAAAACATTATGCCAACATGCATTTCAACAACAGCCGCCACTACAAAAACAATAGCAAAAACAAAACAAAATCAAAGACAGCAGCATCTATAAATTGAGGATGCAGGCAAATGATTGAGAATATGTATATTGTCTCACTTATAGACACACACACAAACACACATATGAATATATGTCAATAGACAAAACCCTTTAGTTTACTCTTTTCTCCTCTCTTCCCATGGATGCCAATGCAAATAACCCATGTTTTTCTCACTATTTGTACTGTTGTATAGCCCAGCTTTATTTTTGTTGTTTTATCTTCATTCACTCGTCGTAATGTCTGTCTTACGTTATTTCTTTTGTTTAGTTTTTTTTTTTTGCAAAACAACACAAACTCATGTTCATGCACGAAGAATGTTGTAGAGCGCGACAACAATTTGCTTCACAAAAACAATAATAAACTAAACAACAATAACAAAGTCCTCACACAAAATATAAAATTTAAACATAAACACACGTACTAACCAAATAACTAACAGCATCCATCTACAAAAACAAAACAAACAAATGGTAGCTAACACCAACAACAATGGCACAAAAATTGTAAGGGAAATTGTTTGGCATGATGCCCACTAAAACAACGACACAAAACGATAAACAGCAGCGACGACAACAATAACTTTAAATAAAGCTCAAAGTGCCACTACTTTTAGATATGTTGAAATCGATGAGAGCGTGAACAATAGAGACCGAGAGAGAGCTAGAGATAGAGAGAGTGAGTAATGCAATGTAATTCAGCTAGTACTGCCAATATATATAGTTTGTAACAACAAAAACTACTAAAATAACTAAAAGGCAATGAAAAGGCGAAATCGTAAGCAATGCAAATCATAGGGTGGATTGGAGGAAAAACTGTCAACCACAATCTCATAAAAAGTCAATTGAAAACCTGTATGGATTATATTGTATTGATATCGATTATTAAACACACATTTATTGGAGCCACCGTGGTGCAATGGTTAGCATGCCCGCCTTGCATACACAAGGTCGTGGGTTCGATTCCTGCTTCGACCGAACACCAAAAAGTTTTTCAGCGGTGGATTATCCCACCTCAGTAATGCTGGTGACATTTCTGAGGGTTTCAAAGCTTCTCTAAGTGGTTTCACTGCAATGTGGAACGCCGTTCGGACTCGGCTATAAAAAGGAGGTCCCTTGTCATTGAGCTTAACATGGAATCGGGCAGCACTCAGTGATAAGAGAGAAGTTCACCAATGTGGTATCACAATGGATTGAATAGTCTAAGTGAGCCTGAAATATCGGGCTGCCACATAACCTAACCTAACCTAACCTTGGACTATAATCTGAAATAATTTTGAATTTTAAAAATTGCTAAGTTAAAAATTATTTATTTTAATTAAAAATGATTTTCTTTACTATAGGGAGATTTTTCCTTACTTCAAAAGCATACGAATTTAACGGAGGGACAAAAATTTCATTGAACAATTTAAATTTAAAGAAATGAAAAACAAAAGTGTAAATCTTAGGTTTGAACTCCCTTTTACTTAAAATTGAGTTATTAAAAAAAATCATCTCCAATATTGTTTAAATTTGGTGTTTTAGAATTTAAATTACATAATATTTCATCACATTAGGTCAACATTACAGCCGATTTAAGATACGAGAGCATCTGTCTCAGTAGACATTTCAAATGGCTCTGCACGAAACTTTGGACATGCTTATTTAGTTATTAATTTATTTCTTAATTTATTATAATTACAAATTATAATAAACTTATTTATACGGGCACTAGCAAATAGAGGCTATCGACCTAATTGGACATGAGAAAGCTATATATTTGAGTTGCCAGATAAAAAGACTGAGTATCGGTGGACCTTCGTCCAGGAAGGAAAAATAAATTGAAAAATTTTCCAAATGTCTTTTCTTTTAGACCATCTTCAAATAATTCGATCTTTAGAAAAGGGAAAAGAATTTCTAGAGAATAAACCTAAAATTTATTTTAATAATGGAGGACTACGGCTTCACCTAACTCATCAATTTTTTTTTTACTTGTTGTTTTTTTATATGCCGAAAAAGTGGCAAATGTCCCCACTTACAACAGAGAGTTATGCTATAGCTAACCCCTATCGGTAACCTTTTACATTGTTTTCATGAATTTTAGAATAGGATTTCTTCTACGAAATATTTTATGCTTGATAGTAACGCAAATTCATTGGCACCTCTGTCGTTGGCTTTTAGTCTCTTTATCTCTTTGCCCCACTCTTTCTCTCTCTCAGTAATTTCTCATGAATGTCTGGTGTTTTCCACACTCACACCAAGTATTGCTATTGGTCTGGCTTCTATTTGACTATTGATGACGCATTATCGATGATGCTTTCTGTATTGATTTGTTTTTGTTTTTTTTTCTTTTACGTAAATGGCATTTGTGGTCTAAGGGGATCCCATCAAAAAGACATAAAATTCAATGGGCTTACATTATTTTAAATTTCATCATTATAAATTTATTTCCGATGAAAATTGCTAAAAATAATTAATGGCATTTGGGGGGGGGGGGGGGGGGGGGTGGAATTTGTTGTTGTTGGTTGTGTACAATATATAAAATGCCAGATGTAATTTCACTCTTGCTTGCTCCACATCAAGGTATGAGATTAATAGGGAGATATGAAGGAGAGGGGTAGAGATGGATTTTTTCTCAATTACTCTTGGTTGTAAAAACAGTTAAGTGGAAGAAAAAGAGAAATACTTTTTTATAATACTGATGTATGACAAGTAACAATAACAAAACAGGCTTCTTGAAGGTTAAGAAATAACAGTCGTAGAATGAGAAAGATATTGAGCATCTTAACCATTATCACAGTTACAATAGGGTTATTCGCTATTAAAATTGTTATCATAGTTACATAAAAATTTCAAAACAATGAAATTACCCTTGATTACTATTAATTTTAACAAACAAAAAAAAATGCAACATTTTAAGAATTTATCATTGGTGAAATTACTATGGAACACTAGAAATCATTATACCAACTACTCAGTAAAAATTAGCAAACAAATGAAAACTAATTGAGTAATGAAAATCCATTTTATTAAATTTATTTATTGAGTGCCTTTATTTGAGGAACTTCCTATAGCATTTTCCTCTGTATTCTTTTCAAACAAATAGATTTTTGAAACAATTTATTTGTGTATGCATGTATGCGTATAGGCTTGTTCATGTTTTGTTTGTTATAGATATTTATTGATCATTGGCACTAAAGCTTTTGTATTTTTGCCGCCAACCAATTTCATTTGGTTAGTTTTCAATATTTATTTCTATCAAAACACACACGCACACAAATCGAACACCAAAATAACTTCTCTATATATAAATACAATAAAATCGAAATGATTTAAGTGGACACAATGAAATAAACAAAACAAATAAAATTCCGAAATCAATAACAAATATTTCGTATAAAATGGTTCATTGAAAAAAATTTTTTTTTTTTGGCATACAGTCAATGAATGGAAGCACAAGAACAACAATGTTTTGGGGGTAAATGATTGTAGCAAATATTTTCAGTAGACAGGAAATGAAATTGAATTAAAGAAAAAAAACTCTATGCGTAAATAGTAGAGTGTGGGTAAATTGCTTTAATGATTCATCCACTATTTACAATGAATAAAAAAATGTTAAATAAACATATTCCCCTAAAACATAAAAAAAGGAAAAAACCTATAAATTCAATTGTTTTGAAATCAATACATATATCACTAATTTTTTTTAATTAACAATATAGGATTAAAGTGTTCTTTTTAGTGTAACTTTACAAATTTTTAGATTATATACGACAAGACAAATATACAGTGACGAATATTTTTGTTCATGTTATTTTTTGTTCAGAAAATTGTACGACATAGTTTTTTATTAAAAAAAATTTTGTCACTTGATATAAAAGCATAAAAACAATACTATACAACACACACAAAAAGGGAAAGGTACACAGAAAAAAGGAAAGGGGAAAATTATTACCTCGCGCGAAATTCGAACTAAATTGGACCCCTTTTTTTGAGGTTTCCATAATTAACTGTCATTTATTATTATATTAACCCTTTCATTACCGAAATAAATCTAATGATAAAAACTTTTTCTTTTTCTTTTTATGACCACTTAGTTTTAATAGATTTTTGTTTATTTTAATGGGCTGTTTTGGTCAATATATATAAATGCAACTAAAACAAGTTTATTTCATCTTTTTTCTCGACGTTTCGTCGGCTTTTTTCCGACCTTTTCCAGAGAATTTTTTATTTGAAATATCTGTAGAGGAAAATTCTATTTAGATTTCAGTAATTGTGGATTTTAGTTCTTACTTACAATTGTTTTACATTTGTTTCATTTATAAATTATTAAAACTGGACATCACAAACAATAATAATAACTAAATAAATAAATAAAATGTAAATATTGCAGCAAAACTTTAAATCTATATCACAGAACTATGTATGTTTACTCTTTAAATTATTGCAATGGAATACTGTAAGTTGGTGTTATCTTTGTCTTCCTTAGTGTTCATTGACGTCTCTATTCTCTGTTGAATGCGTAGGCTCTCCAGTGTATAACGTTTGTTCTCATTTCTCTCTCTGTCGAGAATTTTAACAGCTTTGAAGTCTATGCTATGGCCACTCTCTTTTATGTGTTGTACTAAAGCTGTGCTTTCTCTATGTTTGTTGATGTCGGCTTCATGTTCTGCCATTCGTATTTTCAATTGTCTTCTTGTTGTACCCACATAGTGTTAGTTCGTACACAACGTTGTCTAATTGCATTTTGTCTGTTCTGTTTGTTTTTGTTGTAAATAATCGTTGCAGTGTATCGTTTGATTTGTATGCTATTGTTGTTGTTTCTTCCTCTATTGATCTCAACCAAGTTTTGCATTCCGTCAATTTGGAGATAAATGGGACACTGAAAAAAATGTTTGAGTTCTCCATTTGTATTTTTTCTTTGTGAGTTTTTGGATGATGAGTTTTGTTGATTAGTGAGTTGATTAGATGTACTGGAAAACTATTTTGTCGAAGAATATTTTTAATTTTTAAAATATTTTGACTTTTGAATCTGTCATCACTCAGGTACATTACTTTCTGTATAAAATTTGAGGCTGTATTTATCTTCATAGTTTTTGGTTGGGTTGAGTGATAGTTTATCATTCTTCCCGAAGCTGTAGTTTTCGTGTACCAGTCTGTAATAATTGAGCTTCCATCTTTTATCATTTTCATATCTAAATATGGGATTTCCCCGTTTTTTTCCTTTTCAATTGTGAATTGAATTTTGGTGTGATACGAGTTCAGTAATTTCATTATTTCCTGCTCGTCGTCCTTGTTGATTATTGCCAGTAGATCGTCCACGTATTTTGTTATTAGTTTAATTTTTATATTTTTACTGTTTAACTCCAATATCACTTCATCCAAAAGATTGTCTTTTATTTTTCTTCTGTTTTTACTTGTACTAACAGCATGTAGAATAAAATTTGTCATTTTGGAAACCTACGTCAATTACTTCAAGAGCTATATGAGCTTGTTCTGAAAACTTGATTCTTGAATTGTGACCCCATTGCCTTATATCTTTCAAAGTGTGAGAAAAAATACACAAAAGAACCCGTAAAAGTGTCAGCTATAGTTGTTGTATAAATGTCCATTTACTGGAAACATACAGTACAAAAATTGTCTCAAATTTTCGTATTTTTCGTTTATCCAATAGTTTATTGTTAAAGAAGTTTATAAAAATTTATTATAGACCACACCAATATGGACAATATTTATAGCTTAAAGCCTCTATTTTAAAATAACATCGAGAAATAAATCGAAACTATGTGGGAAAATATAATTTGGTGTCTTTTTCGAATGTCCTTCTAAGTGGACATCGGTAGTGAAAGAGGTAACTACAATTTATCACCCTTCTCGTACAAGACAAAAAAAACAACACTTGACGCTAAATCATTACCCAAAAAGTAAAATCGGGAGATCTGGCTATATGGGGGTTATACCAAACCGTGGACCGATACACACCATATTCAACACACTTTTTTTTTGGATCCAAAATACTTCAGGTAAATGGGATAAAAATTCGTATGTTTAAATGCTTAAGAAATTAAATGGGGTTATACCAAACAATGGACCGATACTATATTCGATATGTACACCATATTCGACACACTTGTTGTTTGGACCCAAACTACCCGTATACTTTGAGATTCAGTTAAATCGGATATAATCTCGGATGCCTAGACGCTCAAGAAATCATATAGGAAGATCGGGCTATATGGTGGTTATACCAAACTATGGACCGCTAAACACTATATTCGACACACTTGTTTATCGATCTAAACTAGGTAGCCACCGTGGTGCAATGGTTAGCATGCCCGCCTTGCATACACAAGGTCGTGGGTTCGATTCCTACTTCGACCGAACACCATCGGTGGATTATCCCACCTCAGTAATGCTGGTGATATTTCTGAGGGTTTCAAAGCTTCTCTAAGTGGTTTCACAGCAATGTTGAACGCCGTTCGGACTCGGCTATAAAAAGGAGGTCCCTCGTCATTGAGCTTAACATGGAATCGGGCTGCACTCAGTGATAAGAGAGAAGTTCACCAATGTGGTATCACAATGGACTAATAGTCTAACAGGCTGGCTGATAAGTCCCCGGTCTAACAAGGAAAAACATATTTTTTGTCAAAATTCGTTTTTATTATTCAACATAGTTCCCTTCAAGAGCGATACAACGATTATGACGACCTTCCAATTTTTTGATACCATTTTGGTAGTACTCCTTCGGTTTTGCCTCAAAATAGGCCTCAGTTTCGGCGATCACCTCTTCATTGCAGCCCTGCGAGCATCCTTTTGGGGTCTGAGAACAAGAAAAAGTCGCTGGGGGCCAGATCTGGAGAATACGGTGGGTGGGGAAGCAATTCGAAGCCCAATTCATGAATGTTTGCCATCGTTTTCAATGACTTGTGGCACGGTGCGTTGTCTTGGTGGAACAACACTTTTTTCTTCTTCATATGGGGCCGTTTTGCCGCGATTTAGACCTTCAAATGATCTAATAACGCCATATAATAGCCACTGTTGATGGTTTTTCCCTTCTCAAGATAATCCATAAAAATTATTCGCTGCGCATCCCAAAAAACAGAGGCCATTACTTTGCCACCGGACTTTTGAGTCTTTCCACGCTTCGGAGACGGTTCACCGGTCGCTGTCCACTCAGCCGACTGTCGATTGGACTCAGGAGTGTAGTGATGGGGCCATGTTTCATCCATTGTCACATATCGACGGAAAAACTCGGGTGTATTACGAGTTAACAGCTGCAAACACCGCTCAGAATCATCAACACGTTGTTGTTGGTCAAATGTGAGTTCGCGCGGCACCCATTTTGCACAGAGCTTCCGCATATCCAAATATTGATTAATGATATGACCAACACGTTCCTTTGATATCTTTAAGGCCTCTGCTATCTCGATCAACTTCATTTTACGGTCATTCAAAATCATTTTGTGGATTTTTGTTTTGATGTTTTCGTTGGTAACCACCTCTTTCGGGCATCCACTGCGTTCACCGTCCTCCGTGCTCATTTCACCACGCTTGAATTTTGCATACCAATCAATTATTTTTGATTTCCCTGGGGCAGAGTCCGGAAACTGATTATCAAGCCAAGTTTTTGCTTCCACCGTAATTTTTTCCCTTCAGAAAACAGTATTTTATCAAAACACGAAATTCCTTTTTTTCCATTTTTTTCACAATAACAAAAGTTGCTTCACAAGAGGCGCTCTATCTCACAAACTAATTGACTTACAGACGTCAAATTTTGACACGAATCATTTGAAGGTTGGTACTATATAAAAATATATTAATACTAGCGACGCCATCTATGTGTCAGACCGGGGACTTATCAGCCAACCTGTTAAGTGAGCCTGATACATCGGGCTGCCACCTAATCTAACCTAACCTAACCTAACATGGACCTAAACTAGCTCAAGATTTTGAGTTTCAGGCAAATCAGATAAAATCTCGGGTGTTTAGAAGCCCAATAAATCTAATGGAGAGATCAGGCTATAGGGGGCTACATCCAAATATGGACCAAATCACACCCCATTCGTCACACCTATTTACGAACCCAAAATACCTCAAAATATTTAGTTTCAGGCAAATCGGATAAAAATTGTGGTGCCTAGAAGAAGTCAAATACGGAGGTCGGTCTATATGGGGAGTATGTCAAAATATGGTCCGATACGCATTTATGTATATGTAGACCCAAAATACCTCTAGACTTTGAATTTCAGGAGAAGCCCAAGAAGTCAAATCAGGAGTTCGGACTATATGAGGGTATGCACTAGAGGTCTGCATCGAATAACTTTTCACTACATGTATGCAATTCGCTGTCGAATATAGTACATACACTGTCTTTCTCTAAGAGCGCAAGTAGTGAAGTGAAGAGAACGCTTGCTTGTCAAATACCACCAAGTACTTATCCGAAACAATATGTGTTCCGAAATAAAGGAACAATAAAAATGTAAGTACTTGAGAAAAAGTACAACATGGATTCTCTTCACTTCACGTGGTACCACAAGTATTGCTTAGCTATGTGCGAAGCAAAACTTTCCATTATTATTAATCATAGATATGTATGTATGTCACATATTTCATATATTTATGTATGTCACACACTTACCTTAACGTTTTCCGTTCTTTATATCAATCCGAAAACATATATTATGGAGAGTAACTGTTTTCTTGTATTTCTGAAACTTCACGTGGTACATGGAGTACTCTATGAAGTTTTGTTCTCGCAACATACTCGACGTGATCAATCTGAGTACACTTCAATAAGAGAGAAAGAGGAATATGTGTTTGTTGGTAGTGAAGACATCAGAGTAGCAACAAGAAGTTACTCGTGGCTTTTGATGTTCATTAAAATGTGTACCAATTGTTTTGCGACTCTCTCAAATAGATGTACTCATGTAGCAAGTACACGTGTACTCTGCATTTACAAATGCAATTGTGCAGACCTCTAGTATGCACCAAAATACCACTAGGTTAGGTTAGGTTAGGTGGCAGCCCGATGTATCAGGCTCACTTAGACTATTCAGTTCATTGTGATACCATATTGGTGAACTTTTCTCTTCCACTAGATTTTGAGTAACTCTAAAAGCCCATGAAGCCAAACAGCAGATTGAGCTATATGGGGCCTATATCAAAATGTTTACCGAATCACACCATAACAAAATTATCTATGCACCCAAAATACCTATAAATTTTGCAATTCAAGGAAATCGGATAAAAATTGGGTTGTCTAGATACTCAAGACCTAAAATCGGCGGTTCGGTTTGTATGGGGACTATATGAAACTCTGGACCGATATAGCCCATTTTCGAACATGCAGACAAAAGACGAGTTTATGCAAAAATTTCAGAACGATAGCTTTATTATTGAAGACTGTAGCATGATTACAACATACAGACAGTCAGACAAACGGACGGACAGACATGCTAATAACGTCTTAGAATTTCTCCCTGATCAAGAGTATATACTTAAGTAGTCGGAAATCGATATTACGATTTGTTACAAACGGAATAACAAACTTATTATACCTCCATTACCATTCTATGATGGTGGGTATAAAAATCATTGAGCTGGGAAATTTTTCTTAAAAAAAAAAAATAGAAAAACAGAATAACTATTTTGCAATAAACATAAGTTAATTTTAAAAATTTTCAGTTTAATAAAGGACATATTTTGTGATGGTCTAAACAATCCACAAAAAAATTTTGTTAAAATACATTTTCACATTAAACTTCTATTAAAATATTGAATTGTAATTTTTTTATACTATAAGAATATCGTAAAGCTCGACCATTGTATAGCTCCTACGTGATATAATAAGCAGGAAATTTAATTTTGTTTAAACTATTAAAGTAATCAATAAACAAAAATTGATGGATGCCTCGTTTACATGAAGGAAATTTGATTGAAAAAAAAATGGAAAACAACCAAGGTTTCCCATAAAATTCTTAATAGGAAATTGAATCATTTTCCTAATATGGATGATGAAAAAGAAAATAATGATGGATAGATGAAAAGCTATAAAAATCAATATTGAAATGTAACATTTTTCCCAAAGTAAACAGGTGGTTTTTCATAAATAAATATTAGAAAATAAACATAAGCAAAATGCCTTTATTTACAATAATAACTCAAATCATGTGTACCCCTTTATAAATAAATTTACATCAAATCAAATTATAAAGCCATTTTTATTTATAAAAAATATTTTGAAATTAATTGCTCAACATAAAAAAAGACAAAACCTCTTAAAATAACCAAGCAAAACATGGACATTTTATTTTATCTCATGTGACATCAAGAAATTATATTAATAATTTATATGTTGGATTTTTGTTGTACTGTTGTATATTTTAACAAATGGTGGCAGCTCCATGTCTCTTGAATTTGTTTACGAAATTATGTGGGCGTTAGCCGAAAATAGTTGTTTAAAATGCTTAAGTGTTTCTTTATGAGGGTCAAGGTTACATTTAATCTAAACACACAAAAAAATCACACAAATTCACAAATGCACGAGCAAATGGGAATTAGTGTTTTTTGTACTAAGGAATTTTTTTAAAATTAAATTTAAAAGTCGTTCATATTTGTATTTATCAATATAAAATAAAAATAAATATAAAAAAAAATATTTTCGTTTTGTGTGGGCTTGAGCAGAAGACGTGACACGTGTTATAATTGCATTTAACCCTAATCCTTTGGCATAAGAGAGCTTCTGTAACCAAGACACAGTTGAGAATGATTCATAAAAAAGAACATCGGGCATTAGTTCGATGGAAGAAATAATGTCGATGAATTTGTTCCTTTTATTTCAAATATGCGATTTAAAATATTTTACTTAAGCTGTCATATTCAATTTGCTATTTGTTATATCCAAAGCTACGTTAATAAGAATATCGACGACACTCTACTACCAATTCATCACTTTCCATGTACTAGTGGGCGTATAAGCGATGGTCATTTATGAACACATCAACCATACGCACCCACGTACGATTGTTAGTTTCAGTTGTGTAGTTACTGGCTATTATCAAACGATAATTTTATCATATCTAAAAAAAAAAACTCGAAAACCAACAACAAAGATAAATCAGGTTTATTTTTATTTTTCTATAGAAATAAAATTTTGACAAATTTTCGATAGAAATAAAATGTTGACAACATCTTCTATAGAAAAAATGTTGACAAAATTTTCTATAGAAAAAAATTTTGACAAAATTTTCTTTAGAAATAATTTTTTGACAAAATTTTTAGTAGAAATAAAATTTTGACAAAATTTTCTATAGATATACAATTTTTACAAAATTTTCTACAGAAATAAACTGTTGACAAAATTTTCTATAGAAATAAAATTTTGACAAAATTTTCTATAGAAATAAAATTTTGAGAAAATTTTGTATAGAAATAAAATGTTGACAATATTTTCTATAGAAATAAAATTTTGACAAAATCTTCCATAAAAAATAAAATTATGACAAAATTTTCTATAGCAATAAAATTTTGACAAATTTTTCTATAGAAATAAAATTTTGACAAATTTTTCTATAGAAATAAAATTTTGACAAAATTTTCTATAGAAATAAAATTTTGACAAAATCTTCCATAAAAAATAAAATTTTGACAAAATTTTCTATAGCAATAAAATTTTGACAAAATTTTCTATAGAAATAACATTTCTACAAAATTTTCTATAGAAATACAATTTTGACAAAATTTTCTATAGAAATAAAATGTTGACTAAATTTTCTATAGAAATAAAATTTTGACAAAATCTTCTATCGAAATACTATTTTGACAAAATTTTCTATTGAAATAAAATTTTGACTTTTTTTGTTTTTATAGAAATAAACTTTTGACAAACCTTTTTATAGAAATAAAATTTTGACAAAATTTTCTACAGAAATTAAATTTTCACAAAATTTTATATCGAAATACAATTTTGAGATAAAATTTTGACAAAAATAAAATTGACAGAAATAAAATTTTGACTTTTTTTAGTTTTTATACAGAAATAAAATGTTGACAAAATCTACCATAAAAATAAAATTTTGAAAAAATTTTCTATAGAAATTAAATTTTGACTTTTTTGTTTTTGTTTTATAGAAATAAAATTTTGACAACATTTTCTATAGTAATAAAATTTTGGAAAAATTTTCTGTTGCAATAAAATTTGACACAATTTTCTATAGAAATAAAATTTTGTCAAAATTGTCAATAGAACTAAAATTTTGACAAAATAGAGAACTAAAATTTGGACAAAATTATCTATAGAAATAAAATTTTGACAAAATTTTATAAAAAACAAGTAAGGAAAGTCTAAAGTCGGGCGGGGCCGATACCATATCACATCCGTCAAATGTGCTGGGGGCTATATATAAAGGTTTGTCCCAAATACAAACATTTATATATCACTCGATCTGGACAGAATTTGATAGACTTCTACAAAATCTATAAACTCAAAATTTCAGTTGGCTAATGCACTAGGGTAGAACACAATGTTAGTAAAAAATTATGGGAAACATTTAAATCTGAAGCAATTTTAAGGAAACTTCGCAAAAGTTAATTTATGATTTATCGCTCGATATATATGTATTAGAAGTTTAATAAAATTAGAGTCAGTTTTACAACTTTCCGACTAAGCAGTGGCGATTTTACAAGGAAAATGTTGGTATTTTGACCATTTTTGTCGAAATCAGAAAAACATATATATGGGAGCTATATCTAAATCTGAACCGATTTCAACCAAATTTGGCACGCATAGCTCCAATGCTAATTCTACTCCCTGTGCAAAATTTCAATTAAATCGGAGTAAAAAATTTGCCACTGTGGTCATATGAGTGTAAATCGGGCGAACGATATATATGGGAGCTATATCTAAATCTGAACCGATTTCAATAAAATTTGGCGCACTTGACTACACTACTAATTATACTCCAAGTGCAAAATTTCAATCAAATTGGGGTAAAACTCTGGCTTCTGGGACCGTATTAGTCCATATCGGGCGAAAGATACATATGGGAGCTATATCTAAATCTGAACCGATTTCAATCAAATTTTGCACACTTAACTGCACTACTAATTGTTCTCCTAGTGAAAAATTTCAAACAAATTGGGCCAAAACTCTGGCTTCTAGGACCATATTAGTCCATATCGGGCGAAAGATATATATGGGAGCTATATCTAAATCTGAATCGATTTCAACCAAATTTAGCACGCATAGCTACAATGCTAAATCTACTCCCTGTGCAAAATTTCAACAAAATTGGGCTAAAACTCTGGCTTTTAGGACCATATTTGTCCATATCGGGCGAAAGATATATATGGGAGCTATATCTAAATCTGAACCGATTTCAATCAAATTTAGCACATTTGACTACACGACTGAGTGTTATGTTTGTACAAAATTTCAAGCAAATCGGTATAAAACTCTGGCTGCTGGGTCCATATTAGTCCATATCGGGCGAAAGATATATATGGGAGCTATATCGAAATCTGAACCGATTTCTTCCAAAATCAATAGGGTTCTATTCTGACCCAAATTAGGAACATGTGCCAAATTTGAAAGCGATTGGACTTAAATTGCGACCTAGACTTTGATCACAAAAATGTGTTCACAGACAGACGGACGGACGGAGAGACGGACATGGTTATATCGACTCAGGGACCCACCCTGAGCATTATTGCCAAAGACACCATGTGTCTATCTCGTCTCCTTCTGGGTGTTACAAACATATGCACTAACTTATAATACCCTGTTCCACAGTGTGGCGCAGGGTATAAAAATTTTGACAAAATTTTCTGTAAAAAAATAATTTGAAAAAGATTTCTATGGTAATAAAATTTTGACAAAATTTCTGTAGAAAAAAATTGACAAGTATTTTTTAGAAATAAAATTTTGACAAAGTTTTCTATAGAAATAAAATTTTGAGAAATTTTCTAAAGAAACAAACTTTTGACTAAATTTTCTACAGAAATATAATTGTGACAAAATTTTCTATAGAAATAAAGTTAGACAAAACTTTCTATAGAAATAAAATTTTGTCAAAATTTTATAAAGAAATAAAATGTTTACAAGTTTTTCTATGACAATAAAATTTTGACAAAATTTCATATTTCAATAAAATGTGACACAATTTTCTATAGAAATAAAATTTTGACAAAATTTTCTATAAAAATAAAATAAAAAAAAATAAAAAAAATCTATAAAAAATTGGCAAAATTCTCTATGGCAATAAAACCTTGCCCAAATTTGGATAGAAAAAAATTTGACAAGATTTTTTTGGAACTAAAATATGACAAGATTTTCTCTAGAAATAAAATTTTGAGAATTTTGGTAAAGAAATAAAATTTTGACAACATTTTCTAAGATTTTGATAAAATTTCAAAAATTTATTTTGACAAAATTTTCTATAGTTATAAAATGTTGACCAAATTTTTTATAGTAATAAAATGTTGACAAAATTTTTCGATAGAAATAAAATTTTGACAAAATTTTCTATAGAAATAAAATGTTGACAAAATTTTGTAGAAATAAAATTATGACAAAATGTTCCATGAAAATAAAATGTTTACCAAATTTCTATAGCAAAAAAATTGACAAGTATTCATTTCGAAATAAAATTTTGACAAGATATTTCTATGTAAATAAAATTTTGAGAAATTTTCTAAAGAAATAAAATTTTGACTAAATTTAATTCAAAATTTTCTATAGAAAAAACATGTTAACAAGTTTTTCTATTACAATAAAATTTTGACAAAATTTTCTATTGCAATAAAATTTGACACAATTTTCTATAGAAATAAAATGTTGACAAAATTGTCTATAGAAATAAAATTTTGACAAAATTGTCTATAGAAATAAAATTTTGTCAAAATTTTCTATAGAAATAAAATTTTAACAAAATTTTCTATAGAAATAAAGTTTTAACAAAGTTTTCTATAAAAAATTTTTGACAAAATTCTCTATGGCAATAAAATTTTTACAAAATTTGTATAGAAAAAAAATTTACAAGATGTCTTTTAGAATTAAAATTTTGAAAAGATTTTCTCTAGAAATAAAATTTTGAGAAATTTTCTAAAGAACTAAAATGTTGACAAAATTTTTTACAGAAATAAAATTTTGACAAAATTTTCTATAGAAATAAAATTTTCATTCGTTTTGTTTTGTTATTGTTGGGTTTGTTCTTTAAGCATTGTTGTTGTTTTTTACTTCATCTTAAAACCATACATTGACTAAACTACAAGTGTAGCTTAACCAACAGAGGAAAATAATGTTTGTCAAATTTATTTGGGCAAAGCCCTATAGACTGCAAGATGGTTGGATGGACGCACGTTTCGGAATTACCACATTCCTCATCAGCATCCTCTACTTGCAGCAAAACTATCAACCAATTATAAGAATAAATGCAGGCAGTTCATTAAACCCAACAATGAACCACATTTGAACCTTCCGAAAAAAGGTTTTGCATGATTGCCGGCTTATGCCGAAATAATTGGTTGATAGTTTTGCTTCAAGTAGAGGATGCTGATGAGGAATGTGGTAATTCCGAAACGTGCGTCCATCCAACCATCTTGCAGTCTATAGGGCTTTGCCCAAATAAATTTGACAAACTTTATTTTCTTCTGTTGTTTAAGCTACCCTTGTAGTTTAGTAAATGTATGGTTATAAGCTGAAATAAAAAAATAAAATTTTGACATTTTCCATAAAGGAATTTAAAAAAAAATCTATGGCAATAAAATGTTGACAAAATTTCTATAGAAAAAAAATTGTTTACAAGATTTCTTTTAGAATTAAAATATTGACAAGATCTTCTATGGAAATAAGATTTTGAGAAATTTTCTAAAGAAATAAAATTTGGACTAAGTTTACTACAGAAATAAAATTGTGACAGCATTTTCTATAGAAATAAAATTTGACAAAATTTTCTATAGAAATAAAATTTTATCAAAATTTTCTATAGAAATAAAATGTTGACAAAATTTTCTATAGAAATAAAATTTTTACAAAATTTTTTATAGAAATAAAATTTTCTACAGAAATAAAATTTTGACAAAATTTTCTATAGAAAAAAAATTGTGACAAAATTTTCTATAGAAATAAAATTTTGACAAAATTTACTATAGCAATAAAAGTTTCACATAACTTCCCAACGTCCATTTGTTTAAAAAAAAAATAATTTTAAATTTATCATTCTTAAAAAAACAGCATGACAATATCACCAAATAATTCCACTTGCATATTATGCCAACTATTCGCATTTGATATTAAGAAGAACAACAACAAAAAAGCATAAATAAAAATAAATCACAAATAGAGAAAATTTCAATGAATATTAGTCATTATCATGTACTATGTTGAGCCGGCAACAAACGATTTAATCCAAGAGTCCAAGCAGACGGAAAAATGGCATTATAATGAATAGGCAGGCGGGCATGCTTGTATGCATGCCTGCCAATATGCTGCTGGCGGACAAGCTTTGTAATAATATTGTTTTTGTAATAATATTATTTTTGTAAAAAAAAAACAACTCACTCTTATACACAAACTTTTATATAGGACAATAATAAAAAATTTAAATATATTTTATACTAAAACATTTAGTTATGCATGTGTGCTTATACGATTTTATTTGCACAAAATTTTATCAGTTTTGTTAAAACAGAACTAAATAGGTGCCGATTGTTTTTTTTTTTTTTTGCATTGTTTTCTTGGCAGCAGTCAGCCTTCCCTTAAACAAATATTTGATGGCAGAGGATATTCAAATGGATTGCTTTCAACTGAGGCAAACAGTGTTTCCAAAAAAAAATGCAAAGAAATATTTGTGGATTTTTTTTTCTTGAAATCTTAAAAATTTACTTTTGCAAAAATATTGATTTCCAAGAAATTAAAGTTTATTTTTTATTTATAAAAAATTTGGAGGCCAATATTAAATAATAATTAAACAAAGTCTATGTTGAATAATTCTTCGCATAGTGTGACGATGAACGTTCCGGTGCATAACACAGCTTAGATAGACACTCAATCTTACAATTATTTAATATTCTAAGTTAGATTTTGTGACAGCCCAATTATTTTAGGCTCACTTTCACTATCAAGTGGTAACAAAATCCACGGGGTTGGTGAACGCCCTTCCCATCATTTAGTGCGATTTTGTGTTAAGGTCAATAAAAGCCGAAACCATTAAGAAAAGCTATGCAATACTAGGCAGTGTCTCGAGCATTTTATTTTTTATAGATAAACAACCACCGAAAAACTTTATGAGGCTCCAACGAATCTGGGTTTGAACCCAGAACACTTTGCACGCACGGCAAGCTTGTTAAGAACTACTCTGTGTTCCAAATACATGACGCCAATGAGATCTTATTCCACTGACATTTTCGGTCCTACAGTTCCTCCATTTAAATATCAGACCCCATTTAGACATTGAAGGCAACAAGCCTTCGGGCCTAAAGTTCCACCACGGAGACCATCGAACTTGCATTTACCAACAGAGTTCCTATATCTCCACCGTTGAGACTTTTGGCTCTACAGCTCCACCACTGAAACTTTCGAGTCTATAGTTGCGCCATTGAGAACATCAGGCCTACATCCATCACTAGGATTTTTGAACCTATAGCTCAACCATTGATACCTTCGGATTTGCAATTCATCCCACTGGGACTTTCGTGGCAACAATTTCATCACTGAAACTTTTAGACCTAGGTATAGTTCCACTACTAAGACCTTGTGGCCTACGGACCATCACGTCCATAGTTCTCCTAGATGCATATGGACCTTCAATTCCCCCCTTGAAGCCTATTGCTCTAGGATGACTGTATTATTTCTGTGTTCCATAGAGCCAAGGAGACCTTCGGATTTACGGTATCCACTCGTACCTTCGGTCCTACAGTTCCCCCATTTAGATATTCAGGACGCATTTAGACACTCAAGCCTACAAACCTTCGGTCCTAATGTTCCACCACAGAGGCCTTCTGACTTACACTCGCACCTTCGGTCATACAGTTCCCCCATTTAGATATTCAGGTCGCATTTAAACACTCAAGCCTACAAACCTTCGGGCCTAATGTTCCACCACAGAGGCCTTCTGACTTACAGTCACAGTGCCAATATCTCCATCACTACGACAATCAGGCCTACAGATCCACCACTGGGACCTTTGGGTCTATAGCTCAAACGTTGATACCTTCGGATTTACAGTTCGTCTTACTGGGACTTTCGGGCCTACAGCTCGACCACTGAAACCTTTGAGACTATAGTTCCACCGCAGACGCTTTCTTGAATGCAGTGCCACCACTGAGTCCATAGGCCCATCAAAATTAGTTCCCCCTGATTTCGATGGGCCTACAGTTCCCCCATTGATACCTTCAGATTTACATTTCACCCATTGAAATTTTCGGAGACCTACAGAATTAAAGTTCCACCGCTAAGGCATTCGGTCTACAGCTCGACCACTGAAATCTTTGAGCCTATAGTTCCACCACAGAGACCTTCAGGACTACAGTGCCACCACTGAGTCCATAGACCCATCGAAATCAATTGACATTTTCACCCATTGAAATTTTCGGACCGACAGTTCTCCACTGGGACCTACAGAATTAACATTCCACCGCTAAAACATTCGGTCTACAGCTCGGCCACTGAAATCTTTGAGCCTATAGTTCCACCACAGTGACCTTCTGGACTACAGTGCCACCACTGAGTGCGTAGGCCCATTGAAATCAGTCCCCCTTGATTTCGATGGGTTGCCCTCACTGAAATCTTCGGCCTAACGTTCCACAACTGAGAATTTCTGACCTACAAATCCCCCCACTGAGATCTTCAATTTCACAACTAAGACTTTTGGCCCACAGATCTCCTTCCGTGACCGTCGGTCCTAACGTTGTGATCTACAAATCCCACCATCCCTCGTATCGAAGCTACAGTTCCACCACTAAGACCTTCGGATCTACAATTTCTCCATTAAAATTTTGTGCCCGATAATTCTACCAATGACACTTTCGAGCCTGCAATTGTATCGTTGAAACCTTCGCGTATATAGCTAATCTCACAGAGACCTACAGGCCTATGGTTTGCTCACTGAAATCTTCTTCCTACCGTTCCACAACTGAGAACTTCTGACCACAAAATATGTTACTTAGATCTCTGAGGCTTCAGTTCCACAACTGAAACTTTTAGCCTATATGTCTCCTACTGAGACCTTAAAACTTACTGAGACCTTAGGCCCTACCGTTCAACCAATGCAACATTGTGATCTACAATCCTTCTTTGATACCTTCAGGTCGAAGCTACATTTCCACCACAAAGACGCACTAGTCTCACCGCAAAGACGCTTCAGTTCCACAACAAAAAGGCGACTGTTCCACCACTAAGACATTCGGGTCTACAGTTCCTTCATTGTAACCTTCGGGCTGAAAGTTCTACCACCAAGACCTTTCAGTTTCAGTACAGGAACTATAGGCCCTATTGTGCCTGTACTGAAACCTTCGGCCAATACTAAGAAATTGTGACCTACAAATCCCCCACTTAAATCTTCGGGGCTTCAATTCCACAACTGAAACTTTAAGCCTATCGGTCTTCTTCTGAGATCTTTGGTCCTAACCTTCAACCACTGCAACTTTGTGATCTACAAATCCTCCTTTGAGAGTTTCAGGTCGAAGCTACATTTCCATCACTGAGACATTCGGGTCCTTAGTTCCCTCATTCAAACCTTCAGGCCTATAGGTCTACCACTGAGACCTCTGAACCTACCACCTATTTTTGGGACATTCGGGTCTACAGTTCAACCCACTTAGAGTTTCGGGCCCACAGTTCACGTAACTGAGACCAACGGGCCTATAGTTTCCTCATTGAAATCTTCGGTCTACCGTTCGACCACTGAGAACATCTGAGCTATAAATCCTTCACTGAGACCTTCGGGGCTTCAATTTCAAACCATAAGTTTTGAACTTAAACTCCTCTTACTGAAGCCTTCGTCCCTACCGTGCTATCATTGCAACTTTATACGATCTACAAATCCCCACCACTAAGACATTCGGGTCTACAGTTCCCTCATTGAAACTTTCGGGCCTATACTTCTACCAACGAGACATACAATTTGATCGTTAAACCTTACATTTCACCTTACTGAGAACTTACATTTCACCTTACTGAGACCTTCGGGCCCATGGTTCCCGTACTGAAACCTTCGGCCTTTTGTTCCAATACTAAGACCTTCTGCCCTACAAATCACCCACTTAAATCTTCCAAGCTTGAATTCCACAACTGAAACTTTTAGCCTATAGGTCTTCTTCTGAGACCTATGGTCCTAACCTTCAACCACTGCAACTTTGTGATATACAAATCCTCCTTTGAAACCTTCAGGTCGAAGCTACAGTTCCACTACAAAAACATTACAGTTTCACCACAAAGACCTTCTGGTCTACAGTTCTTTCATTGAAACCTTCGGACCTTCTACGACTAAGACCTTAGAACCTACAATTCTGTCGCTGAGACCTTTGGATCTAGAGTTCACATCACATAGACTCACATATCACACCTAATTGAGACCTTCGGGATTATGGCTTTCTCACTGAAATCTTCTGCCTTTTATTCCAACTCTGAGACTACAAATCTGGCCTACAAATTCCAACTCTGAGACTACAAATCTGACCTACAAATCCTCCACTGAGACCTTCGGGGCTTCAATTTCACAACTAGCCGACAAAATCTCCTACTGAGACCTTCGGCCCTAACGTTAAATCACTGCGACTTTGCGATCTACAAATCTCCCATTGAGACCTTCAGGACAAAGCTACAGTTCCACCACTAAGATCTTAGGATCTTCACTTCTTCATTAGAGGATTTGAGATCTTCGGACCTTCCGTTCTATCGTTGAGACCTTCGGGTATACCGTTCACATCACTTAGACATTGAGGCTCACAGTTCACCTCAGTGAGACCTTCGCGCCTATGGTTCCCTCATTCGAACCTTCAGGGCTATAGGTCTACCAATGAGACCTCTGAAGCTACCACCTATTTTTGGGACAGTCGGTTCAACCCACTTAGAGTTTCGGGCCCACAGTTCACCTAACTGAGACCTACGGGCCTATGGTTTCCTCACTGAAATCTTCGGCCTAACGTTCCACCACTGAGAACTCCTGATCTACAAATCCACCCCGGGGCTTCAATTTGAAAACTAAGACTTTTCTCCTACTACGACACCAATCGCCTACTGAGATCTTCGGGTCTACAGTTCCCTCATTGCAACCTTGCGGCCGATAGTTCTACTACTGAGACCTTCGGACTTTCTATTCTATCGTTGGGACCTTCGGCCTACAGATCGTATCACTGACACCTTCGCGCCCGTAGTTCACCTAACTGAGACCGTCGAAATCTTCGACCTACCGTTCCAGCACAGATAACTTCGGACTTCTACAAATATACGACTTAGAAATTTGGGACTTTTCACAAATTCGGACAATTTCACAACTAAGACTTTAAGCCTACAGGACTTCTACAAATCTACGACTGAGAACTTTGGGACTTTTCACAAATTCGTATAATTTCACAACTAAGACTTTAAGCCTACAAGTCTCCGACGGAGACCTTCTAGCGTACAGTTGTAACGAGTGTTCTCTTTGGACCTAAAGTTTACGTCTAAGTCCTTCGAGCCAACAATTCTACCATAGTTCCATTGCTGAGATCTTCAAGCCAACAATTCTAAAACTGAGACATTCGAGCCCGATCGACTGCATAAAGTACGACCTTATCTTACTTTTAATGATAAATTTCCTTACTATTAAGAAAACTTTCACTCCCAGTGTGAATACAGTGCATTGTATCTGTGTGAAATGCCATAATACGATTAATTCATGTAAGCATGTGTCCTCTTGTTGTTTTCATGTGGCCGGTATACAACGCGAGGTTTCCACAACAACAAAAAACTTAAATAAATTTATTCATTTATTTATATCATTAATTATAAAAAATATATATAATATAGTGACATATCAGAACATTGCGCAAATATCAACATTAGAAATTAAAAGAGCAAAAACAAAAACAACAACCGAGACATGACAAACTGACCAGACGAATGTGAAAATGGATTCATGACACGATCTACAATCGAATCATCGTCTTGCAACGTTGCATAAAGTAACCAAAATAATTTTGATGCAGTTTTTGATGGTGGTGTTGCGGAC
This sequence comes from Haematobia irritans, assembly GCF_050003625.1. Taxonomy (NCBI): domain Eukaryota; kingdom Metazoa; phylum Arthropoda; class Insecta; order Diptera; family Muscidae; genus Haematobia; species Haematobia irritans. The sequence goes on from NC_134397.1 coordinate 261,705,586, forward strand.
AGTGGTCGATGAGGCTGATGATCAACAACCAAAATGACTGAATGATATCTAAGTGAATATAAAATTCTAACAAATAAATCATTTTGAGTTGTGGATTTCTTAACCAATTCACTTTGATTCAGCATCTTTGGTGTTTGATTTGTTTTCTTACTGAAAAAAAAAATTAAATAAAATTATACAAAATGCATTTTGAATGACTGTGATCATGACAAAAATATGTATGTTTAGAAGGAAGAATGGATGAGTGAATAGATGGATAGGCATTGTGCCACCTTGCTATAGTCAACTGTAACTACATTGAGGATTATATCAAAAAGATGACCATCATCATCCTCATCAGCAACAGCATCATTCTTATGATGATCAATGCAATCCCATCTAATGGTTGGAAACAATGAAAAGTACAGTTGACCATTATGTTTAGGGAAATTTTATGTTTGTCTCTTTTGAAAATGTATATAGAATTGTAATTTTGATTTTGATTTAAGAAGGCGAATAGCATACGTACTAGGAAGATGGACTCCCTATTCATCTTGCAATATTCGGTAGCTTATATTATACAATGATTATTCGCACATTGTTTTATGGTTTAGTAAAAGTTGTCTAGAAAATATTTTGAAAGAATTGTTTTGATGAATTTGTTTGAAGACGTTGTTGTCCGAAATGCATGAACCGCATCTTAGTATATGTTACGATATAATGACGTGGTTATTAGCCTATCCAATGCTGACTTTTTTTATAATATCATTGACGGATTAAAATGATGTCCAAAATGGAGGCAAGTCAACTAATTTTGATTTCGGCATCCTGATCTGTTTCCTATATTCAACGCAGTCGTACCCGTAAGAGATCTTGAGTGGAGTTAAGCTACACTCAAATAAGGTAAAAATTAGTGTTCTTTGAGGAGTTAAGCTACCAGTAGGATATTGAGAAAAGTTAAGTTACCTGTAGGATGAAAGGTGTTGAACTCTCAGAGGGTGATACAATGGAGTTAAGCTCCCTGTAGGGTATTAAGGGGAGTGGGTGATATACGAGTATTCGCCGCAGTCGTACACGTAAGAGATCTTGAGTGGAGTGAAGCTACACTCAAATAAGGTAAAAATTAGTGTTCTTTGAGGAGTTAAGCTACCAGTATGATGTTGAGATAAGTTAAGCTCCCTGTAGGATAAAAGGGGTTGAACTCTCAGAGGGTGATACAAAGGAGTTAAGCTCCCCGTAGGGTACTAAGAGGAGAGGGTGATATAGAGAAATTAAGCTCCCAGTGGAAGATACAGAGGAGTCAATCTCCCAGTTGTGTATTTAGCGGAGTTAAGCTCCCAGTACGTTATTGAGAAGAGTTCATTTCCCAGTAGTGTTTTTAAAGGGGGTTAATCTCCCATGAATGACATAGAGGAGTTGAACTCCCAGCAATGCTTTTAGCGGAGTTAAGCTTCTCGTGGGTGATATAAAGGAGTTGAGCTCCTAGTAGGGTATCGAAAAGAGTTAAACTCCCAGTAGGGTATTGGTATAAGTATAAGCACCCATTTGAATATTGATAAGAGTTAAGCTGCCAATAGTGTTTTTAGAGAAGTTAAGCTAAAAGTAGGATATTGAGAAACGTTAAGCTACCCGTGGTTGATATAGAGGAGTTGAGCTCCCAGAGGGTGATACAAACGAGATAAGCTCCCAGTAGAGTATTGAGAGGAGTTAAGCTCCCATTATGTTTTTGAAAGGAGTTAAACTCCCCGTGAATGATATAGAGGAGTTGAACTCCCAGCAATGCTTTTAGCGGAGTTAAGCTTCTCGTGGGTGATATAAAGGAGTTGAGCTCCTAGTAGGGTATCGAAAAGAGTTAAACTCCCAGTAGGGTATTGGCCCAATACCCTACTGGGAGTTTACCAATACTATTGGGTAGAATTGATCCCAATAGTGTTTTTAGACGTGTTAAGCTCCGGGAGCTTAGTATATTTAGTGGAGTTAAGCTAACTGTAGGATATTGAGAATCACTACGGTCAACGATTTTGCCCAAGACTAGCATTGGGTAGAATAGTGTTTTTAGACGACTTAAGCTCCGGGAGCTTAGTATATTTAGTGGAGATTAACTCCACGGTAGGATATTGAGAGGAGTTAAACTCCACGTTGGTAATATAGAGGATATAAGCTCCCAGTAGTGTTTTTTGAGGGGTTAAGCTCCCCGTGCATGATATAGAGGAATTGAGATCCCAGTCGGGTATTGAGCTCCCAAAAGTGTTTTTAGACGAGTTAAGCTTTCAGTGGGTGATACTTTTAATCTCCTGGTATTGTTGTTAATGAAGATAATTTACCATAAGTGTATTTAGCGGAGTTAAGCTCCCAGTAGGGTACTAAAAGGAGTTCAGTTCTCAGTAGGATATTGAGAGGAGTTAAACTCGCAGTAGTGTATTTAGCCAAATTATGCTGACATTAGGATATTAAGATGAGCCAAAACTCCCCGTGAGTGATATTGAGAAGTTAAGAACTGAAAGTCCCAAGGTCTCAGTGGTTGGAATGAGGCAATTGTAGACCCGAAGATCTCAGTAGACCAGAACGTCTTAGTAGGAGAAAAGTCTTAGCAGTCAAATTGAAGCCTTAAAGGTTTCAGTGGGGGATTTGCAGATCAGAAGTTCTCAGTGGTGAACCGGTAGGCTGAAAATTCCAGTGAGGGAACCATAGGCACGAAGGTCTCATTGAGACGAACTGTGAGCCCAAAAGTTGCAGTGATGTGAACTGTAGGCCCCAGAGAATTGTAGACCCTTGGTTAGGTTAGGTTAGGTTAGGTGGCAGCCCGATGTATCAGGCTCACTTAGACTATTCAGTCCATTGTGATACCACATTGGTGAACTTCTCTCTTATCACTGAGTGCTGCACGATTCCATGTTAAGCTAAATGACAAGGAACCTCCTTTTTATAGCCGAGTCCGAACGGCGTTCCACATTGCAGTGAAACCACAAAGAGAAGCTTTGAAACCCTTAGAAATGTCACCAGAATTATTGAGGTGGGATAATCCACCACTGAAAAAATTTTTGATGTTCGGTCGAAGCAGGAATCGAACCCGCGACCTTGTGTATGCAAGGCGGGCATGATAACCATTGCACCACGGTGGCTCCCATTGTAGACCCTAAAGTTAGGCTTCAGCGGTGGATTATCCCACCTCAGTAATGCTGGTGACATTTCTGAGGGGTTCAAAGCTTCTCTAAGTGGTTTCACTGCAATGTGGAACGCCGTTCGGACTCGGCTATAAACAGGAGGTCCCATGTCATTGAGTTTAACATGGAATCGGGCAACACTCAGTTATAAGAGAGAAGTTCACCAATGTGGTATCACAATGGACTGAATAGTCTAAGTGAGCCTGATACATCGGGCTGCCACCTAACCTAACCTAGGCTCGCCAGTTGGCCGGATTACCTACGATCGGAAGACTAATTGCATGTTATCCACTGCAGCCAGCCCATTATTTCTTACAAAAAGCCAAGAAAAATGGCCGAATTGAAAGTTGGGAATTTATTTCCAGAAGAGTGTCGGATTTCAAAAAAAAAATTCTGAAGATGAATGTGTCGGACGCATATTGGCTCTAGAAAATGACATATGTACCTTTATAGAAATGTATCCCACAATAATAACTACCTAGCGAAATAAGCAAAGTTATGTTATAATGTAAAATGTTCCGTAAAAAGGATATTGATCTCGACGCTACAGGCTTTTTAAAAACGACAATAGCATAATTGGAAAAATATGTACACTTTCAGGAAACAGCAACATTTGCCAAAACATTGATGTTTGATATAAAATTTTTGCTGGCATCAAATGTGACTGTTTTTGCGTGTCCCGACAAATCCCGGAATGTACTCCGTAAAGTCCCGGATTTTGGCAACAAAGATTTAGAGTTTGAACTATAGTTTCGACCCGCAAATCTCAATGGAGGATTTATGGACCACAAAGTGGTAATGCTCGAATTGTGGGACCGAAGGTCTCCATGGGAGGCCAGTAGACTAAAAGTTTTAGTTGTGACATTGAAATACCGCAGGTCTCAGCGGAGGATCTTAGGTCAGAAGTTGTCAGTGGTACAACGGTAGGCCAAAGATTTCAGAGAGGGAACCATAATATTCAGCAGAGAAAGAATATGATGACCCCAAACAACAAAACCGAGCAAAATGTTATTTGTGGACGGTGAACATGGAACCTATTTGTTGCGAAAATTTTGTTTTCTCGCCAAACAGATACATGGTTGCCCAAATCAGATATATAATTTTCAAAAAAAATAACGTGGTTACGACAAACATATAGTTTTTTCGCCGTCCACAAATAACATTTTGCGCCGTTTTTTTTTTTTTTGATTAGGATCATCATATTCCTTCTCAGCGGAATATTATGGTTCCCTCTCTGAAAACTTTTGCCTACCGTTGTACCACTGACAACTTCTGACCTAAAATCATACACTGAGACCTTCGGTATTTCAATTTCACAACTACAATTTTTAGCCTACTTGCTCTTGAAATATATTTGGCGTGATCATATTCCTTCTCTGGGTGTAGTAGTGGATTTAGCGAAGGATTTTGAGTTAAGAAAACTTTTTAACTGTTTGGTATTGTGGCAGTCTGTTATTTTACTCTATCACTTAGACTATTCAGTCCATTGTGATAAAGTATCTGTTGGAATTTTGATTATTAAACCGGCATTTGGCTCGGATTCAATACCAGAATCCTTAAGGGAAGGTCAAAATCTTAAAGATTCAAGAAAACTTTCTTTAGCGTATAAGGTTAAATGAATTGATTTGAAAATATATCGTCTTTACATCAGAAAAATGTGTCAAATTCATTCGTTTTTTAAGGACCTGAAAAGTTTTCACACGACAATATTTTTTTTTTTTAGTGACCGTTGATCTGACACAGATGTACTAAGTATTTGATTCCACTGATTTCGCAATACCATCTATAGCCGTTGCAGTTTTAGTGTATAAAAATAAAATTTTCTACATGTCTTCCAATGAGACTATGAAATCTTTTCTTCTTGCTTCGCTTCATTACTCAGGGTCTGTTTGTAAGTTATGATCCAATAAATGGGCCACTACACATTTTTCTATTAATGCAGTTGAACCCAATTTGGCGGATACACTTGAACACATTCATAGTGCAAAAATTAAAAAGGGTGATTAGTTGGGCTGAATGTGGTAAATGCTTAATTTGCTATATAGTCAAACGAATAAAAACAATGGCAAAATGTGTTTCCTATTAAGCTAAAAGAAAATGTCATACATGCTTATTTTAATCTCTATAAAAATAATTTTGAACTACGAGGTTTGGGTAAACCTAGTGCTGCAATTTGCCAACAGTCAATTCTATTGGTAAGCTTGACATTTATACGTATTGACATAGGAGTGTCATTTGTGTTTTTTACAGCAATTTAAAAAATTCGTCTCGCCCAAAAAAATGGAATTAAATCGGGAACATTTTTGTGCGAATATTTTTGACAAATTTCGATACGGATTAACTCAACAACAGAGCAATGATGATCTTAATTCAATTTTCAAGTAAACGATCGTAGAATTCTACCAAAAAAGGAAGAATGAAAAAATGGAAAATTTTTCTATTAAAATAAAACTTTGACAAAATTTTCTATAGAACTACAATTGTGCCAAAATTTTCTATTAAAATAAACTTTGGACATAATTTTCTATAAAAATAAAATCTTGACAAACATTTTCTATAGAAATAAAATTTTGACAAAATTTTCTACTGAAATAAAATGTTGACAAAATATTCTGGGGAAATAAAATGTTGACAACAATTTCTATAGAAATACAATTTTGACAAAATTTTCTATAGAAATAAAATTTTGACAACATTTTCTACAGAAATGAAATTTTGACAAAACTGTCTATAGGTTTAAAATGTTGACAAAATTTTCTAATGAAATAAAATTTTGACAAAATTTTCTATAGAAATAAAATTTTGATGAACTATTTCTATAGAAGTAAAATTTTGACAAAATATTCTGTAGAAATAAAATGTTGACAACATTTTCTATAGAAATACAATTTTGACAAAATTTTTTATAGAAATAAAATTTTGACAAAATTTTCTATTAAAATAAATTTTTTACAAAATTTTTACAAAATTTTCTATTAAAATAAAATTTTCACAAATTTTTTTTACAGAAATAAAATCTTGACAAAAATTTCTATAGAAATAAAATTTTGACAACATTTTGTATTAAAATAAAATTTTCTATAGAAATAAAAGTTTGACAAAAATGTCTATAGAAATAAAATTTTGATGAAATATTTCTATAGAAATAATATTTTGACAAAATGATCTGTAGAAATAAAATGGTGACAAAATTGTCTATAGAAATAAAATTTTGCCAGAATTTTCTATAAAAATAAAATTTTTTTGTAGAAAATGGTGACAACATTTTCTATAGAAATAAAATGTTGCCATAATTTTCTATAGAAATAAAATGTTGACAAAATCTTCTATAGTAAAACAATTTTGACAAATATTTCTATAGAAATATAATATAAAATATAATTTTGTCACAATATTCTATAGAAATAAAATTTTCTATAGAAATTAAATTTTGGCAAAATTTTCTATAAAAATAAACATTTTGACAACATTTTCTATAGAAATAAAATTTTGACAAAATAGAAATAACATTTTGACAAAATTTTCTTTAGAACTAAAATTTTGGCATAATTTTCTTTAGAACTAAACTTTTGTTAGAATTTCCTACAGAAATAAAATTTGGACAAAATTTTCTATTAAAATAAAATTTTTCTGTAGAAATAAAATTTTGCCTGAATTTTCTATAGAAATAAAATTTTGACGAAATATTCTGTAGAAATAAAATGTTGACAACATTTTCTATAGAAAAAAAAATTTGACAAAATTTTCTATAGAAATAACATTTTGATGAAATATTTCTATAGAAGTAAAATTTTGACAAAATATTCTGTAGAAATAAAATGTTGACAACATTTTCTATAGAAATATAACTTTGACAAAAATTTTTATAGAAATAAGGTTTTGACAAAATTTTCTATTAAAATAAAACTTTTACAAAATTTTCTATTAAAATAAAATTTTCACAATTTTTTTTACAGAAATAAAATTTTGACAAAAATTTCTGTAGAAATAAAATTTGGACAAAATCTTCTATAGTAATAAAATGTTGACAAAGTTTTCTATTAAAATAAAATGTTCACAAAATTCAAAAATCACAAAAAAACAAAAATTTCTATAGAAATAACATTTTGACAAAATGTTCTGTGGAAATAAAATGTTGACAACATTTTCTGTAGAAATCAAATTGTGACAAAATTTTCTATAGAAATAAAATTTTGCCAGAATTTTCTATAGAAATAATTTTTTTTATAGAAAATGGTGACAAAATTTTCTATAGAAATAAAATGTTGCCAGAATCTTCTATAAAAATAAAATGTTGACAAAATTTTCTTTATTAAAACAATTTTGACAAATATTTCTATAGAAGTAAAATTTTGTCAGAATTTTCTATAGAAATAAAATTTTGTCAGAATTTTCTATAGAAATAAAATTTTGATAAAATTTTCTTTAGAAATAAAATTTTGACAAAATTTTTTATAGAACTAAAATTTTGACAAAATTTATAATAAAATAAAATTTTGACAACATTTTCTATAGAAATAAAATTTTGACAAAATGTTTTATAAAACTAGAATTTTTACATAATTTTCTTTAGAACTAAACTTTTGTAAGAATTTCCTATAGAAATAAATTTGTTTCTATTTTCTCTAGAAATTAAATTTTGAAAAAATTTTCTATGAAAATAAACATTTTGACAACATTTTCTACAGAAATAAAATTTTGACAAAATAGAAATAACATTTTGACAAAATTTTCTATAGAACTAAAATTTTGACATAATTTTCTTTGTAACTAAACTTTTGTTAGAATTTCCTATATAAATAAAATTTTGCCTGAATTTTCTATAGAAATAAAATTTTGACAAAATATTCTGTAGAAAATAAAAATATTAGAATAATTATTTTCATTAGAAATAAAATTTTGCCTGAATTTTCTATAGAAATAAAATTTTGACAAAATATTCTCTAGAAATAAAATGTTGACAACATTTTCTATAGAAATAAAATGGTGACAAAATTTTCTATAGAAATGACATAAAATTTTGATCGAATTGTGTATAGAAATAAAGTTTTGACAAAATTTTCCATAGAAATACAATTTTGAAAAATATTTTTTTTGATTTGTCAGTTTTTTTGGTAAAATTTTTATTGCTCGAATGGCAACCGTGTGGGTCATCCGACTTATAGCCCTGCCTTGGCATCAACTGACTTATTTTGAAAAACAATAAAGCTATTTTCGATGATTAATATTTGAATTTGTTCTCTAATCCCGCGAAATAAAAGGCAACCATCTTATATAGAATATTTATATATTTCTTTAAATTATCACTAAATATTATTAAATATAATATATTCCAAATACCCATTTTATCTTTTTATAATTAAATCAACAAAAAACATATAAAACTTTCATAATGAAAATATTTAAATGACATATTTGCATAAAACGGGAATTGGAAAAAACAAATTGTGAGCAAATATTTAAAGTTCTCCAATGGCTGAACTCAATATGATTGTCAGCAGTATAGTGATTTTCATTTCCTCTAGTTTTTTTTTTTTCATTTGGTTTCGGTATTCCTATACCAACCATTCAAACATACACCGTGGGCGTATACATTTCAAAAAAAAAAAAAAAACGAAAACTAAAATTCATCTTAAAATCACATAAAAACAGCGAAACAATAATCTCTTCTATGTGAAAGGGAATATTTATTTTATTTTTTTTTCAAATATGTATTCTAAATAAAATGTTGTCTCATTCAATCAAAAGCCAAAATAAACATAATCGGAACACTAGACTACAAGAAAATCTTTTAAAATTTTGTATGTTTGCGCGTGTGACATGCAAAGCTCTCTTAAGATTCTTAAGTTCCTAAATCAATTTGTACACACATAAATAACCAATAAGGGAGAGAGAGCTTAAGTTGGAGGAGCATATAATCAGCTTCTAGCAACAACAATAAAGGGGAAACATACGATTGCTTCCTCATCACCAGGGTTGCCATTTTGGTCCGATCGGACCAAAATAGGTCCAAACATTTGTTAATTTTTAAATTTGGTCCGATGGTCGGACCAAATGGAATTGGTTTGATTTTGGTCCATTTTTGTCAAATCGGTAATTTTTTGTTGCGATTAAAAAAATTGTTGAATCAATTCAATTTTTAATTACATATTTATATACTCAACACTTATTATACCCCCATCAACATTCTGATGGGGGTATAATAAGTTTGTCATTCCGTGTGTTACACATCGAAATATCGATTTCCGACTATATAAAGTATATATATTCTTGATCAGGGAGAGAGAAATTCCAAGACGATATAGCCATGTCCGTCTATCCGTCTGTCTGTTGTAATCACGCTACAGCCTTCAAAATTTGCGCTATCGTCCTGAAATTTGGCACAGATTCGTTTTTTTGTTTGCAGACAGGTCAAGTTCGAAGATGGGCTATATCTGTCCACGTTTTGATATAGTCCCCATATAAACCGACTTCCCGATTTGGGGTGTTGGGCTTATAAAAACCGTAGTTTTTATCAAATTTGCCTGAAATTGAAAATCTAGAGGTACTTGAGGACCATAAAAAGGTGTGCCAAAAATGGTATCCATCGGTCCATGTTTTGGTATAGCCCCCATATAGACCGATCTCCCGATTTTGTTTCTAGGAACTGTATTTACTATCCGGTTTGCCTGACATTGGAAATTTTGAGGTATTTGGGACCATAAAGAGGTGTATAGAAAATGGTTCATATCGGTCCATGGTTTGGTATAGCCCCCATATAGACCGATCTCCCGATTTTGCTTCTTGGACGTCTAGAAACTGTAGTTTCTATCCGATTTGCCTGACATTGAAAACCTAGAGGTATTTAGGACCATGCCGAAATTGAGGTGTATCGGTCCATTTTTATACCCTCCACCATAGGATCGGGGTATATTAACTTTGTCATTCCGTTTGTAACACATCGAAATATTGCTCTAAGACCCCATAAAGTATATATATTCTGGGTCGTGGTGAAATTCTGAGTCGATCTGAGCATGTCCGTCCCTCCGTCTGTTGAAATCACGCTAACTTCCGAACGAAACAAGCTATCGACTTGAAACTTGGCACAAGTAGTTGTTATTGATGTAGGTCGGATGGTATTGCAAATGGGGCATATCGGACCACCTTTACATATAGTCCCCATATAATCGGACCCCCAAATTTGGCTTGCGGAGCCTCTAAGAGAAGCAAATTTCATCCGATCCGGCTGAAATTTGGTACATGGTGTTAGTATATGGTCTCTAACAACCATGCAAAAATTGGTCCACATCGGTGCGTAATTATATATAGCCCCCAAATAAACCAATCACCAGATGTAGATGTAGATGTAGTATATGGTCTCTACTGACCATGCAAAAATTGATCCACATCGGTGCATAATTATATATAGCCCCCATATAAACCGATCACCAGATGTGACCTCCGGAGCCTCTTGGAAGACCACAATTCATCTGATTCAGTTGATATTTGGAACGTGGTGTTTTTATATATGGCGTCAAACACCCATGCAAAAATTGGTCGAAATCGGTCCATAATTATATATAGCCCCCATATAAACCGATCCCCAGAATTGACCTCCGGAGCCCCTTCGAAGAGCAAAATTCATCCGATTCCGTTGAAATTTGGTACGTGCTGTTAGTGTATGGTATCCAACAACCATGCAGGAATTGGTTCATACCAGTCCATAATTATATATAGCCCCCATATAAGCCGATCCCCAGATTTTACCTCCGGTGCCTTTTGGAGAAGTAAAATTCATCCGATCTGGTTGAAGTATATGATATTTAACAACCATGCCAAAAGTGGTCCATATTAGTCCATAATCATATATAGCCCCCATATAAACCGATCCCAAGATTTGGTTTTGGAGCCTCTTGGAGGAGCAAATTTCATCCGAGTCAGATGAAATTTGGTACATTGTGCTAGTATATGGCCGTTAACAACCATGCGTAACTAGGTCCATACCGGTCTACAGTTATATATAGCCCTCATATAAATCGATCCCCAATCACACAAAAATTGGTCCATATCAAGTGCATAATTCTATACAGCCCCCATATAAGCGACACCCATATATCAATTATGGCTCCCTACGTACAGTGCAAAAGTCCATATCGATTCGTAATTATTTGTAGACTTACCTACACATACCTTTTTTGTCTAATATATACCACGTATGGACTAACTCACAATTTAGAAAACGATGTTAAGAAGTTTTAAGATACCACAACCCAAGTAATTCGATTGTGAATGACTGTCTTTCGTAGAAGTTTCTACGCAATCCATGGTGGAGGGTACATAAGATTCGGACTGGCCGAACTTACTGCCGTATATACTTGTTTGTCTTCAACCACGAAATTAATTGATCCAATTAATTATTAATGGAAATGTTATGAATCACAGAAATGATAGTACCAATAAAAACAATTAATTGAAAGCTAATTATAACTTTATAGATCTAATAAAAAAATTAATTGATATTATTAATTTTTGTGAATGATTCAATTAAACAAATTGTTGAATCAATTAAATTTTTAGTTAAATACTTTTTTATTTTTTTAATTCAATTAAGATTTTATTTGGAAAAATTTTCATGATTTTTTTTTGTGCACACTTTCAATATTTTGTAATTTCTAAACTTACCAAAATATTTTTCTTGTGTATATGCAATATCAAAAACCAAATTGATCATTTGGAAATACACTAGTTTTCATATTCTTAAATTGAATTGAAAATGTCGTCAATCACAGATATAATAGTAGCAACAAAAAAAAAATTAATTAAAAGTCAATTAAAAAACTTAATTGATCCAATAAAAAAAATTAATTGATATTATTAATTTTTGTGATTGATTTTTTTCTTAGTGTATATATATGCAATATAAAGAATCAAATTGATCATTCGGAAATACACTAGTTCTCATATTAAGTTTATAAAAAAATATATAAATAAAAAATATATTTAAACATAAATAAAAACTATTTTTATTTTAGTATTAGTTGTTGTTGGTGTTATTATTTCTGTTGACCAATAAAACATTGGACAAAAAACTCATTTGGTTATTTTTAAAGCAAAAGTGTGCTTTCAATTAAGCATTTTGAATATATTTGTGATAAAAAATATTCATAGTCTACCATATAAACATATACAAATATACACACAGACACATATGTAATAATCAAGTTTTGATATAATTGTCATCTATATAATAAGAAAAAGATATGCAATTCCTATGTCTAATTTAAAATTCACGCCAGAAGAAAAAAAAATAAAACAAACTAAACCAACGCCATTTTTATGGCGAGTTATGTGATTCTCCCCATTAAGTGCTAGGGTACAATGAATAATTTGGATTATTTTTCTTGTGTCCACTTACAATCCCAACGCCATCCATAGATCCTCATACGAGTACATAGATAAAGAGGACACAGTTGCTTGATAAAATACTAAGATGTCTTGCTTCGACACTAAAAACTAAACAAAACCAAAAAAAAACGCTAAGGGAAAAATTGACCATATAGACTAAAAGAGATAGCCTTTTCGAGAATTAACATAAATGGCTGTGGGGCACCTTTTCTTGGCCTATACTCATTGTGCACATTTGGCTGAACATTTAGAACAGTGATTTGTGCATATTAAAACAACACAAAATTGACAGTGGCAGGTGGCTGGGTGGCCACCAAAAACCAAGCCCCAGAACCTCTAGGAAATTCTCTGTGATTTTGCTCAAAATTGCCCAAAAACCCACTCCAAAGTAAATTCTCTACAGTACACAAAGGCCAATTTTAAATATTTCAATTCCACTTTCAAAGCAAGCAAATTATGATGAGCAATAAATCTTTCAATTAAATTAACTTTCTGGTAGATTCCACCTTTTTTTTGTGTGATTTTGGAATTTTGTTTGTTTTCATTTTCAGATGGCTTATAGTGTCCTCTTAGATTTGCTAAAGAAATAAATCACATCCAAAATAGCTTTTAAAATAACAAAACACTGACTAATATTTGAATATATGAGAAAACATAAATCGTTTTAGTTTTATAGGAAATCGTGCAAAATTTGAATTTTTTCATTCACCGCCACCATGCCAGGGCAAAGAAGAAAACAAAGCAAATCTCAAAAAAAAAAAAATTAGTTTTTTTTTTTTAAATATTTTTTGGACTTCTTGGAAATATACGCATTGATCGAAATCATTATTTTATTTTGATATATAGTAAGAAAATCCAATATTTGAAATAAAATATTTCAAATTGATAGTGAAAAGAAATATCCATTTGACCCGAAAACAAGTATATAATAGTTCGGCCGGGCCGAATCTTAAATACCCACCACCATGAATCAAATATACTGGCTTTGCTTTGAAAATTTCAGGAGGTTTTGATGACAGATATTTTCCCAAGCAGATCAATTCAACCAGTACGCTTCCCACAGATAAATGTAAAGATTTTACCTATGAAGACCAGATCAGATTCTGAATTTATAAGAACCATTTTTTGTTTGAGTTTTAGAGGAATCATAACATAAACATCTCTTGTAAGTGTGCTAGAAAATGATGAAATAACGCCTCGGTTTGAAATCTAAAATCTGTAGAATTTCATCCCAATTATTTAAATGATTACGAGAAGTAAAATCTGGAAATTTTGCATTCAGTTTCAAGCAATTTTCATGATCAGTTCGCCTTCTATAACCTCAATAAGTGAAATCGGCCTATATGGAGGCCTTACCAAATGGACCGATAAAACTAAATCATATGCACTTTGTTATGGGTCTAAAATGCCAGTATATTTTCAATTTGTGGCAAATCGGATAAAAACTACGGATTCTAGAAACCTAAGAAGTAAAATCGGGAGTTCGGTGTAATGGGGGCTATACCAAAACATGGAAGGGTACACACAGCATTCAGCACATTTAATTGTAGTTCTAGAATCTAGACCCCAAATCGGAGGGCCGGTTTATAAGGGGGCTATATCAATACAGATACTCAATATATTCGGCACACGTTTTTAAGGTCCTAGAATACCTCTAGATTTCCAATTTCAGGCAAATTGGATAAAAACTACGGATTCTAGAAGCCCAAGAAGTAAAATCGGGAGATCGGTCTATATTGGGGCCATATCAAAACATGGACCGGTACTCACCATTTTCGACACACGTTTTTAAGGTTCTAGAATACCTCTAGATTTCCAATTTCAGGCAAATTGGGTAAAAACATCGGATTGTAGAAGCCCAAGAAGTAAAATCGGGAGATCGGTCTATATGGGGGCCATATCAAAACATGCACCGGTACTCACCATTTTCGACACACGTCTTTATGGTCCCAGAATATCTCTAGATTTCTGATTTGAGGCAATTTGGGTAAAAATTACGGATTCTAGAAGCCCAAGAAGTAAAATCGGGAGATCGATCTATATGGGGGCCATATCAAAACATGGACCGGTACTTACCATTTTCGACACACGTTTTTATGGTCCTAGAATACCTCCAGATTCCCAATTTCAGACAAATTGGGTGAAAACAACGGATTCTAGAAGCCCAAGAAGTATAGAATACCTATAGATTTCCAATTTTAGGCAAATTGGGTAAAAACAACGGATTCTAGAAGCCCAAGAAGTAAAATCGGGAGATCGGTCTATATGGTGGCTATATCAAAACATGGGCCGATACACCCCATTTTCAGCATACCTCTTTATGGTCTTAGAATACCTAAAGATTTCCAATTTTAGGCAAATCGGATAGAAAATACACTTTCTAGACGCCCAAGAAGCAAAATCGGGAAATCGGTCCATGTGGGTGCTACACCAAAACATGGACCGATAGGCACCATTTTTGGCACACCTCTTTAAGGTCCGAGAATACCCATAGATTTCCAATTTCACGCGAATTGGATAAAAATACAGTTTTTATAAGCCCAAAACCCCAAATCGGGAGGTCGATTTATATGGCGACTATATCAAAACTTGGACCGATATAGCCCATCTTCGAACTTGACCAGACTGCAAACAAAAGACGAATCTGTACCAACTATCAGGACTGTAGCGTCATTATTGAAGGCTGTAGCGTGATTACAACAGACAGACAGACGGACATGCTTATATCGTCTTTGATCTCCCTGATCAAGGATATATACACTTTATACAGTCGGAAATCGATATTTCGATGTGTTATAAACGGAATGACAAACGTCACCATCCTATGGTAGTGGGTATAACAATTAAAAAATTGATCAAGCAAATATTGTTGCATATTTTATTTAAGAGACTAATTTTTTATTGAAATTTGTTAATTTGATGGATGTGTGCAAACCATAAGCTTTTCCAAAACCTTCCATAAATTCAATCTCAATCTCTCCAATATCCATTTGACCCGAAGAAATTTAAAAATTGATAAAGGCAATATTGCTTTATATTTTTTTAAGAAAGTCCTCCTTTATTGTTATTCGGTTATACGATGGATGTGTGGATACCATAAGCTTTTCTCAAACTTTCGAAAGCTTCAATCTCAATCGATAAGCAGGTGGATTATCAGAATTTTCTTCAAAATGGTTTCTAAACAATATTGATGAAGGAGAATTATTTGAGAGTATTGTGGTCGGATTCAAAACATTCGATCATATACACAGAAAAAATATTAACCACTATACATGTAGAGATAAAATCTACCTGCGTGGCGGGGGAGTGGGGAAAAGGAAAACCCCAAATATCCAATTTGTTTATAATTTTTCATATATATTTTAACAATTCACTGGTTGTATAAAAAACGCTTTGTTCGAAATGTACATTCATATAGACATTTAGTGGGAAAATCCACAATTTTAAATAAATTAGAAATTTATTTTGGAAACCACCAATATCCATTTGATCTGAAGAAATTCCAAAAATTGATAAAGCTAATATTATATCATATTTTATATAAAAGTGTCCTTCTCTATTGAAATTCGTTAATATAATGGATGTGTGCAAACCATAAGCTTTTCCAAAACCTTCTACAAATTCAATCTCAATATCTCCAATATCAATTTGACCTGAAGAAAGTTAAAAATTGATAAAGGCAATATTGTTGCATATTTTATATAAGAAAGTCTCCCCTTATTAATATTCGGTTATACGATGGATGTGTGCAAACCATTAGCTTCCCAAACCTTCTCAATCGAAAAGCATCTGTATTATCAGACTTGTCTTCACATCGATTTCTATACACTATTCAAAAATGCTACTTATATCAAAATATTCAGAGCTCAAAACCTTCGATTATACACAGAAAAAATATTAACCACTATCCAATGATTTTATCTCTACTTATTTGTTTTTTTTTATCCCTACTTGTCTGGGAAAAGAAGACTACAAACATCCAAATATTTATAGGTTGCCCTATAAATACTTCAGTAATTTCTTAGAATTATAAAAATATGTATTGATCACATTCATTTAGACATTTAATAGGAAAATCTAATATTTTAAATAATTTAGAAATTATTATTTAAAAGAAAGACAAACCACCAATATCCATTTGATCTGAAGAAATTTAAAAATTGATAAAGCCAATATTATAGCATATTTTATATAAGAGTGTCCTTTTTTATTGAAATTTGTTAATTTGATGGATGTGTGCAAGCCACAAGCTTTTCCAAAACCTTCGACAAATTCAATCTCAATCTCTCTAACATCCATTTGGCTTGAAGTAATTTACAAATTGATAAAGCCAATATTTTTGCATATTTGATATAAGAGAGTTGAGTATTATTGAAATTCATTAATACGAAGGATGTGTGCAAACCATTTGTTTTTTTTTTTTTTCAAACTTTCTAAATCACCTGGTTTATCAGAATTTCCTTCAAATTGATTTCTATACACTCTATACACTAATCAAGAAATCTACTTAAATCAAAATATTATAGTCGGATTTAAAGCATTCAATTATATACAGTAAAAATGTTAACTACTACCCAAGGATTTTATCTCTACTTGCTCGGGAAAAAAGAAAAGAAGAAACAAACACAAATATCCATTTTTTAGTTTTTCTTATATATTTTAACATAATTTCTGGGAATTATAAAAATACGCTTGAAACGAAATTTACTTTAATTTATACATTTAGTAAGAAAATTTAATATTTCAATTACAATAGAAATTAATATTGAAAAGAAAGGCATACGATTACTACTAAATATTCATTTGACCTGAAGAAATCTAGAAATTGATTAAGCCAAAATTTTTGGTTATTTTATATAAGAAGGTCGTGTATTGTAGAAATTTGTTAATGCAATGGATGTGTGCAGACCATAAGCTTTTCCAAAACCTTTGGAAATTTTAATATCTATCGAATAATACATGGATTATCAAAATTTTCTTCAAATAGTGTGATCTAATTCAGTATTAAAAACATTCAATTACACACAGAAAAAATTTTAACCACTATCCATGGATTTTTTTCTATTGGCCCCCTGAAAAGTAGAAAACATAAAATAAATATACAAATATTTATAGTTTTTCATATATATTTTCAATATTATCAAAATAAACTTTGATCTTAAACAAGTCACTATTTATTTCGAAATTTACTAAGAAAATGCAATATCTGAAGAATATTAGAAATTAAGAGAAATACAAACCATTGCTATCAATATACATTTGACTTTAAGAAATTTAAGAATTCCTTAAACCAATATTGTTGAGGACAGCGTGGTTTTTATTCTACGAATAAAAATGTTTTTTTTTTTTGCCTTTTAAAAATATTTTTCGAGTGTATGTAGTATTCAATCTTTTATATACGAAACGCATTTCTCTTCGTCTATGCGATATTTTTATTATTATTTCAGTTGGCATATGTTTTATTGGATTGCCTTTAGTCACGTTTGTTTGAGGGGAAATAAGCTGTGTTGAAAATTTATGAACTAGAACCGAAAAAAAATATTAAGACTTTTGTTATTAGTTTTATGTATGGGAAAATTAAATTTTTTATTTTTAAATATGAGTAATTCTCTATGAATTATTATTAAATTAAAAAATAAATAATCGAAGAATTTGCAATTAAAAAAATTGTTTCTTAAAAATAATATAAAAATCACAAAAAATTTAATCATATCTATTAATTTTTGTAATTGATGCTGTTGATTCCCTACGGGAAATTGGTGCAAATTGCCACTGACGGACCTATCACAGGATTGATACCGGTGATCCACTTTGTCGCAGTTTTTAAATAGTCATAATTTAATGATTTCCATACTGGCTTGATATAAAAATCTTATTGGATCTACACATTTAGGGAAGTAGAATTACCAGAATAACCTATTGTTCAACATATTTCAAAAGTTTTTCATTTCTGGGGCGATTCGGAGAACCAAACTGAAACAGATCCCTAAGAATTTGTTCGAGACTGGTTTATGAGGACCTGTCTATGGAGTGCTACTACTAAAATGTCCCATGACGTGTCCTTAGTAACAAGTCCAAGACGTGTCCTAAAGTATAAATTTACCCCGTCAATGACAAACCCATGTTCAAGTGACCGGTCCCTTCCTTGACCAGAACTAGGACTGGTCCACACACCAGGGACTAGTCCTGTACCGGTCCTGTGGTTGATCCATTTCCCGTAGGGTTGGTTTGCTATAATTTCAGTGATTTAAGAAATTTCAATTTAAAAATCGTGGTTAGATTCGGTTGCCTTTTTTAAAGATTTTTGCAAATTTTCATTACCTAAAATTACTCCAAAATCGTATAAACCATCAAAATTTTGAAACTCCAAGAAAAACAAGATATTGTAAAAGTTTTCTTTTAAAAATCTCTAGAAGTACTTAAAACGCAATAATTTTGGAGAAAACATAACAAATAAATATGAATTCATTATATCAACAACAATTCAAAATGGCAACATAAAAACATATATTTTCGCCAAAAAAAAATAAAAATTCAAGGTTAAATTTAATTTAAAAAACACACATATACGAAAACCAAAGAAGATAACATATATACTATTTTTCTAAACATTAAAACCCACATAAAGCATCAGGAAAAGCACAGCATTCAAACCACAAGACCCACACACACACGCGCGATAATACGCCATTTAGGGGAGGGGGAAGAAAAATGTTGACAACAACATCTTGATTATTAATGCATCAAATGCTGTGAAATAGTTATGTAGATAAGTTCAAAGACTTTCACCATCTATCAATGGCGGAGAAATGGACATTTCAAATTTATGAACACTTGCAAAACTCACATATGTATAGAGAGACTAGTAAGAGAAAGCATTTACCAATAGCAATATTAAGGTGTTACGAATAAATGGTAAAAAAAATGTATGGTAGAAAATCATATGATAGGCGGAATAGAATTTCTCGCTCTCTCCTTCATCACTATATTAAAGAGGATTACAGAGGGAGTTACACACTCTATTCACATATGTGCAGATGTGTAATCGACTATATCAATGACTTAAACATAAGGCAAAGGAGAAAATCCTCTCCATTCACATATCAAAATATGTAAACTAAATTGAGAGGTGTAATTAAAAATGGTATTCCACCACGACAGGCAAAGTTTGGATTATGGCAGGTTAATTCATAGTCCTTTCATTGTGGGATTGCATTTTCAATTGCACCTCTCAATTTAGTTTACATATTTTCCATCTAGCTTTGCTCTAGCAAATCATGTCTGTAAGATAATCATAGTATAGACGGAACAGAATCTCTCTCTCTCTCTCTTTCTTTCTTAAAGAGTAGTACAGAGGGAGTTCCACACTCCATTCACATATCAACATTGGAGTACCAACTATCTGTTTCTAATGTGTTGACTTAAGGCAAAGGCAAATGACTTAAGGCAAATGAGAGTATCATCTTCATTCACATAACAAAATATGTAAACTAAAGTGAGAGGTGTAATTAAAAATGGAATCTCACAATTACAGGCAAACTTTGTGATAGCTAACGGAGATTTGAGTCTAGATTTAAATGTTAAAAAAAAGAGAATTAATTATTTAAAGAGAGAGATTATTGTTACTGAGGTAAAAGCATACAAAGAGACATATTAAAGTTACAGTTTGAATTCAAACATAAGTTTTATTAATGTGATAAGCGATAAGTGTCAATGAGAAATCGATCTATTATAATATTAAAATAATTCAGACAATCCCTTACACAATATTTAAAATATATAATTTTATTTTATTTTATTTTCAATGAAATGTACAGTGAATCCGAGAAATTCAATTTATTTTTCAGAGATATGGGTAACTAATTCCGACAAAATGAAGGCAACGTTAAGTTGACTTAAAGAAAAAGGGGGAAACCGATCTCATAACTACCCAGCAAAAAAAAAGCGTCACCAAAAAGTAATGAAAATGTTCTTTTTGGATCCGGAGGTGGTGCAAGATTGACGCAGAAGCGATGAATTTAACATGGGCTGGTCATAGGACAGATTCAATCTTTTGGATGTAACTTAAAAATTCTGTGATATTTTTTCAAATAAATAATTTTTATAAAATTTCTTTATAATTTTTAATGCATTCTAATGCTTGCCGGAAACGTTTGACCTCAAATATTTTCAAAAATTCGCAATTTTTTCAGATTGGATTTAGCATTTTTTCGACAAAATTTAAATGATTTGTACCATTTTATGAATTCTTACTCTCTTTTTAACCTATTTGAAACAAAAAAGTTAAAATTACCAATTAAAAGTATGAAAATGTTATACAAATTTGAATTAAAAGAACTTCCTGGGTAGTTAAAATAAAGAACATCATTGGGAGTGCATTTCCTGGGAGTACTTTTCAAGTTGTGCCTTTGGAAGAACTTCAAATTTTTTTGTTGGGTATTTCTACATTCATATTAGACAAACGAAATTTTCTTTTGTCGCTAATTAAAGATATTTGCGCATTATAATAGATTGGAATCACGGTTGCCACTCGAGCCAAAAATTATATACCAAAATTTGGTGCACATTTTACCAAGAAACTACCAAACACAAATATCTTTTTTGGTCAACATTTTATATCTATAAAAAATTTTTCCAATATATTTCTATAGAAATTTTAGTCCTAATTTTATTTCTACAGTAAATTATTTCAAACTTTTATTTCTATAGTAAATTTTGTCAAAATGTTATTCATAAAAAAAGTTTATTTCTATAGAAAATGTCAAAATTGTATTGCTATTGAAAAGTTTGTCAAAATTTCATTTTTATGGAAAATTTTGTCAAAATTTTTATTTTTATACAAAAAAAATTGTCAAAATTTTATTTTTATAGCAAATTTCGTCAAAACTTTATTTTTATAGAAAACTTTGTCAAAATTTTATTTTTATAGAAAATTCTGTCAAACTTATATTTTAAAAGAAAATTTTGTCAAAATTTTATTTCTACAGAAAATTTTGTCAAACTTATATTTTTAAAGAAAATTTTGTCAAAATTTTATTTCTACAGAAAATTTTGTCAAAATTGTTATTTCTATAGAAAATTTTATTTTTATAGAATGTTTTGTCAAAATTTTATTCATAAAGAAAATTTTATTTCTATAAAAAAAATAATTTTTATAGAAAATTTTGTCAAAATTTTATTTTTAATAAAAAAAAACTGCCAAAACTTTATTTTTATAGAAAATTTTGTTAAAATTTTATTTTTATAGAAAGTTTTGTCAAAATGTTATTTTTACAGAAATTTTTGACAAAATTTTATTTTTATAGAAAGTTTTGTCAAAATTTTATTTTTATAGAAAATTTTGTCAAAATTTTAGTTTTATAGAAAATTTTGTCAAAATTTTATTTTTATAGAAAATTTTGTCAAAATTTTATTTCTATAGAAAGTTTTGTCAAAATTTTATTTTTATAGAAAATTTTGTCAAAATTTTATTTTTATAGAAAACTTTGTCAAAATTTTATTTTTATAGAAAACTTTGTCAAAATTCTTTTTTTATAGAAAATTTTGTTAACATTTTATTATTATAGAAAATTTTGTCAAAATTTTATTTTGATAGAAAATTTTGTCACATTTATATTTTTATAGAAAAATTTGTCAATTATAGAAAATTTTGTCAAAATTTTATTTCTACAGAAAATTTTGTCAAAATTTTTATTTCTATAGAAAATTTTGTCACCATTTTATTTTTATAGAAAATTTTGTCAAAATTTTATTTTGATAGAAAATTTTGTCACATTTATATTTTTATAGAAAATTTTGTCAATTATAGAAAATGTTGTCAAAATTTTATTTCTATAGAAAATTTTGTCAAAATGTTATTCGTAAAGAAAATTTTATTTCTATAGAAAATTTAACTGTTATAGAAAATTTTGTCAAAATTTTATTTTTAATAAAAAAATCTGTCAAAACTTTATTTTTATAGAAAATTTTGTCAAAATTTTATTTTTATAGAAAGTTTTGTCAAAATGTTATTTTTATAGAAAATTTTCTCAAAATTTTATTTTTATAGAAAATTTCATTTTTATAGAAAGTTTTGTCAAAATGTTATTCATAAAGAAAATTTTATTTCTATAAAAAAAAATTTAATTTTTATAGAAAAATTAAAAAAACTTTATTTTTATAGAAAATTTTGTCAAAATTTTATTTTTATAGAAAGTTTTGTCAAAATGTTATTCATAAAGAAAATTTTATTTCTATAAAAAAATTTAATTTTTATAGAAAATTTTGTCTAAATTTTATTTTTAATAAAAAAAAAATCTGCCAAAACTTTATTTTTATAGAAAATTTTGTCAAAATTTTATTTTTAATAAAACAATCTGTTAAAACTTTATTTTTATAGAAATTTTTGACAAAATTTTATTTTTATAGAAAATTTTGACAAAATTTTATTTTTATAGAAAATTTTGAAAAATTTTATTTTATTAAAAAATTTTGTCAAAATTTTATTTTTATAGAAATTTTTGTCAAAATATTATTTTTATAGAAAATTTTGTCAAAATTTTATTTCTATGGAAAATTTTGTCGAGATTTTATTTCTATAGAAAATTTGGTCAAAATTTTATTTCTACAGAAAATGTTGTCAAAATTTTTATTTCTATAGAAAATTTTGTCAAAATTTTATTTTTATAGAAATTTGTGTCAAAATGTTATTCGTAAAGAAAATTTTATTTCTATAGAAAATTTAACTGTTATAGAAAATTTTGTCAAAATTTTATTTTTAATAAAAAAATCTGTCAAAACTTTATTTTTATAGAAAATTTTGTCAAAATTTTATTTTTATAGGAAGTTTTGTTAAAATGTTATTTTTATAGAAAATTTTCTCAAAATTTTATTCTTATAGAAAATTTCATTTTTAAAGAAAGTTTTGTCAAAATGTTATTTATAAAGAAAATTTTATTTCTATAAAAAAAATTTAATTTTTATAGAAAAATTAAAAAACTTTTTTTTTTATAGAAAATGTTGTCAAAATTTTATTTTTATAGAAAATTTTATTTTTATAGGAAGTTTTGTCAAAATTTTATTTTTATAGAAAATTTTGTCAAAATTTTATTTTTATAGAAAATTTTGTCAAAATTTTATTTCTATAGAAAGTTTTGTCAAAATTTTATTTTTATAGAAAATTTTGTCAAAATTTTATTTTTATAGAAAACTTTGTCAAAATTTTATTTTTATAGAAAACTTTGTCAAAATTCTTTTTTTATAGAAAATTTTGTTAACATTTTATTATTATAGAAAATTTTGTCAAAATTTTATTTTGATAGAAAATTTTGTCACATTTATATTTTTATAGAAAAATTTGTCAATTATAGAAAATTTTGTCAAAATTTTATTTCTACAGAAAATTTTGTCAAAATTTTTATTTCTATAGAAAATTTTGTCACCATTTTATTTTTATAGAAAATTTTGTCAAAATTTTATTTTGATAGAAAATTTTGTCACATTTATATTTTTATAGAAAATTTTGTCAATTATAGAAAATTTTGTCAAAATTTTATTTCTATAGAAAATTTTGTCAAAATGTTATTCGTAAAGAAAATTTTATTTCTATAGAAAATTTAACTGTTATAGAAAATTTTGTCAAAATTTTATTTTTAATAAAAAAATCTGTCAAAACTTTATTTTTATAGAAAATTTTGTCAAAATTTTATTTTTATAGAAAGTTTTGTCAAAATGTTATTTTTATAGAAAATTTTCTCAAAATTTTATTTTTATAGAAAATTTCATTTTTATAGAAAGTTTTGTCAAAATGTTAGTCATAAAGAAAATTTTATTTCTATAAAAAAAAATTTAATTTTTATAGAAAAATTAAAAAAACTTTATTTTTATAGAAAATTTTGTCAAAATTTTATTTTTATAGAAAGTTTTGTCAAAATGTTATTCATAAAGAAAATTTTATTTCTATAAAAAAATTTAATTTTTATAGAAAATTTTGTCTAAATTTTATTTTTAATAAAAAAAAAATCTGCCAAAACTTTATTTTTATAGAAAATTTTGTCAAAATTTTATTTTTAATAAAACAATCTGTTAAAACTTTATTTTTATAGAAATTTTTGACAAAATTTTATTTTTATAGAAAATTTTGACAAAATTTTATTTTTATAGAAAATTTTGAAAAATTTTATTTTATTAAAAAATTTTGTCAAAATTTTATTTTTATAGAAATTTTTGTCAAAATATTATTTTTATAGAAAATTTTGTCAAAATTTTATTTCTATGGAAAATTTTGTCGAGATTTTATTTCTATAGAAAATTTGGTCAAAATTTTATTTCTACAGAAAATTTTGTCAAAATTTTTATTTCTATAGAAAATTTTGTCAAAATTTTATTTTTATAGAAATTTGTGTCAAAATGTTATTCGTAAAGAAAATTTTATTTCTATAGAAAATTTAACTGTTATAGAAAATTTTGTCAAAATTTTATTTTTAATAAAAAAATCTGTCAAAACTTTATTTTTATAGAAAATTTTGTCAAAATTTTATTTTTATAGGAAGTTTTGTTAAAATGTTATTTTTATAGAAAATTTTCTCAAAATTTTATTCTTATAGAAAATTTCATTTTTAAAGAAAGTTTTGTCAAAATGTTATTCATAAAGAAAATTTTATTTCTATAAAAAAAATTTAATTTTTATAGAAAAATTAAAAAACTTTTTTTTTTATAGAAAATGTTGTCAAAATTTTATTTTTATAGAAAATTTTATTTTTATAGGAAGTTTTGTCAAAATTTTATTTTTATAGAAAATTTTGTCAAAATTTTATTTCTATAGACAATTTTATTTTTATAGAAAGTTTTGTCAAAATGTTTTTCATAAAGAAAGTTTTATTTGTATAGAAAATTTAATTGTTATTTTGTCAAAATTTTATTTTTAATAAAAAAATCTGTCAAAAATTTATTTTTATAGAAAATTTTATCAAAATTTTATTTTTATAGAAAGTTTTGTCAAAATGTTATTTTTATAGAAAATTTTCTCAAAATTGTATTTTTATAGAAAGTTTCAAACAAAGATTTCTTTATTTCAGAGCTCCGTCCAAACATTAACAATAATTCCCCCTTTTCTCGTTTCAGTAATAAAAATAAACCCTTTGCAGTTCTGGCATTAGTTTTGGCATTTTAAATTTTTTTTGCATTATTTTAATGCTGATTCAACTGCAACACATTTTTCTGGTCTTGTTTACGCCTCTTGTTTTTTATTCCAAAATGCAATATTCTATGACGTAGATTCAATGGTGTATTTTGGGGGAAAAAATAAATCAACGAAGCAGAAAAATTCAGCAAAATAAAAACACTGTTACATTCCCACAAAAAAAAAAAAAAAAACAATGAATAAATTCTAGAAAAAGTAGAAAATTTCCACCCTAATAAACATTGCCCGGCATTACCTCGTATATTGCATGGTTTGACTTCCATGAAAGTAATTTGTTTTTTTTTTCTAAATTTCGCATATATGAAACTAATGAGGATCGGCCCCACAGAGGTTAGTAAGAGCTTTTCCTAATGACGTCTCTGCGTAGCATGATCGCAAATGATGTGTTGATGTATTAATGTTGATTTGACTTTGTCTTCATTTTCCTCCATCCATCCATCGTTGTGTCAATAGATAAAGTGTTTGGTTGAGTGGCTTCTGACAAAATCACTCACATCAACAAATAGAGTGCTAATTTCAAAAATATCGATCTGTGTCGGACAAACACACAAAATACAAACATCCCTCTCCTTTTCCTTTAATTTCAGAAAAAAAAATACAATGCTTATTAATATATTTGACGTAAATTAATCAATTTTGGTGCGAAAATTTGTCTTTAATGTTATTAATAAATAATTTGTATTGAAACGTGGGCGTGTACATATAGTTTATGAGCATTATTAAAGAATAGAGAGCAAGAGAGAGAGAGGAGAGAAAAGGAAACTTACAATTTAGAAATCGTTTAATTCTGAAAAAATTGGTTTTTGGTTCAATTCACTTCTATATACGTACATACATAAAACATTACTAAATTGCCAAACAACTATTTATCCTTCTACGAAGGGTTACAACTCCAAACCAAATCCTCACCATTACCCCTTTACTATCTCTTATGAGCATAGGGTTTTGAGCATTATTAAAGGCCAGAGAGTGTGACAGAGAGAAATGGTAATTTAAAAAAAGTTCATATACAAATTAGTAATCGTTCAATTCTGAAAAAGTGGGTTCATTTCTATATATAATACATAAATAAACAAGTAAGGAAAGTCTAAAGTCGGGCGGGGCCGACTATATTGTACCCTGCACCACTTTGTAGATCTAAATTTTCGATACCATATCAAATCCGTCAAATGTGTTGGGTGTTGGGTATATAAAGGTTTGTCCCAAATACATACATTTAAATAACACTCGATCTGGACAGAATTTGATAGACTTCTACAAAATCTATAGACTCAAAATTTAAGTCGGCTAATGCACTAGGGTGGAACACAATGTTAGTAAAAAATATGGGAAACGTTTAAACTTCGTAAAACTTTATTTATGATTTATCGCTCGATATATATGTATTAGAAGTTTAGGAAAATTGGAGCCATTTTTACAACTTTTCGACTAAGCAGTGGCGATTTTACAAGGAAAATGTTGGTATTTTGACCATTTTTGTCGAAATCAGAAAAACATATATATGGGAGTTAAAAATTGGCCTCTGTGGTCATATGAGTGTAAATCGGGCGAAAGCTATATATGGGAGATATATCTAAATCTGAACCGATTACAACCAAATTTGGCACGCATAGCAACAATGCTAATTCTACTCCCTGTGCAAAATTTCAACTAAATCGGAGTTAAAAATTGGCCTCTGTGGTCATATGAGTGTAAATCGGGCGAAAGCTATATATGGGAGCTATATCTAAATCTGAACCGATTTCAATAAAATTTGGCACGCATAGCTACAACGCTAATTCTACAACTAAATCGGAGTTAAAAATTGGCCTCTGTGGTCATATGAGTGTAAATCGGGCGAAAGCTATATATGGGAGCTATATCTAAATCTAAACCGATTTCAATCAAATTTGGCACGCATAGCTACAATGCTAATTCTACCCCCTGTGCAAAATTTCAACCAAATTGGGTTAAAACTCTGGCTTCTGGGACCGTATTAGTCCATATCGGGCGAAAGATATATATGGGAGCTATATCTAAATCTGAACCGATTTCAATAAAATTCGGCACACTTGACTATAGTACTAATTGTTCTTCTTGTGCAAAATTTTAAGTAAATTTGGGTAAAACTCTGGCTTCTGGGGCCATATAAGTCCATATCGGGCGAAATATATATATGGGAGCTATATCTAAATCTGAACCGATTTCTTCCAAAATCAATAGGGATCTATTCTGAGTCAAAACACATACTTGTGCCAAATTTGAAGTCGATTGGACTAAAACTGCGACCTAGACTTTGATTACAAAAATGTGTTCACGGACAGACGGACATCGCTATATCGACTCAAGAGCCCACCCTGAGCATTTTTGCCAAAGACACCATGTGTCTATCTCGTCTCCTTCTGGGTGTTGCAAACATATGCACTAACTTATAATACCCTGTTCCACAGTGTGGAGCAGGGTATAAACATTACTAAATTGCCAAAAAAAAATATTTATCATTCAACAAAGGGTTACATTTTGTCCCATATTTTCTCAATTAAATAACAAATGAAAAGGAAATCCACAAACCTCCAAGTCCTCACCATTAACCCTTTACTATCTGTTATGAGCATAGGTTTTTCTATTATTACTAAAGAACAGAGAGTGAGAGAGGAGAGAGAAAGAAGTAAATTAAAAAAAATAGATGTGCAAATATATTCTAATCATTACCCCTTTATTATCTCTTATGAGTATAGGTCTGTTATCCAAAATACAGTTATTATTCTGATTGTTTTAGCTCACTCTCTTGATAACAATGTTATTCTAATGACTCTCAAACTGTTATCACCACGTCTGTAGATCAAAAACCAAACCCCAAAAAAACTCAAAAGAACGTAAAATTGTTCATATCCGAAACGGATACTTTCGTTCGACTGAGATATCTAAGTTAGCTGAATAACTATCAATGATTATCAAACTGTTAGGTATACAATTCAATGACCGTACAAATTATTTCAATGATAACTATAGATAATTTTCGTAAAATTCTCAAAATTAGTAGGAATGAACTATGGCATCTATGACTTTTCAATGACAATCAAACTATTTTTATGTTAGCCTGATATCAATGCAGGCTGGTTCAATGTCCAAATCATTTAAACTAGAAATTATTACAATATTTATTCGAGCTTTTTGCACAGGAAGATTAAGGGAATTGACATTATTAAGTTACTGAAAAGATGTACAATTCAATGACCGTACAAATAAGTTCAATGTTAACTAAAGAAAATTTTCGTACAATTCTCCAAGTTAGTAGGAATGAACTATGGCGTCTATGACTATTTTTGTTTGCTTTTCTAAGAAAGTAGGATTTCGTAAATGGTAGTTAAAGTTTCAAATTTCGTAAAAGGTAGTTAAAATTTCAAACTTTATTTTATGGAAATTTCCAAAAAATGGAAATTTTTTTGTCTATTTTTCATTGTGTTTTTCAAACCTTCACAACAAGAATTAATTCTTATAATTACAGTACAGGCATTTGGATGGACAATAATAATTTAGTTCAAGAGGTGGTTCATTTTTCCCATAAAACAGTTACTCATTTTTTTTTTTTTTGTGTAGGATGGTTTAACGCAGCCACCCTCATCCCCTCCCTTTCGTTTATGTTTTATTTATCCGTTTTACCAATTGGATCCATTTAGATACACATTAAAGTTTTATGTCTTAAGTTATTCCTCCTCCACCATCCCGTTTTTTCCAAAAAGACGTTATTCAAAACAAGCCATGTGTCAATTTCTTTGCATATCTTTTAGCAGTAATCTCTAAAACCATAACTTTACCCTTTCCCCCAAAATATTTGTTTGTTGTATTCTTTGGCCCAAATTCAATGTGGGCTAAGAAGATGGAAGAGGGAGACAGTCAAGTTAAGGGTGTGAAAATTATTTTTTAGGATCTTTATAACCTAGTGAGCTTGTGAAAATCCATGGTAACATTCTTGCAAATTCTTTCACATTCTCCTCAAAAATCCACAAAAAAAGTAACATCTTCATCTGACGAAGATGGAATGACAGGGGCAGGGCACTGGTGGCAGACACAAGCCACTGAACATCTTTATGCAAAGTCGGTTTTGCAAAGTGTTTGTTGACTGTTTTGACTTTTTTTGAAAAATGTTTGGCACGTGCAATATGAAATGAATTCCCCCCCCCCCCAGTTTTTCCATCCTCTTCTTTAACCCCCCTTTTTTATTGTATCTATCCACCCACAAAGGGGGTGGTGGTAAAGAATTTCGAAGCATTTTTGTTTTTTTTTTTTTCATTTCATTTCCTCGCACATATTTCGTTATTTTTTCGCGAGTTTGTCATTTTGTTGCTGCTGTTATTTTTATTTGCCATCGTGTGTTGCACAGTAGCAACACAAAAAGTGAATTATATGAATTTTATTTGCTCATAAACATTTATGAGCTTAAAAATGTCTAAGCAAAAAGGCAAAAAAATAAAACGTAAAAATATCCAAAATACCCGTTTTTATGATGATACAAATCGTGCATTGCTCCTTAGGGGGGCTCACTTTGATGACAAGGTGGCATTGAAACACATATAACATGACATCAAGGCTTAAGACATTTAATGCAAAAGGTATTGTTGATATTAAAATTTTGTTAAAAAAAACACAATTTTAATTTTATATAAATAAGTTTATAGATAATCTATACATTAAAAACAATATTCACACATTTTTGTGTACAGAAAATAGTTTTGAATTTTTTTTTTTAACTCCAAAAGAATATCTAAGAGGTGACACACAAAAAATTCTCTAAATTAAAGGAATGAACTATGGCGTCTATGACTTTTCAATGACTATCAAACTGTTAGATATACAATTCAATAGCCGTACAAATAAGTTCAATGCTAACGAAAGACAATTTTCGTACAATTCTCAAAACTAGTAGAAATGAACTATAGCGTCTATATAGAGAATTGCAAGACAATATACGAATATACGATAGGCATCAAAGGATTAAACTTAGGAAAATGTTTAATCCATTTCTGCCTATAACAACATCATTTTTTTGTCAATTTGGCAACTATTCATTTATAAATTATAGAAACTTAAATACATTTTTCGTTATCCTCATTGTCAGTGTTTGCTAGTATTTTTCTGGTTCTTGTCCCCAAATTATGATGTTTTCCTCCCCAAAAATCCCCAATTTAAATTTAAATTCCTCACTAAAATTCCCAATATATTTTTAGTGTGGAAAATCAGTAATAATTTAAAAATTAAAATTTTATCACATACAGCAAGCTGCAATAAGATCAAGATTTCGAACCACAACACCAAGAGACTAGGGCTCGACTTTCAAATGCTGAAGATATGAAAATGGGAGTTCGGTCACCTTGTATTTATGAACCAAAATTTACTTTTAAATATTCAATTAGTAAAATTGGGTGGTAGACAAATTGCAAAAGTTGGTAGAATTCTGTCAGTCTTTAATAGATTGATAGAATTTTTGATGTTTTGGTAGATTTTGCAAAGAGGTACTTCATAAATTTTCTATAGAAATAAAATGTTCATAAAATTTTCTATAAAAATAAAATTTTGACAAAATTTTCTATAGAAAAAAATTTTGTCACAAATTTCTACAGAAATCAAATTTTCCAAAAAATTTCTATAGAAATAAAATTTTGACAAAATTTTCTACAGAAATAATATTTTGACAAAATGTTCTATAGAAATAACATTTTGGCAACATTTTCTATAGCAATAACATTTTGACGAAATTTTCTATATAGAAATAAAATTTTGACAAAATTTTCTATAGAAATAAAATTTTGACAAAATTTTTCATAAAGAAATAAAATTTTGACAAAATTTTCTATAGAAATAAAATTTTGACAAAATTTTCTATAGAAATAAAATTTTGACAAAATTTTCTATAGAAATAAAATTTTGACAAAATTTTCTATAGAAATAAAATTTTGACAAAATTTTCTATAGAAATAAAATTTTGACAAAATTTTCTATAAATTTTTTTTAATCGACCTATAGCCGAAACTATGAAAAATAATTCTTAAAGATAAATAAAAAGGTCAACGATAATTATCCAGAAATAGAAATAAAATTTTGACAAAATTTTCTATAGAAATAACATTTTGACTATAGAAATAAAATTTTGACAAAATGTTCTATATGCAAATAAAATTTTGACAAAATTTTCTATATAAAAATAAAATTTTGACAAAATTTTCTATATAGAAATAAAATTTTTTGTAGAAAAAAATTTTTGAAAAAATATTCTAGAGAAATAAAATTTTGACAAAATTTTCAATATAGAATTAAATTTTCTATAAAAAAAAATTCACAAAATTTTGTATAGAAATAAAATTTTGACAAAATTTTCTATAGAAATAAAATTTTGACAAAATTTTCTATAGAAATAAAATTTTGACAAAATTTGCAATAAAGAATTAAAATTTTGAAAAAAAAAAATTCTACAGAAATAAAATTTTGAAATAATTTTCTATAGAACTAAAATTTTGACAAAATTTTCTATAGAAATAAAATTTTGACAAAATGTCCTATAGAAATAAAACTTTGACAAAATGTTCTATTGAGAAATAAAATTTTGAAAAAATTTTCTATAGAAATAAAATTTTGACAGAATTATCTATAGAAATAAAATTATGACAAAATTTTCAATATAGAAATAAAATTTTGACAAAATTTTCTATGGAAATAATATTTTGACAAAATGTTCTATATAGAAATAAAATTTTGACTAAATTTTCTATAGAAATAAATTTTTGACAAAATTTCCTATAGTAATAAAATTTTGACAAAATTTTCTATAGAAATAAAATTTTGACAAAATTTTCTATATAGAATTAAAATTTTCTATAGAAAAAAATTTCAGGAAATTTTCCAAAATTTTCTACAGAGTTAAAATTTTGACAAAATTTTCTATATAGAAAAAAAATTTTGACTAAATTTTCTGTAGAAATAATATTTTGACAAAATTTTCTATATAGAAATAAAATTTTGGCAAAATTTTCTATGGGAATAAAATTTTGACAAAATATTCTATATAGAAATAATATTTTGACAAAATTTTCTATAGAAATTTTAAACTTTTATATAAAATTTTCTATGGAAATAAAATTTTGACAAAATTTTCTATAGAAATAAAATTTTGGCAAAATTTTCTATAGAAATAAAATTTGGACACAAATTTCTACAGAAATCAAATTTTCAAAAAATTTTCCATAGAAATAACATTTTGACAAAATTTTCTATATAGAAATAAAATCTTGACAAAATTTTCTATGGAAATAAAATTTTAACAGAATTTTCTATAGAAATAAAATTTTGACAAAATTTTCTATAGAAAAAAATTTTTTACAAAATTTTCTATAGAAATAAATTTTTGAAAAAATTTTCTATGGGAAGAAAATTTTAACGAAATGTTTTATATAGAAATAAAATTTTGACTAAATTTTCTATAGAAATAAAATTTTTACGAAATTTTCTATAGAAATAAAATTTTGACAAAATTTTCTATAGAAATAAAATTTTGACAAAATTTTCAATATAGAATTAAATTTTCTATAGAAAAAAATTTCAGAAAATTTTCTATAGAAATACAATTTTGACAAAATTTTCTATAGAAATAAAATTTTGAAAAAATTTTCTATAAAAATAAAATTTTGAAAACATTTTCTATAGAAATAAAACTGTGACAAAATTTTCTATAGAAATAAAACTGTCACAAAATTTTCTATCGGAAAATAAAATTTTGACAAAATGTTCTTTATAGAGAAAAATTTTGACAAAATTTCCTATAGAAATAAAATTTTGACAAAATTTTCTATATAGAAATAAAATTTTTGACAAAATTTTCTATAGAAGTCAAATGTTGACAAAATTTTCTATGGAAACAAAATTTTGACAAAATTTTCTATAGAAATAAAATTTTGACAAAATTGTATATGGAAATAAAATTTTAACAAAATTGTTCATAAAGAAATAAAATTTTGACAAAATTTTCTATAGAAATAAAATTTTGACAAAATTTTCTATAGAAATAAAATTTTGACAAAATTTTCTATAGAAATAAAATTTTGACAAAATTTTCTATAGAAATAAAATTTTGACAAAATTTTCTATAGAAATAAAATTTTGACAAAATTTTCTATGGAAATAAAATTTTGACAAAATTTTCTATGGAAATAAAATTTTGACAAATTTTATAGAAATAAATTTTTGGCAAAATTTTCTATAGAAATAAAATTTTGACCAAATTTTCTATTGAGATATAAAATTTTGACAAAATTTTCTATAGAAATAAAATTTTGTTGACAAAATTTTCTATAGAAATAAAATTTTGTTGACAACATTTTCTATAGAAATAAAACTGTGACAAAATTTTCTATTGAGAAATAAAATTAAAATAAAATTTTGACAAAATGTTCTTTATAGAAATAAAATTTTGACAAAATTTTCTATAGAAATTTAATTTTGAAAACAATTTATATAGAAATAAAATTTGGAAAAAATTATCTATGTAGAAATAAAATTTTGTTAAAAAAAATTCAACCGATTTCTAGAAAAAATCCCCAAATTTATGGATATTCCCCCCACCAAATCCCCAAGTCACCAACTTACAAATTTCATCGGAAATATATCCCCAATTTGGGGAAAAATCGCCAATACTGGCAACCCTGCTCATTGTTTTAACAGAGAGAATAAAAACACAAGAGAACGAAACTGTAAAGCGAAACTGCGTCATTAGGTGGCAGTCATGAGGAAAATTTATCTAATATCATTCGGTGTTTGTCGGCGCTTCTCTCAAATATCATACAGTTTGCGTCGGCATCACCCAGTTCAATTCTCTGCCGACTTTACGGAACGTAAAGAAAATAGGATTTAAAATCTACTTTGTAGTAACAAATGTTCTTTTTTATAAATGTTTTCACTCCATTAAATTTTTTGGCAGACAATTTGAAAAACACTTTATCAAAACAGCGCTTCAACCGCAACGTCGGTTATACCAAAGCTGCAGGCATTATTGTGCGACATCTATACGGTGTACATTTGTTGTTTTTGTAGAAGAGAAATTTTCGTACTCTTGTATTTTTATTATCTCTGGTTTTAACTTACTCTCTTGACATCAATGATCTGCCAGTGACTCTCAACCTGTTATCTCCAAACCTATAAAACACGCAACAAAAAACAAACAAATACTCAAACTAACGCAAATTACACGAAACTATTCGTTTCGTATGATAAATTGACTGTGAATTTGAAGACTACCAAATATGTCCGTCTGTCCCGAAAGATCATATTGTAGATATGTTTGTTTTATCGCTAAAATGCTACTATTTTGAATCGGCAGGAAATTTTCTAATATATCATAGTCTAAAGCTATATCGCATCATGGGATATTTCTTCCTAAACTGGCACTTTTAACTGTAAGATGATATCGGCTGCGAACGTTGTGTCATCCTTGAATTAGATACATTTTCGCTAGACTATGTTTGCACGGGTTTCTAAAATCCTTGCAGCTCAGTCTATTGACATCAATGTTATCCCAATGACTCACAAACAGTTATAACCAACAGAAACGTCGATCTATTAAACTGAGTTAGTCTTCAATAATGGAGCTACGTTATGATATTTGTAGGTAGGTGAATTCATGTTTTAATATCGTTCCAGTTCTATTAAAAACCACACAGGACAGTGATAGAAAAATTCATTAAATATTGCATAAATTTAAAGCTTTCAATTCTAAATAAAGATTAAATTTGTAAACAAGGGGGAAAAAAGATTTCTATTGTTGTCCACTTTTTGGAGGCCATAGAAATATGACTTAAAATCTAGAAGCATCCTTGTGAAAAAACATCGAACAATCCCTGGCAATAAATTACACTTTCGAGTATTGTTTCAAATGTTGGCAGTTAGCTGAAAAGCGTTTTATTTTAATTGTTGTGTCCGTTACCACATTTCAGTTGCCGTTTTTTATACAGATTGCTTATTTTTTCATTTCAATTTATATGTAAAAAAAAAACTAAACTATTTTTCACTAACCATTCTAACGATATGTGTGTACACACATATTTGCATATCTATAAATAAAAGTAATTTGAAAATTAAAAACAAAAAAGGGTTTTATGAAAATATTTCAAAAATATATCACAAATGGTATGTTTTTTTTTAGATGACGGTAGTTAACCCTAAGCAAAAACCATGTCTATATATATAGTTTGTTAGAAAAATTTAATTCTCTTAATGGATACAGTGAATTGCATTTTTTTAGATGAATTCTATTTTTGTGTCGGAGAGTTTGATGGATAGATTCATATCAATATGGATGATTTGAAAATAGCTGTTCGCTCAAAATTTATTTATGTCACATATATTTTTTGGAGATAGATTATAAAATCCCAACTGGGTGACAATGTTTTGTGAAAAATTGTTTCATAAATCCATTTAGTTTTAAAATCCATAATCCCGAAATAGAAAATGTAATAAATGGGAAAATTTTTATATCCGAATTTCCATTTGCAGTGCACGGAGATTGATGTCTTTGGCTGGCCTAAAGGTGAGTTAAAAAATTAGGAATAAATGGCAACACTATGCCATTTAGCGCCAAGGCCAATTATAATAGATTCACATATTGGATTTGAACAACCCTAAATATTTCATAATTAATGGTAATTTACTGTAAGTGGCAAACACAATCGATATAAAATGGCAAAAAATAAAAAATGATTAGATTTCTAGCTAATATCAATTTCTCAAATTTTCTAGCAACTCAACATTGAAAAATTCAAATCTTGCTATAGCTAAATTGGCATCACTGATAATCATAGCATCTACCAACTTTCATTATAATTCAGTCTCTTTGTATTTAACACTTTCATGCTCTCTTTCTCTCACATACAGCATCTCATTCTCGCGCCTAAATATATTCTCTCCTATAATTATAGGATCTATCAATTCTCATCATAATTATCTCTCTTGGTGTTTCATTTTGTACATACACTCACACATATAGCTACGCATTCTCACACCCATATTATCTCCTACAATTATAGAATCTACCAATAATTATCTCTCTTCTGGTATCACAATAGACTGCATAGACTAAGTGAACCTAAAATATCTAGTGATGCCAATTTAACTATTTTATAGGCAGATTATGCTATTTTTGATATTGAGAAAATTTATATAATTGCTGTGAGCTACTTTTGCTATATAAAATATACAAATCGGTTGTGTTTGCTATTTAGTATAAATTTCGAGTATTTAGGAAAAATTTCGCCCAACTCTATCTTAGTTGTAATATACCCTAATGAGATAAATGTATTATTATTTAAACATAAAATATTGTCCTAATTTATTTATTAAAATCGTGGCAAAAAGGTCGTTTTTTTTTGTTTTGCTTTAATGTATGTTAAATCTTATTCTATAAAATCTCACTTTATAATTAATTTTCCCATCAAGATAATCCTCCCAATGACCTAAACATATACACGTGCCTTTTATTTTCCCCATTATCGATAGCCAATTATATGACCTCTTACTTTCTTCTACTACAAAATGAAATAATTCAATAGAAAAAAAATAATAATAATAAATTTAAATAATCGAACATAATTAAACTTATAAATAGAAAAATCTAATTATATTATAATTATATTTTAATTATTCATTAATCTATCTATGATGGCATAATAACAACATAAACAAGTGAAAAAACAACAATTTTTATATATGTACATATAAATGACTCTGCTTACATTTTTTTTTTAGACTGCTAAATAGCAGGTGGGAATGTTTATGTGGGCGGGGAGGAGAAGAAAGGATTTGTTGACTAGACTATGCCATTGAAACTTAGGTAGACTATGTGAAATACAAAAGTCATTAGTTTTTAATTACCTTTTAACATTTTATTGATACTCTTGGAGTGATGGCCTCTATACGCGCATATAACCTCTCCCAGATGGTTGTGGTGTTGGTGGCGGTGGTTGTTGATGATGGCGAAGGTGGTTTTTCTTTTGGTTTGACTGTATTTTTGGTACTACTCAGGTGTTTTATGGGGGCTGGGTGGTCGTCTTGCGGCATTAATAATGTGGTCTTTGGTTGGGATATAAACCACATTTGCTGCTGTATGAAATATGCTCAACTAAAGCGTTTAACGCTTTATGGAGCGTTTAGCACACACTGACACTCCGCTATAGTTGAACTTTCAATACCAAGGCCTTGCATACAATATAACTGTAATGTTAAATTACAATCGCCTGCTGTTAAAACAGCAGCCTTTGCTGCAAATGCAGCTTCACCTTGTGTGACTAATGCTCTTGTTGGGTATAAGAAAGATGATCCACACATTAATTAGAGTGCCAGAGAAAGAGAGTAAAGATGTATATATTGGTGAGAATATCACTCTCTATATAGCATTGAGTTTATGCTAATTCATACAACCGTTACATTACCCATAGGATTTTTCTAATTCAAAATTGTATTTCTCTTAACGATTTAATGTTGCTGTTGTTTTATTCACATGCAGAGGATGGTATATTTATTTCAATTGTCTTAATTGATTTTTACTTTTGACTGACAATGTCTTTTTTATAGCGTTTGTTTTTTTTTGTGTTGTTTTTTCTTGTTGCTTTTATTGCTGTTTATTTGACTATTAACATTTGGCGGGGGTTGTGTTTAGACATTTATTCACTGAAGATTTGTTTAGGCCATTAACACTAGGCACTGCTCCTGCTGTTTTGGTTGCGGCTTCTTGTGTTTTCGTTAATTTCTGTTTTGCTGTTATCACCTTTGCACTGAGGTGAAATGAATTTACATGACTTCTTTGGTTTTATTGGTTAATGTCTTTTTTAACTATTTGCTAGTTAATGCTTTGGGAAATTAGTTTTCTGCTTTCTTGTTGTGCTCTCTGTTTCTTTTGTCTATTAAAATGCTTTAATGATTTTTGTGGTTCTTGCTTCTAGTTTTATCTGAAAATATATAAAAAAATTGAGTTTTTTTAATGAAATGAAAATAAAAGTCTATCATATCAAAATTTAGTCAATTTAAATATTTTAAATGCACTTGAATTAAATAGAATAAAATTTTTTTAAACTTGTAATTCTTTTTGCCCACTAAAGTGTAACTAATGTTAATGAAATGCCAACTGAATCGTTTCAGGCATCATTTTTGGGTTTTTCTTACAGTATATGTTTGAAAAGCTCTTTTATTTATTATAATTATGTCTTTAGCATAAAATAAAATTAATAAAATGGTAATCATGTTATAGACCAAAAAATATATGTATGTGTTCATGTCTGAAGAAAAATTAACAGTGCTCTTGTTTGTCTACCGAGCTCATACATTATGGTCAATTGCTCTTCTCTCAATTTCTCTTTGGAAACGAGAATTGTCATACAAATCAATCCGTATGCATTTAAAAAGTATTGATTATGCAGAATTTTATTATTTTGGAATAAATGAGGTTGCTTTAAAACAAAACAAAGAAAGAAAACAAATTAAAAATTATTATTTTACTGCCTTTTAAGATAAGGTGACATCTATGGCGTGAAGACAAACACTGACATCTACGGCGTGAAGACAGCGCTTTTAATTGATTTGAAATGTAAACAAAAGTCATGAACGTTAGTTAAATTGACTAAGCAGAAGGTAAACACAAACGGAAGCATAATGATTTAGGGTAAGTGCAGCAAATGTGGTATACCCATTTGTTTTTCGATAGACAAATGTCTTGTTTTCGTCCGACGAGGCTAAGATTTTACCACATTCATTTTACAAGTGTTAGCCATCCACGCAACTATGAGCGAAAAATAAGAAACCCATAATTTCAGATATATTTGCGAATTTATTAAAAAACTCATTAAGCACGAATTCATAAAATGTGTGCACATAATGTAGATTTAAAACAAACAAAAATAAATGCAACATATATATCGCAATTGTATACATTTTATGTTTATATAATTCTCGTCAGTTATTCACATCCGAAAATTAATAAATTAAAAATATACCTTCACAAAAAAGTGAAATGATTAAGAACCGCCAAAAAAAACATGTGATTTTTTTTTAACTGGCACAAATAAAGAGTTGCAAAGATCAAACTGATCTTTAATTGCTTCATTCTCTGACAGCCACAATCTATTCAGCTTGGTTTAGTTATTCGCATGTTGTTAGATAGAGAAGAAAGCTACTATACCACATTACCAGTCTGTACCTTTTTTAATGCCTGTTGAAAAATCATAAGAATTTTTATGATTATTAATTAATTACTTTAATGACAAAATTTAGGACAAAGTAAAAAAGGACTTCAATGAAAACACGTCTGGTTCGCTTCTAGCCAAGAGAAAAAGAGATCGATTTATTCCAAAGTCACGATTCTTTCCGTAATCGCTCGGGAAAATTTCCCAAGCGATTTGACAGTAACTGTTGACGTTGTAAGTATTCATGTAACAACGCCGACTATATTACAGCATTACAATACAATACAATTCAAACTTAAATTTGTACGTTATTCTATGATTTAATTCAAATTAAGAGTTGTGAATAGTATTTCATTTAATAATAATATCATTGCGAGAAACGGCCGAACATTCTGCCCCCGTTGAAGAACTGTATCTTCAACTAACAGGTAAAATAGCTAGTTTGGTTATAGGCCGTTTAAGTATTCCGTTTTTTGTTTGAACCTCTGCCACCCTGACCTTTCCGTCTTTGCCTTTGA
Source organism: Haematobia irritans (assembly GCF_050003625.1). Classification (NCBI taxonomy): domain Eukaryota; kingdom Metazoa; phylum Arthropoda; class Insecta; order Diptera; family Muscidae; genus Haematobia; species Haematobia irritans. The sequence goes on from NC_134397.1 coordinate 261,746,006, forward strand.
CCACTGTTATGACTCTGCCTGTTAACCAATGTTGTGGTGGCAAGTTGTCTTCGTGGATTAGCGCTAGCTGTCCTACCTCCACGTTGGGCTCGTCTTGGACCCATTTGCCTTTGTTCTGGAGACCTAAAATGTAATCTCTGGACCAAGCTCTCCAAAACTTCTGCTTGATGATGCAAAGTTGTTGCCAACGTCTCAAGGATCCCAGTTTGCAGTCTGGAACGTCTTCGACGAATTCTTGAGGCAGCGAAAGAAGATCCCCTCCGATTAATAGATGAGCAGGAGTTAGGACTGCTCCGTCGTTGGGATCTGTGCTGAGCGGTGTTATTGGCCTCGAGTTGAGTACCGCTTCTACTTCTACCAGTACGGTTTGGAATTCTTCCACGGATAGTAATGCGCTGCCTATCGCACGTATAAGAAGGTACTTGGCTGACTTGACCGCAGCCTCCCACAGGCCCCCAAAATGGGGTGCTCGTGGGGGTATGAAGCTGAACTCTACTTCCATTTTCGCTGCTTGTGATACCAGTTCTCCGTTGGTTAGCTTCCGATACAATTCTTTCAGCTTCCGGTCGGCGCCCACGAAGTTGGTTCCGTTGTCGCACAACACTTTGGACGGTAGACCTCGGCGTGACACAAACCTTTTGAAACATAAAAGAAAACATTCCGATGTTAAATTTGAAACCAACTCTAGGTGCACAGCTTTGGAAGTGAAGCATACGAAAACTGCGATGAACATCTTAGTAGGTGGTTTACCTCTTATTCTCATCGAAATATTAACAGGGCCACAAAAATCAACGCCGACTATAAGAAACGGTCGTAATGCTACTACTCTATCCATTGGCAAATTGCCCATCAATTGTGTTCTTAATTTTGGCCGGTAATGAAAGCAGTGTACACATTGGCGAACTATCTTTCGACATTCATCTCTAGCATTAACTAGCCATATTTTTTGTCGCAGTATGGCGAGTAATGCTTTTGGACCTGCATGGCAATTAGTTATATGTAAATGCCTCAAATATACGGTTGTAAAATGCAAACCTTTAGGCAATAAAAGGGGAAATTTACTTTCGAACTTCAAAGGCGCATTTAATAAACGACCACCTACACGAACAAGCTCAACTTGACCATATTTTAATTTGAGTACATGTACAAATGGCGTCAAGGATTGTAGGCTGGCTGGCAAGTTCTTGCAGGCTTTGATTTTCCGGATTTCGTCTGCGTACTCAGTTTTTTGAACGATTTCTACGATTTTTAGAAAAGCGTATTTAATTTCGTGGGAAGTTATTGAAATTGTCCGTGGACCACAGTTTCCTTTTATACGATTTATAAACCGAAAGATATAAGCTGTAATGTTGAGAATTTTGTAGTACGACGACCACTTTGATACAGTTCTTAAAAAGTCGTTTTCGGGTTTTGAAACAGTGGCAAAAACCTTTGCTTTTCGCATTTCAAGTAGTTTCTGTTCTTCCGATAGTTCTATTCGAGGATTTCTTGGCCAAGTCTCTTGGTTGTCTATCAAAAAGGAGGGGCCGTGAAACCATATAGAACTATTTAATTCCTCTGCGTTACACCCTCGTGATACTATATCGGCAGGATTAAATTTACCGGGAACATGGCGCCAAGAAGCTTGTCCCGAATTTTCTTGAATTTCGGAGACCTTATTAGAAACGAACGTCGCTAAAGACGATGGGATCATACTTATCCAATGAAGGACTATTTCGGAGTCGGTCCAAAAGTAGATGTTCTGTACATTTAAACAAAAGGTATCCCTTATTTTAGACCACAAGCATGTCAACATATGAGCAGCACACAATTCTAATCGTGGTAAGCTTTTTGTTTTTAATGGAGAAACCTTGGATTTAGCTGTTAATAGATGACAACTAGTTTCGTTGCCAACAGCAGTCCTGATATAAATACAACATCCGTATGCTCGTAAGGATGCATCCGCAAACCCATGTATGTCACATTTTGATGATGCAGTTGTATTTACATAGCGAGGTATTTGTATCGATTTAATTTTTTGGAGAGTTGATTTGAAATTCTCCCATTCCGTATTAAGACTTTGGGGAATAGACTCATCCCAGTCGATCTTTTTTACCCACAATTCTTGGAGCAACATCTTAGCTCTAATAATAATGGGGCAAACAAGGCCAAGTGGGTCGAATAAACGGGACGAAACGGACAAAATATTTCGTTTTGTCGCTTTTAAATCCGAGTAATTATTTTCCATCTGAAATGTCAAAATGTCATTTTTGGGATTCCAGTATACACCAAGAGCTTTCGAATATTCGGAATTACTATGTAACAGTTTTTCCGTAGTATTTTCCCTACAATTTTCCGAATAATTGGATAGCCACTTTGTTATATTAAAACCAGCAGAATTCAATATTTCTATTAATTCGGACTTTATTATCGATAATTCTTCAATAGAATCTGCGCCGGTCAATAAATCGTCGACGTAGAATCCTTTTCGCAGAACTAAACTTCCTCTTGGAAACAATTCCTTGTATATCTCACTCAGATATTGTAAACATCGTATGGCGAGGAATGGAGCTGAAGAGGTGCCATATGTGACGGTATTTAAGCGATAAATGTTGATTTCATCTTGAGGAGACCTCCGATACAAAACCAGCTGATAGTTTCGATCAGCCTCGTCAATTAGGACTTGACGGTACATTTTTTCTATGTCAGCGGTTACTACGTATTTATGTAAACGGAACCGTATTAATGTAGAATATAAGTCTTCTTGTATTGTTGGCCCAACCATAAGCAGGTCATTTAATGATACGTTAGACGATGTTCTGCACGAAGCATCGAATACTACTCGAAGTTTAGTACTTGAGCTCTGTGGGCGCAATACACATTGGTGCGGTATAACATAATGAGGACCCGAAAGAGCTGAAGAGTCCGCAATGCTCATGTGACCTAAATTGATGTATTCGTTCATAAAGATGTGATACATTTTTCTTAACTCTTCATCCTTTTGCATTCTTCGCTCTAAAGATAGAAATCGCCTTCTCGCAATCTCATAGGACTGTCCCAGAACACTTGGGTCAGATTTGAAAGGAAGAGCCACTTCTATACGGCCGTTCTGAAGTCTCTTCACGGTTTTTTGGAAATGAGCTTCGCACTCCTGTTGTTCCTGGGAAGCTATGGAATTTGAAACTCTAGGTAGCTCCTCTAATTCCCAGAACCTTTTGAGTATATAATCAATAGAATCTTCCCTTTCTATTATACCTATGTTACAAGTTTTTAAATGATAGTCATCGGCTATGTTATACTTTCCCGCTACAATCCAGCCAAGCAAAGTTTTTTGCAAAATAGGTTGCGATGGGCCAGACTTTATCTGACCTACACACAAAAGTTCAAAGAATATTTCTGCCCCAATTAATAAATCAATTTTTTGTGGCTTATGGAAAAATGGATCCGCTAGAATTACGTTGTTAGGAACTTCCAACGATAAATCGGGAATTTTGTGATCCGGTTGCTTTGAAGTAATGGTTTCCATTACCCAAAAATCTGTACAAAATTGATACGAATTGATCCTAGATTTGATAGTAGCCTGTAATTTTCGACGACTAGAGGAGTATGTTTCCCCAATTCCGACTAAATTCAATAATCCAGGTTCTTTTTTCAATCTCAATCTTTGACTGAGTTCTTCTGTTATAAGGTTAGGCTGAGACCCGGAGTCCAATAATGCCCTGGCGGAAATATATTCGCCAGTACTACTTCGGACTTCTACGAGAGCTGTAGCCAAGATTATTCCATTATTAGCGACACCACAAGTGTTCACCGTGGCTACAGGGCTAGGAGAATCTTGTTCGTTACTTGGTAACGTCGAACCAGATTGAGTCTCCGTGAATCTATGCAGTAAAGCGTTATGTGCGCCACTACAAATTCTACAGCGTGGTGCCTTACATCGGGAGACGGTGTGTCCTTTCTTTAAACAATTTATGCAAGCTGGAATTGATTTCACAAAATCAAACCGCTGAAGAACTGGTATTGAACCAAAAGAAGGACATGTTAAAATTTCATGTTGCAAAGATTTACAAAAGGTGCATTTATCTACTGCCTTACTTCCTTTTGAACACGACAGTGATGTTTTACTATGTCTCCTATTTACTGGATCTTTGCTGGGCCTAGTGACTCTATCTTTTGAAGTCGAAGATTCATCAGCAGCTATGTGCTGGTATCTTTTATTGAGAGCAGCTTCACATTCGCTCCAAAGGGGAAGCTTGTTGTAATCGAGTTGCTCTTCCCACTTCGTTCGTGTAGTGGAATCTACTTTAGACATCACCAAATGAATAAGAATTGCGTTTGTGATATTTTTCTCATCGCCTATGGATAGGAGCGAGTCGTATATGGCAGAGACCGAATCTATCAAATTTCTTAAAGAAGACGATGAAGGTCTAGACATTTCGGGAAGATTAAAAAGTTTCGATATATTATCGAAGAATATTAAACAATCGTTATCGTATACCCGCTTCAAGCTAGCTATGGCTTTCGGGTAGTTCTGCTCTGTTATTTGGAACGCTCGTACAGTTCCAAGTGCCTCATCTGAAAGGCATGAAATCAAATGATTAAATTTTTCAATCTCTGTGAGTGTGGAATCATTGTGTACCAGATTCTCAAATAAGCTCATAAAATTTTTGAAAGTTGAATATTGACCATTAAATTTTGGGAGCCGCATACTTGGAAGTTTAGATTGATGTTGGACACTGAATGAAGTCTCTGCTACACTAGACTTCCTATGATTCGACAATATTTTTAAAAACAAGCTTTTAGTGGAAACACAAAGATCCTCAACACTAGCTCTCTCCCCATTGGTAGGATCCAATAGGTCTAGTTCCGATTGGTGTGCCATCAACGTATTGATGTAAGAATTCAAAATTTCCATACGACACTCAATTTCTATTGGATTGAATGATATTGTCTTATCTTTGACAGATTGTCGAATTCGCTCTATATTAGCCACGCTGGCTGCTTTTTGGGATCGTAATGATTCCAAACTAGTTGCAAGGCAAGGTGAAGTTTGTCTTTTCTTACCAGTCATTGTTGCTGGCTCCACTGGAAATTTAGAAGAGAGTTAATCCCACGATTTATGTTGCGCCAAGTTGTATTTACACTTGGTTGTAAGTAATTTATTTAGCACAGACACTATTGGTTATTAAATCTTGACTTGAAATAGTTATACTGTGTTTCTGATTTATTTCACCACTTATTGTAAAAATTGTATATATTATCAATCACGTGTATTACTGTACACGAGAAAAATGTAAACTTCAATATGACGTTTTCGGTGTCGTTTATATTCCCTTTTCTTAAATTTGACAGTAGCAACAACCGTTAATTACTCGTTGGTTTTTATAAGTGTTGTTGTTGTCAATAATATTAAACAATTGCTCATATAGTTCGCCAAGACTGAATTGACATGCATGCGTAATATTATTCTCTTATATTGAGACAAATGACAACAAATAGCTTTAGCTTAGCTGTGGAAAGGGGAGAGCGATTCGTGCGAGTACAAATAGAGTGAAAGAATTTGATAGAAACTGACTACGACAACCATCGATAACTTGGATGAAAGAGTAGAGCTGATATCAATATTCAATAATGTGGCTGGAATTGTTCATAGCAACAAATTAGCTAAGACAAGGAATCCAAATTCAATAGCAGCTAGAGCACAACCTTCATTCGATTAACAGCGTTCAAAATTCATATCAATATTACTGCTGTTAATAATAAGTTCATCATTCGAATTATTTATTATGATACAATATTGCTTCACTTCCACCGTAAATTGCTGTGGACACAAAGAACAGTATAGAGCTAGGTTGGTGTGGGTGCTACTCAAAGCAACAAAATTCAATTTGAGAAACTTACAATTGATATAAAAGTCTCACACGTATCTAGCAACTATACTTTACCTCTTCATCATCAGATGGGTGCAATTCAATAAAGCTTTCTTCGTTATCCATTGATGAGAACACGTGTCGATTTTAATATTCTTACTCCACTATACTGCGTCAACTTCACCAACTTTTGTATGCTGAACCAGTAATAAATCACGAAATTTTTTTTTTTAAATTAAATTTTTAATACTTTAGTCCCTGCTCGGGCGCCAATGAAAAATCATAAGAATTTTTATGATTATTAATTAATTACTTTAATGACAAAATTTAGGACAAAGTAAAAAAGGACTTCAATGAAAACACGTCTGGTTCGCTTCTAGCCAAGAGAAAAAGAGATCGATTTATTCCAAAGTCACGATTCTTTCCGTAATCGCTCGGGAAAATTTCCCAAGCGATTTGACAGTAACTGTTGACGTTGTAAGTATTCATGTAACAACGCCGACTATATTACAGCATTACAATACAATACAATTCAAACTTAAATTTGTACGTTATTCTATGATTTAATTCAAATTAAGAGTTGTGAATAGTATTTCATTTAATAATAATATCATTGCGAGAAACGGCCGAACACCTGTTTTTTAAATTGTGCAGATTGACCATAGACACCAGATTGTGATGTGATATTGCTTTATTTTCCGTTTTTTTTTTTTTTTTTTCAGTGTCTATGTACTAATCTAAGCTGAGATTTCTTAAAATGTCTGTAATATGCACAAAATTTATCTCAAGAGATGTCTATGTTACCACCAAATTTTATCAATATGCTCATGTAAGCCTCTAAAAATTGGGAAATCACAGCGAACTGTTATTCCAGTGAGAATGTAACATGCAAATAAAATGAAAACGCTATCTCTCAACGTGAGAGTAACATTGAGACTCATAACGTTGTTATCATTGTGTTAGATATCCAATTAAGTAATGAGAACAATGAAAATAATATTTAACATATTAACACTTTAACATAACGCATAAAGTTATCATTGTGTTAGTCAGAAAACCAATTGGGTAATGAGAACAATGATTATAACATTTAACATAGTAACACATTAACATAACACTTATGATAGTGCTTATGTTAGCCACTAACAATTTAGAATCACGACGTGGGATTAAAATTGAGCACACTGTTATTTTATTGAGAATGTAACATACAAACATAATACGATATCTCTCAATATGGGAGTAAAATTTAAACGAATACAGTTAACATTTTCTTAGTGACATAACCAACAGAGTAATGATCTAAACTTATGCTAACATTAGAAATAAGTATATTACAACAATTAAAGCACTTAAAAACAATGAACCCACCGGGAAGGAATGTTTTGGTTAATTTTAGAAAATTTTAACTAAACTATATTACAAACGCAGATGTCACGCGAATATCACAAGAATAAGTAAATATTTTTCGACAAATTCTAGAAAATTTTTTTTACTTTTTATTTATTTTTTTCACTTGTTAAAGAAAATTTCGAAGCTCGAAGGAAAAACGGGAGTTGAAAATTGCAAACGCACAGAAAATGTAACATATCAAAATAGAGTGTGTAAAAATATGTGATGTTTGATTGCACGACATTATAAATAAAAATAAACTATGAATTAGTTTATAAATAAATAAAGTTAATTTTATGTTTTCTTTTCTCAAGTGACGCATAAAGATCAAAACATTTTAGATTGTGACCATGTTCTTTTAACTGGAAGAAAAACATTTTTTGCAAATACCATAACATTTTAGATCGTGACCATTGTCTTTTAATGGAAACAAAATTCTTTTTATCAATATCATAACATTTTAGATGAGGACAATTTTATTTTTCTTAGAACCATGTTCACTGAACCAACATGGTTGCAGGTGAAAATGTTACAAGGTCGCCGCAAAAATAGCTCCTATCATATTATTTTGCTCTTCGAATATGATTGTGACAATCATGTTTCTTCTCTGCGTGTAGGTTCGGTTTTTAGACTTTTTTTCGCATAAATCCCTTCTATGGTTGAGAGACATACAAACATATCAAAATAGCAGATTTCAAAATAATTGTGTGTTAAATTGTTTCAGTTCCTTTACAACATCTCCATTGATTTGTTATTCCAACTTATGTTTTATTCAGTTTTCTTCTTTAAATTCATTATTTTCTCTTTCTTATATTTTTCTTTGCATTGTGTGTGTGTGTTTTTTTTTTTTTGCATACATTTAAAAGTTCTGTTCACCATTCATAAGCCCACGTTTAGTTTTCCGATAGGTAAGGGAAAGTTATGGGGAGCATGTGATGGTGAGTCTACCATAGAGTAGATCGATTTGTATGTAAACTCAAAAAAAAAAAATTGAAGTCAAAGAATTTGACTTTCCATTAGAGATTTTAGATTTTGGTATTCATTTGGAACAGAAAATGTACCTCCTTTAAAATAAAGACATTTTTTTCAGGAACTATGTAGCTGTAAATCTAAGCTCCATAAAATTAAAATTTTAATAGAGATCCTACTTTCCAAACGTTCATTTTTTGTTAGCATATATTAGCAAAGATTTTTACGTTCATACAAATTTTAGTTGAAAGATCCATATTATAATAAACATTTCAAGATAAAAAATGTGTTTTTTTTTTTTAGTTTCAAAAAACCTTTGAGTCAAAGTTGCCAAATTCTCAAAAGGACTATTAGCCTGTAATTAAGATTACAAACTTTTTATACCCTCCACGATAGGATGGATAAACTTTGTTATTCCGTTTGTAACATATCAAAATATTGCTCTACGACCCCATAAAGTATGTATATTCTGGGTCGTGGTGAAATTCTGAGTCGATCTAAGCATGTCCGTCCGTCCGTCTGTTGAAATCACGCTAACTTGCGAACGATACAAGCTAACGACTTGAAACTTGTCTTAAGTAGTTGTTATGGATGGTATTGCAAATGGGTCATATCGAACCACTTTTACATATAGCCCCCATATAAACCGTTCCCCAGATTTGACCTCCGGAATCTCTTGAAGGAGCAAAATTCATTCGATCCGATTGAAATTTGGTACATGGTGTTAGAATATGGTCTCTAACAACCATGCAAAAATTGGTCCATATCGGTCCATAATTATATATAGCCCCCATCTAAACCATTCCCCTGATTTGACCTCCGGAATCTCTTGGAGGAGCAAAATTCATCCGATTCGGTTGAAATTTGGAACGTGCTGTTAGTATATGGCCGCTAACAACCATGTCAAGATTAGTCCATACGGTATATAGTTATATATAGCCGATCCCCAATCACACAAAAATTGGTCCATATCGGTTCATAATAATGGTTGCCACTCGAGTCAAAAATATTCTACCAAAATTTTATTTCTATAGAAAATGTTGTCAAAATTTTATTTCTATAAAAAATTTTATCAAAATTTTATTTCTATAAAAGATTTTATCAAAATTTTATTTCCATACAAAATTTTGTCAAAATTATATTTCTATAGAAAATTATATCAAAATTTTATTTCTATAGAAAATTTTGTCAAAATTTTATTTCCATAGAAAATGTTGTCGAAATTTTATTCCTACAGAGAATTTTGTCAAAATTTTATTTCTATAGAAAATTTTGTCAAAATTTTATTTGTATAGAAAATTTTATCAAAATCGTATTTCTATAGAAAATTTTTTCAAAATTACATTTTTATAGAAACTTTTTTCAAAATTTTATTTCTATAGAAAATTTTGTCAAAATTTTATTTCTATAGAAAATTTTGTCATAATTTTATTTCTACAGAAAATTTTGTCAAAATTTTATTTCTATAAAAAATTTTATCAAAATCTTATTTCTATAGAAAATTTATTCAAAATTTTATTTCTATAGATAATTTTTTTCAAAATTTTATTTCTATAGAAAATTTTGTCAAAATTTTATTTTTATAGAAAATTTTATCAAAATCTTATTTCTATAGAAAATTTTTTCAAAATTACATTTTTATAGAAAATTTTTTCAAAATTTTATTTCTATAGAATGTTTTTTCAAAATTTTATTTCTATAGAATGTTTTTTCAAAATTTTATTTTTAAAGAAAATTTTGTCAAAATTTTATTAAAATTTTATTTCTATTGAAAATTTTGTCAAAATTTTATTTCTATAGAAAATTTTGTCAAAATTTTATTTCTATAGAAAATTTTTTCAAAATTTTATTTTTCTAGAAAATTTTTTTCAAAATTTTATTTCTATAGACAATTTTGTCAAAATTTTATTTCTATAGAAAATTTTGTCAAAATTTTATTTCTATAGAAAATTTTTTCAAAATTTTATTTTTATAGAAAATTTTTTTTCAAAATTTTATTTCTATAGATAATTTTATTTCTATAGAAAATTTTATCAAAATCTTATTTCTATAGAAAATTTTGTCAAAATTTTATTTCTATAGAAAATTTTATCAAAATCTTATTTCTATAAAAAATTTTGTCAAAATTTTGTTTCTATAGAAAATTTTGTAAAAATTTTATTTCTATAAAACATTTTGTCAAAATTTTATTCGTATAGAAAATTTTATCAAAATCTTATATCTATAGAAAATTTTTTCAAAATTTTATTTTTCTAGAAAATTTTTTTCAAAATTTTATTTTTCTAGAAAATTTTTTTCAAAATTTTATTTCTATAGATAATTTTGTCAAAATTTTATTTCTATAGAAAATTTTGTCAAAATTTTATTTCTATAGAAAATTTTTTCAAAATTTTATTTTTATAGAAAATTTTATTTCTATAGAAAATTTTGTCAAAATTTTATTTCTGTAGAAAATTTTGTCACAATTTTATTTTTATAGAAAATTTTATCAAAATCTTATATAATTAGAAAATTTTTTTCAAAATTTTATTTCTATACATAATTTTGTCAAAATTTTATTTCTATAGAAAATTTTGTCAAAATTTTATTTCTATAGAAAATTTTGTCAAAATTTTATTTCTGTGGAAAATTTTATCAAAATTTTGTTTTTATAGAAAATTTTGCAAAATTTTATTAAAATTTTATTTCTATACAAAATTTTTGTAAAAATTTTATTTCTATAGAAAATTTTGTCAAAATTTGGTTTCTATAGAAAATTTTGTCAAAATTTTATTTCTATAGAAAATTTTTTCAAAATTTTATTAAAATCTTATTTGTATAGAAAATGTTGTCAAAATGTTATTTCTATAGAAAATTTTGTCAAAATTTTATTTCTATAGAAAATTTTGTCAAAATTTTATTTCTATAGAAAATTTTGTCAAAATTTTATTGCATTCGTTTTGTTTTGTTATTGTTGGTTTTGTTCTTTAAGCATAGTTGTTGTTTTTTGATTTCAGCTTAAAACCATGCATTGACTAAACTACAAGTGTAGCTTAACCAACAGAGGAAAAGAATGTCTGTCAAATTTATTTGGGCAAAGCCCTATAGACTGCAAGATGGTTGGATGGACGCACATTCGGAATTACCACATTTCTTACGACCGTAAATATATACTTGTTTTTTTTTTTTTTTTTTTTTAATTAAAACTGTTTTATTTTAAAGAAATTTGCCCATAGTATTGCGTACATTGCGTTTCCAAAAACCATCATCTTTGGCCATTATTTTTCCAGTGTATTTCAAATTATTATTGCAACTCGTTCGTTAACCATAAAGGCGAATTTAAGTCGAACACACCCAATATATTCTCAAGCATACTAAAATTCACTCTAACCTTAATTTCCTAATCCTCGAATCCTCGCAACTAATATTCACTACACCCTAATATACCTAATTCACTATATTTACGTATGCACGTATGTTATGAAAGTTCTCGTGGAGGTAAGTAAACATAATAAAGAAAAAATAAAAGTTTCACAGCCTCTCAGAGACTATTTTCATTTTAACATCTTCTGCAGTTCATTGCCTGTTTCAGATGATGATGATAATGATGACGATGGCAACGTTGTGATGGTGATTATAATGAGGTTGAAGTCGACGCTGATGGTTAATAAAAACCTCGTTTCGAGTTTCAGAAACACTTCAAGAAGTCGCATCTGCAATTTTAAGACTTAGTAAGGCTAAGTGATTGTTAGTGGGTAAAGGTGGTATGGTTTTTATTATTGTAAATATTTTATTGCCACTAATTGAGCAAAGGCAATGTTATGGTGTTGTTGTAGTGAGCTTTAAATGTCAAAGAAGCGACGAAAAATGTCTGAATTACCTGTGTCTGCTCTCGTATATGCCGACATTAATGATAAATTTCTTGTACCACTACTACTACTTCTCTCTCTCTCTCTCTGATTCTTCTTCTTGGGGCACAATAGTGATGAGATGAGATGTTGCAGGTGTATTTATGGTCTGTTATACTTGAGTGAAATTTATAGCCACTTTGCTTGTCATTCACGAAGTATTGAAAAGTACCAAACAAACACATACACACACACACCAACCCAACACAAACAGTAAACGATCTAAAGAAGCTTTTTAAAATATTTACAAGAAGCTATTAAATGTGTTGGGGGGGGGGGGGGTTAGTGTGGGTGAGGGAAAACTGACATAGAGTAAATAATAGACCCAAATGCTTTTTAAATAATGGTTCCTTCTGCTTACTTCCTAGTAGCAATGACATTAACTCATGGCTTAACGGCTTACAACAGAGATGTTAATGTTGTGTGTTTATGAATAAGTATGTGTCAATGAAAGAGAGAGGCAGTGTTTACATATCCGGGGAAATACTATTGTTATGACTTTCGTCGTTGTTTACACACGCATATATATGAATTTTGTTTGTCCGAAGCCTGTTGCTTGATATAAGCCAAAGATATTATTTATTCATTGGTGGCAATTACTTTTATTGGATCTCCTGTTTTTTTGTGTTGACACTTGACATTTACATTTACATTGAAAAATATTGATATTGAATGAAGCTATAAAACTTTAAATCGGCACAAAAATGAAAACAAACTGGGAAATTTTAAAGCATTTAAGGAGTTCACAGAGACATATAATGAAAGATTTGACCTTTTCAGAGACGGATTTTTGTGTAGTAATTTAAATTATGTATTGTATTAAAAACATATGCTTCTTCAGTATACTTTTCGCTTGGTCCAAATTTTAAATACCCACCGCTATGGATGAAATATGCCCCACTGTTCTGATATTCAGAATCACAATAGACAATATAGTCTTTAATGAGAAATTCAAGATGAAATTGAATTAAAGTCTGCTATTTGCAATCCAAATATCGGAACATGGTCTCATAGTCTCATTTGAAAACCCTTAATTGGTAATACAAAGAAAAAATTCCATAGATAAATTAACGCTAAGTTTAAATTATTTTTATTGCAAAGAAATTATTTGCTAGTAATTAAATTTTATTATTTTTTCACAATTTTCCACAGCTTAATGGCATTTTCCTTATCCCACGTATGGTATGTCAAAAAAATGTTATGAACTAACATAAACGTGGAAATATATGAATCCAGAGATTTTGGTACAAACAAATGCCAATTTAAAAATTTTTATCTTAATTTCAAAAAAAAAACTTTAAACCAAAGATACAAAAACTTCAAAATAGGTCTTTAAAAATGTTGATATTGATTCCGATACCTTGTTCCACACTGTGGAACAAGGTATTATAAGTTAGTGCATATATTTGCAACACCCAGAATGAGACGAGATAGACACTTGGTGTCTCTGGCAAAAATGCTCAGGGTGGGCTCCTGAGTCGATATAGCCATGTCCCTCTGTCCGTGAATACATTTTTGTAATCAAAGTCTAGGTCGCAGTTTTAGTCCAATCGACTTCAAATTTGGCACAAATATGTGTTTTGGCTCAGAATAGAACCCTATTGATTTTGGAAGAAATCGGTTCAGATTTAGATATAGCTCCCATATATATATATTTCGCCCGATATGGACTTATATGGCTACAGAAGCCAGAGTTTTACACTAATTTGCTTAAAATTTTGCACAAGAAGAACACTTAGTACTATAGTCAAGTGTGCCAAATTTTATTCAAATCGGTTCAGATTTAGATATAGCTCCCATATATATCTTTCGCACGATATGGACTAATACGGTCCCAGAAGCCAGAGTTTTACCCCAATTTGGTTGAAATTTTACACTGGGAGTACAAATAGTAGTGTAGTCAAGTGTGCCATATTTTATTGAAATCGGTTCCGATTTAGATATAGCTCCCATATATATCTTTCGCCCGATATGCACTAATATGGACCCAGCAGCCAGAGTTTTATTCCGATTTGCTGAAATTTTGTACAAACATAACACTTAGTCCTATAGCCAAGTGTGCAAAATTTGATTGAAATCGGTTCAGATTCAGATATAGCTCCCATACATATCTTTCGCCCGATATTTACTTATATGGTCCCAGAAGCCAGATTTTTGGGTGAATTTGGTTGAAATTTTGCACTAGGAGTAAAATTAGTAGTTTAGTCAAGTGTGCAAAATTTGATTGAAAGCGGTTCTGATTTAGATATAGCTCCCATATATATCTTTCGCCCGATATGGACTAATATGGTCCTAAAAGCCAGAGTTTTGGCCAAATTTGGTTGAAATTTTGCACAGGGAGTAGATTCAGCGTTGTAGCTATGTGTGCCAAATTTGGTGTAAATCGATTCAGATTTAGATATAGCCCATATATATCTTTCGCCCGATATGCACTTATATGGACCCAGAAGCCAGAGTTTTATCCCGATTAGCTTGAAATTTTGCACAAGGAGTACAATTGGTAGTATAGTCATGTGTGCTAAATTTGATTGAAATCGGTTCAGATATAGATATAGCTTCCATATATATTTTTCGCCCGATATGGACTTATATGGCCCCAGAAGCCAGAGTTTTGGTCCAATTTGCTTGAAATTTTGCACTAGGAGTACAATTAGTAATATAGTCATGTGTGCCAAATTTGATTGAAATCGGTTCAGATGTAGATATATCTCCCATATATATGTTTTTCTGATTTCGAAAAAATGATCAAAATACCAACATTTTTGTAAAATCGCCCCTGCTTAGTCGAAAAGTTGTAAAAATGACTCTAATTTTCCTAAACTTCTATTACATATAAATATATCGAGCGATAAATCATAAATAAACTTTTGCGAAGTTTCCTTAAAATTGCTTCAGATTTAAATGTTTCCCATATTTTTTTTACTAAAATTGTGTTCCACCCTAGTGCATTAGCCAACTTAAATTTTGAGTCTATAGATTTTGTAAAAGTCTATTAAATTCTGTCCAAATCGAGTGATATTTAAATGTATGTATTTGGGACAAACCTTTATATATAGACCCCAACACATTTGACGGATGTGATATGGTATCGAAAATTTAGATCTACAAAGTGGTGCAGGGTATAATAAAGTCGGCCCCACCCGACTTTAGACTTTCCTTACTTGTTTAAATATGGGTTTTGTGTACTTGCTTCTAGAAAACAAATTTTAATTTTTCGCTTTTTCAGCTTTTTTTTTCTTCATATGCTATCAAAGTCCTTTAAAAACGAGTTAACGACAACTTTATTTTCCAAATTAAGACTCGACTTCCAGTAGAAATTATGATATGTTTCAATTAAAAAACGTCTTTAAAATAAAGTGTTGAAAAACATGTCCTATATTTTAACGATTTTTTGCTTTGCAGTCAAGATGCAATAAGACAACAAATTTAAAGACAATTCAGAACAATTCTTTAAATTTAATGAAAAAATTTAAAGAATTGTTCTGAATTATTAAAGTCAAGTTGACCTTAGCCCAAACATTTTATCTTTCGTGTTATGATACCCATATTTAAGTGAAATTACTTAATTATAAGGACAATACGACTTCATTGAAAAGTTTATCGACTTTTGGACAAGGAAAATAACTTTATATTATTGAAATGTGTCTTCTATGCTAAGCAAAATTTGCCTTCGTATGACCTCAAGGCAATATTTTTTTCAGTGTACCTTAAGATTCGTACCTTACGATAAGAGAATAATTAATTATAAATATTATGAAAATCATTTATTATGCATTTTATTATTAAATGGTTGCATCATTTTCTCCTTATCTATATGTTCTAAATGTTGAAAATAATAATTCACCCTCTGACTTCAATATCCTTGCTTTTTGGATTTAAATAAACAAATAAATCACACAGTCATAACTAAAGAAAGAAGAGCTCAAGGTACAACAAATGCTATAACAACTACAATCAACTGTTTAATCGAGCATGCTACACTTAATGCAGCTAACGATACCCAGCGGGAAAATTGCGAAGTACCGCAAAAATCATGCCTTCTTAACCCATGATTTTGGGATCCTTAACACCTTCCCATATGCCTTCTCCTATCATGCATGCTTAAATGCCTTGCACTTCCTTTCTAAAAAATGCCCGCAAACATTATTCTGTGCCTTCTTTGGGAATTGGAAAAAGAAGGACCTACATTGTTGTTATAAGAATGAAAATTCAGTTTTTTTTTTATATAATCATCAAACAAACATTTGTATCAACATTTTTAACAGGACACGGTTTTAATCCGATTTGCCTCAAAATTAGAATTTGCTGTTATTTCGCAAGATGATTTATATTTAGATATAGTTGTTGATTTTAGTTCTAGAGCATGTAATGTGCTATTCTCATCCATTTGCCAGAAATTTGGAAATTAGTATCCCTCCCCGCCTTCCAATGTATTTAAAATAGAAAATATATTTTTTAACCCTCCACCATAGGAACAAAAAAATCAGAAAAGTGAAGTTTTGTATTCGAAACAGCATTTCTGACGATGTCTTAAAATTTACTTATTATACCCACCACCATAGAATGGTGACGGGGGTATAATAAGTTTGTCATTCCGTTTGTAACACATCGAAATATCGATTTCCGACTATATAAAGTATATATATTCTTGATCAGGGAGAAATTCTAAGACGATATAACGATGTCCGTCTGTCCGTCTGTCTGTCTGTCTGTCTGTCTGTCTGTTGTAATCACGCTACAGTCTTCAATAATGAAGCAATCGTGCTGAAATTTTGCACAAACTCGTCTTTTGTCTGCAGGCAGGTCAAGTTCGAAGATGGGCTATATCGGTCCAGGTTTTAATATAGTCCCCATATAAACCGACCACCCGATTTGGGGTCTTGGGCTTATAGAAATCGTAGTTTTTATCCAATTTGCCTGAAATTTTAAATCTAGAGGTATTTTATGACCATAAAGAGGTGTGCCAAAAATGGTGAGTATCGGTCCATATTTTGGTATAGCCCCCATATAGACCGATCTCCCGATTTTACTTCTTGGGCTTTTAGAAACCGCAGTTTTTATTCAATTTACCTGAAATTGGAAATCTAGAGGAATTGTAGGACCACAAATACGTGTGCCAAAAATTGTGAGTATCGGTCCATATTTTGTTATAGCCCCCATATAGACCGATCTCCCGATTTGGGGTCTTGGGCTTATAGAAACTGTAGTTTTTATCCAAATTGTCTGAAATTGGAAATCTAGAGGTATTTTGGGACCATAAAGAGGTGTGCCGAAAATGGTGAGTATCGGTCCATATTTTTGTATAGCCCCCATATAGACCGATTTCCCGATTTTACTTCTTGGGCTTCTAGAATCCGAAGTTTTTATCCTATTTGCCTGAAATTGGAAATCTAGAGGTATTTTCGGGTCATAAAGAGGTGTGCCGAAAGCGGTGAGTATCGGTCCATATTTTATATTTCTAGAAACCGTAGTTTTTATCTGATTTGCCAGAAATTGTAAATACTGATCATGAAAATTGCTTGAAACTCAATGTAAAAATTCCAGATTTTACTTCTACAGATTTAAGATTTCAAATCAAGACGTTATTTTATATTTTTCTTGCACACTTACAAGAGATGTTAATGATTCCTCTAAAACTCATGCAAAAATGGTTCTTATAAATCCAGAATCTGATATAGTCCTCATAGGTGAAATCTTTAAATTTATCTTCGGGAAGTGTCCTCAAGTCCTTTAGCCCTCTTGAAATTTCAAAGGAAACCCTAATATTTGGTTCATGGTGGTGGGTATTTAAGATTCGGCCCGGCTGAACTTACTGCTGTATATACTTGTTTTTGGGATTAAGTTGGACATATAGTTAGTTGTAGATCAATTTACCCACATATTCTCCATTGGTTTTACTTTATACGTTTGTTTTGATCGTGATATTTATCTATTTGTCTTCTAACATATATTATTTGTTGTTGTTATAATACAGCTTTGTAATGTTGTTGTGAGAGCTTACACACAGAATAATTTATTTGACTTCAAATCTTTTGAACTTTCCTTAAGGATTTCGTTATTGAATCTGAAATATTGTTTTTTTTTTTTTAATATAAAGTCACTTTTTTGAAAGTTAACTAGCTCTAGATCTAGGCTCTGTGAATTTAAAGCTAGGATACAGGTCTCATTTATTGAATTTTCGTTCACGTTTTGCGATATATCAACACAGGTATACAGCTATAAATAAATTTCGAATAAAAAATACATTTTAATGCAACAAATGTTTTCGGATTTTCAAATAAATGTTTAACCAAAAATGCAAAATTCTCCAAATAAGTATTAGCCTATTTTGAAGTTTTTTTTTATCTTTAATACAAGGGTTCAATATCACAGTTAATTAAAAGATTATTCACTTAAATCATTTTTTCTTCTTTATATTAAGTGAAATCGGCCTTACTTTAAGGTCCTATAACTTTGATATAGGCACGATCATTTCAAAGATTCGTGTACTAAATTTAAATAAAATAGATTTTAGTTTAAGATTATGAACTTATTGTTTGTTTGTATATGTGCAGTTTTATCTCTACATGGTCACTATAGTTTGTTCTCCCTTGTTTTTGAAAAATAAAATTAAAAAAAATAAAAATTATAGCACTTGTTGCATTACATATCAGCCACCCTGTACATATGGGTAGGTATATATAACTCCGATCAGGTTTGAACTGAACATAGTAAAAGTGCTTGCCACTCAAAAAAATTTTTGTTCAAAATTTCAAAAAATTGGCTGAGTAATATGGGATATAAACTCAAATCGGACGATTAAATATACGGGCGCTATATATATACCTGACACGATCTCTTTGAAAATTGACAGAGATACTACTATTAACAAGAGCAAAAGTTTTGCCAAATTTCATGTAAATCGGTTGTTCCCTTGAATTAATACCAGTTTGGGGGTCAAATACCCCACTATGCGACGGGATACTTTGTACAAGTAGCTACTATTTATGTAGGTCGGATGGTATTGCAAATGAGCTATATCGGACCACATTTAGGTGTAGCCCACGATCCTCTTGGAGGAGACAATTTTATCACATCCGTGGCCTGTAACAACCAGACAAAAATTAGTCCTAACCGATCCCCCGATTTTATTTCCTGCGCTTTCTGGAGATGAAAAATGCATTCGATCCAGTTGAAATGTGGTACGTGGTGTTAGTAACTGGCCTCTAACAACGATGCAAAAGTGGCCCATATCGTTCCAAAGATATATGTAGCCTCCATAAAAAACAATTTCCATTATTTATTTATTATTTAATTTATTATAATTACAAATTACAATAAACTTATTTATACGGGCACTAGCAACTAGAGGCTATCTGCCTAAGCACTTTCCATATTTGGTTTCCTGCGCTTCTGCAGGGGCATATTTCATACGATCCAATCGAAATTGTAAATTTTTATGTTAAGATCAAGAACTGATTTAGCTTATATAGGTATGTAATCTACCTCCATGTACATTAAGGCAATGTTAAGAGGTTTTAAGATACATTGTCTTTAGTAGAACTTTCTTCGTAATACATGGTGGATGGTCCATAAGACTCGGCCTGCCTAACATTCCGGTCGTATTTACTTATTTTTATAGTGCGGTTAAATAAATAAACATAAATCTTTCTAAATAATTAATAATTAAATTAATAATAACAAAAATCTATAACTTTGCCTATGGTAGAATCTGTTCGAACCCACCAATGATCCCATACTCATTCTTTGTTGGCTGCCAAGCTATTAATTTGCTTATGTCTAGTTACTCCTAACTTTGGCCTTCTAGAAGTCATTCTCTGTAACATATAAAAGATCCGATACCCATTACACGTTCACTTCCAACAGAAGGGAACGCGGAATGACCTCACGTGTAGCTTAAGTTCACCTTTTGGTGCCCACATCACATAAATGTGTCGTAGGCCAGTGGATGAGTGTAGGACTACCAATAACGAGGACCCCGGTTCAAATCCCGACGGAGCAGAAAAATAAAAATACACTTGAGGTAAATATTAAAATCAAAAGAAGAAGATAAACTGTATAGGAAAAGTAAGTCAAATTAAATTCTAACGTAAAAGGTATGAGGGCAAATGTTCAGTTCATAGACAACCTTGCCTTCAAAATATTTATTTTTACACGCTTTCTTTTACGCCTTCCTGACCAGGCCTGTTTGAGGGCCTTCTTTGGAAGGCATGATTTTTGTACTTAGTATGAAGGCCTGATAACATGGCATCGACGACACCACCTCTAGAAGGCATACGAATAGAAGCGAGAGGCAAGGCCTTGGTCTCCAATCCAATCCAATGTTATTTTGAAATGAACACGTAATGCAGCGCCCAGGCCTTATAGCTACCCGGACAGCACTTCCATCATCGATTCCACGTCGCTTCCATTTCCCGCTGGGTAGTGTTAGCGTAACAGTGTGGTGACAATGATAGCAACATCAGCAATTTTCAACAATGAAACGAAAACAACTATGAGAAGTTAGTAATAAGAACAACAACAATGTATTTCATATTAAGGAGATATTACAAGTCTTAAATAACACCACACCATAACCACACAAAACTACCAACAACAACGACAACAGAAACCGACATCAACGATGACAATGCCAGAACCGAAGACGCTAAAAAATAATTTGGTGAGGGTATACGGAATGCTTACTCCAATATATACACACATAAAGACCACAAGAGAATTTATTCTTAGTGAGAATGTTGAATACATCTCACCTCATTCGCACCCACTCACTCACACTTATTAAATAAACAAGAAATAAGCATGTTTCTTGCAATGTTTATTGCCAAAAGAAAGACTACAACAACAACTACCACCACAAAGAATGAAAGTTCTCAAATAATAAATAAACAAATGACATTTCTTTTGTGAAGGATGGAGTATGTGGTGAAAAAAGGTGGGCGTGAGAATAAGGTATTCACTGGTAAGGATCTTTACTAAGA
The DNA here is from genome assembly GCF_050003625.1 of Haematobia irritans. Classification (NCBI taxonomy): domain Eukaryota; kingdom Metazoa; phylum Arthropoda; class Insecta; order Diptera; family Muscidae; genus Haematobia; species Haematobia irritans. The sequence goes on from NC_134397.1 coordinate 261,767,084, forward strand.
TGCACGAACATCGTCTGATTTTTAATTTTTGGTAGAGTGGTAAAATGAGGTTCTCCATTCAATTCTTATCGTTGTGTGTGTGTGTAAAATCTAATTAAGAGTATGCCAAATCGAATCAAAAAAAAAATCAATTGATTTATGTTCGTGGCATGGAAAGTCTGGAATAATAAATAATGCGAGTATAATTTATATTGAAATTAAAATTAATTAAAATTTGTGAAAAACTTGGCAATAAAGTATAAATTGTAAGGTTAAGTTCGGATGGTATGAAGCCTTAAAATTACAATTCACGTTAATAATGCTTTGAGATAAAAAACAGTTAAGAGAAAAGCAGGAACCATATTTAGAGAGAGTGAGAGTGACAGCTAACGATATAAATCACAAGAGACTTATACTAAAAATGCGAAAAAAAAACTATCGCTTTATGGTACAATGTATGAACAAAGTGCAATAGGACAGATCACAATATCAAAACAAACTTAGACTGAACAAGCAGATAAATACGAGGGTTGTTTTTTTCTATTTCGGGATTACAAGACAAAAACAAATATTAATCATCAAACAAAGCTTTGTTGTTTTTCAAAATATTCCCCTTTGAGGTCCATACACTAAAAACAAACAGGAAGGAACATTTTTGATTTAGTTTTAACTAAACGATATTACAAACGTTGATATCAAGCCAATTTCACAAAAATAAGTAAATATATTTCGAAAAATTCAACAAAATTTATTAAACGTAATTATTTTTTTTTAAGAAAATTTCGAAGTTTGAAGGAAAAAAATTTAAGTTCAAAATTGCTAAAATGTCTTTAGTACCATATAAAGTTTATGATAGGAACATTATTTGTAAAATTTACAAATTTTAAGAAATTCTGAACAATTTTGTGTAGTAGACATGAATTTAGTAAATCATATGTGTGTATAATTTTCCCCTTTTTTAGTTCATTTAATTAACGTACACAAAAAATATTAACGTCAAGAAACCATAATAATACCATGAACTAAAATAGAATTAAATAGGATTTAGTGCCATATAGGGTTCACTTTTTTTGAGTAATAACTTTTGCATGCGTTTAAAAAATTCCATTACCTTGAATGTTATCTAATCGATTATTCACAAAACGACTTTTTCGAATAAAAATCTACAAACTATTAAATATTAAAAATATTTTTTTTAGTGTAGCGTGTTGTTATTGTCTATAGTAGAATTTCTGTAAATGTAATGGTTTGCAAAATAAAAAAAAAATAAACAAACAACTTAATAAAATACAAAAATAAAATAAAAATGAAAAACCACGACAACAAATAAACGATAAATCAAAATCAATAAAAATTAAACAACAAAAACAAAACAAAAATTTGCAAATTACACGCCCACTACACTATCGATGTAGTTAGTGGTGACAATGGCGACGTCAATGAGGACGCCATAAACATCTTCTCAAAATAAAACGAATATGCAAATGCCAAATGAAAATGCATTACGAAGTGATAGAGAAATAGAATTTTATAATTTTACATTACATTAACAATCGTCTGTTTTGCATAAATTTTCATATGTGTAAAAAAAGACACGAGCCAAAAATAATCTACCAATATTTGGAAAAAATGCTACCAAAAACCTACCAAACAAAAAATCTTATTAAAAAAATTATTTCTACAGAAAATTTTGTCAAAATTTCATTTCTATGGAAAATCTTGTCAAAATTTTATTTCTATAGAAAATGTTGTCAAAATTTTATTTCTATACGAAATTTTGTGAAAATTACATTACAATAGAAAATTTTGTCAAAATGTTATTTCTATAGAAAATGTTGTAAAAATTTTTTTTTTAGAAAATTTTGTCAAAATTTAATTTCTATTAAAAATTTTATTTCTATAGAAAATGCTGTCAACATTTTATTTCTATAGACAATTTTGTCAAAATTTTATTTCTATAGAAAATCTTGTCAAAATTGTATTTCTTTAGAAAATTTTGTAAAAATTGTATTTCTATAGAAAATTTTATTTCTATAGAAAGTTCTATCAAAATTTTATTTCTATAGAAAGTTCTATCAAATTTTTTTTCTATAGAAAATTTTGTCAAAATTTTTTTCTATAGAAAATTTTGTCAAAATTGTTTTCTATAGAAAATTTTGTCAAAATTGTTTTCTATAGAAAATTTTGTCAAAACTATATTTCTATAGGAAATTTTGTCAATATTTTATTTCTATTGAAAATTTTATCAAAATTTTAGTTCTATAGAAAATGTTGTCAACATTTTATTTCTATCGGAAATTTTGTCAAAATTTCATTTCTATAGAAAACTTTGTCAAAATTTTATTTCTATAGAAAATTTTGTCAAAATTTTATTTCTATAGAAAATTTTGTCAATATTTTATATCTATGGAAAATTTTGTCAAAATTTTTTTTTAGAAAATTGTGTCAAAACAATATTTCTATAGGAAATTTTGTCAAAACTATATTTTTATAGGAAATTTTGTCAATATTTTATTTCTATTGAAGATTTTATCAAAATTTTATTTCTATAGAAAATGTTGTCAACATTTTATTTCTATAGGAAATTTTGTCAAAATTTCATTTCTATAGAAAACTTTGTCAAAATTTTATTTCTATAGAAAATTTTGTCAAAATTTCATTTCTATAGAAAGTTCTATCAAAATTTTATTTCTGTAGAAAATATTGTCAATGTTTTATATCTATAGAAAATTTTATCAAAATTTTATTTCTATAGAAAATCTTGTCAAAAATTTATTTCTATAGAAAATTTTGTCAAAATTTTATTTCTATAGAAAATCTTGTCAAAATGTTATTTCTATAGAAAATCTTGTCAAAATTTTATTTCTATAGAAAATTTTGTCAAAATTTTATTTCTATAGAAAATCTTGTCAAAATTTTATTTCTACAGCAAATTTTGTCAATATTTTATATGTATAGAAAATTTTGTCAAAATTTTATTTCTATAGAAAATTGTGTCAAAACTTTATTTCTATTGTAAATTTTGCCAACATTTTATTTCTATAGAAAATTTGGTCAAAATTTTATTTCTACAACAAATTTTGTCAATATTTTATATGTATAGAAAATTTTGTCAAATTTTTTTTCTATAGAAAATTGTGTCAAAACTTATTTCTATAGGAAATTTTGTCAAAATTTTATTTCTATTGTAAATTTTGTCAAAATTTTATTTCTATAGGAAATTTTGTCAAAATTTTATTTCTTATGTAAATTTTGTCAAAATTTTATTTCTACACCGAAAAAAATGAACTATTTTTTAGGAAGAATGAACTACCACGCACGAAAATTGAATTAAATTTTACTCCACATTTTGAGATTTCCACAAAGCATTATTAAAACCAGGAAATTTTAATGCCATGTTGGATTTTTTAACTGCAGTTCACGAAATTACATCATCTCTTAGAAGAAAAAAATTAACTAAAAGTAAAGAAGAAAATCATTGGCGCCAAATCATGACCATTTTAACCATACAGTAGTTCATTCTTACTATTTTTGGGAATCGTACGAAAAATTTCGATTGTTTTAGTTCATATTGAACTTATGTGTACGGTCATTGAACTTTATACGTTTAGTTCATACAATTTTTGAGACATACTTAAAAAAGTAAGATTTCATTAAGCTGTGGAAAATTTCGATAAAAATATTAAAATTTAACTACAAGCAAATAAATTTTTCCAATAAAAATAAATTAAATTTAGCGTTAGTTTAACTGTTTTGTTTTTTTTTTTTTGCTGTGTATAGAAAATGTTGTCAACATTTTATTTCTATAGAAAATTTTGTTAAAATTTTATTTCTATAGAAAATGTTGTCAATTTTTTATTTCTATGGAAAATTTTGTCAAAACTTTTTGTTTCTATTAAATTTGTATAGTACCTCTTAGGTGGAGAGGAATATTTTGCGAAATCTGCCAAAACGTCAAGAATTCTACCAAACAGTAAAAAATCTATCATTTTTGGTAGTATTCTACCAACTGTAACAACCGTGGTTACAGACCTTTTAGTCATCATAGAATTAATTTCCAAAAATACTCATCAGCTACCCGTGTTTAGAAATATTAATTAATTATTTTTATAGTAAACCCTTAGCCAAAAAAATTTCCAATTATTATTATTATTATTTCTTATTATTTTCAAAATAACAATTATTTTCTTTCTTTAATTTCGCTAAAATATTTTATGAAAAAATCGGCGAAGGTCTATGTTTTGCTAAGAGAAAATATTTAATAAAAAAAATTAATTAAATCAAGCACATAAGAAAACATCATAACAAATAAACCGATGTTTTTCTCATATTTTCACTTCGATTCCAAGCTATCCATAACATAGATGGACAAATGTTTTTTTTTCTGGCATCCACCATTAAAGAAATAGCACAAAGGAACGAAGAATCGCCCCTATTGCTTTTTAAAATAAATGAATTCTTTGAACATTTTTTTATTTTTGCTTTATTGGATTTCTCCATATTTTTTGTTGTCAACTTTTTTTCATTTGGACGTACATATTTGTCCGCTAAAGTAATGTCAACTTGTTTTTTAGCTTTTATTCTGTCAACATTTTACAATGTATGGGAATTCTTTATTGATTTTTTACCATTATTGGAAATTACAGGAAACTCAAGAGGATTTAGGAATGATGACTTTTTTAACGATGTGAGAACGAGCTTAAGTCTTGCGGAAGTGATTTACACTCACTCACAGTCTCAAAAATGTTGACATTGATTCAACGATGTTGGATTTCGGTATTTATTTCAAGCCAAAGCTGGGCTTTATGCCAGCCAGTAAAATCCCAACTTGTGTTATCTGTTCCCCCAAATCCTCGAGCAATATGGGAACATCATCCAAATATGATCACCCTTTGCAAATTTGCTTGTAATAACACTAAATTTCCATTAATGGCAAAAATAATACAAAAGAAACTATAATAACAAACAAGATGAAGAGAATATTATGAAACCGTAAATGAAATGAAAGCATGAAAACCACCACATGGACAATCAACAAAAATTCGAGAAACAAGAACGACAACATCAAAAATAACTTCGACAACAACAACAAAGCAAAGTTCACAAGGACCCGCATATACTAAAAATGTCTTGAACACACACATACATACTATACAAAAGTACGAATAAAATATAATAACATTTAGATGCTTTGCCAGGAGACGTATCCACATACATTCATACATACATATAGCTATATATTCTCATTATTTTCAACTCCCAACCTCGACCTCCAATGATAGATCGCAGAAAACAAAAACAAAATAACATCCATATCAACTCCCCACACATATTGTAACCATATAACTTTACAACTCACATTGTTCTCATTTTATTCTTCTCTTCTCTCTGGTTAAGCTAGCATACCAGTTAGAGCATTGCATGAGAACATTCATTCATAGCGCACACAACTGCACTCATGAAACGGTTCGAGAAGACTGAATAATCTTCATTGATCGAATGAATAGAATGAGAACACTAGCTTGATCGAATCGGTTCGAATGAATGTAAATGTATGAATGAGACATGGTTTGAATCATACCCAATAATTCAGTATCGAGTGAATGTTGTTGTGACGTCACACAATTGAAGTTGTGCAGTTGTTTCCATTCTCGGTCGCAAGCAAACATTCGATTGCATTTGGTGAAACGGGATAATCGAGAATACTCGAACATTTAGCGGGAGTTTCGGGAATTTGCAAAGTTCTCGAGTATGTTATGACAAAAAATGGAATCATGCTTAATGCGAAAAGAAGTCATACAGTTTGTGTTTCTTTAGATATAAGTGTGTAATTAATAGTTAAGCTTATTGACGATAAAATGAGTAATTCTAACAAGGTAAATGTTTAAATTTGTTATGTTTTTATATGTAACTAGCAAAAGTAAATTTATTTTTGTATTTTTTGTCTGTTTTTTATACCATCCACCATAGGAAGGGGGTATATTAAGTTTGTCATTCCGTTTATAATACATCGAAATATTGCTCTAAGACCCCATAAAGTATATATATTCTGGGTCGCGGTGAAATTCTGAGTCGATCTACGCATGTCCGTCCGACCGTCTGTTGAAATCACGCTAACTTCCGAACGAAACAAGCTATCGACTTGAAACTTGGCATAAGTAGTTGTGTAGGTCGGATGGTATTGCAAACGGGCCATATTTTATCAAAATTTTATTTGTATAGAAAATTTTATCAACATTGTATTTCTATAGAAAATTTTATCAAAATTTTATTTCTATAGAAAACTTTGTGAAAATTTTATTTCTATAAAATATTTTATCAAAATTTTATTTCTATAGAAAATTTTATCAAAATTTTATTTCTATAAAAAATGTTGTCATAATTTTATTTCTATAGAAAATTTTGTCAAAATTTTATTTTTATAGAAAATTTTATCAACATTATATTTGTATTATATTTGAGGTCATATGAATAAAAACAGATGTTGTTGTTTTTTTGAGTTGTATTTTTATTTAATATTATCCAATATTTCGAAACATCTCCGATGTTCGTCTTCAGGGAAATTTTTTTAGAAGTAAAGAACAATGAACTTATTCGCAAACGAGTAAATCTATAAAAAAATTTATTTCTATAGAAAATTATTAACATTTTATTTCTATAGAAAATTTTCTCAAAATTTTATTTCTATAGAAAATTTTGTCAACATCGTATTTCTATAAAAAATTTAATCAAAATTTTATTTCTATAGAAAATTTTATCAAAAATTTTATTTCTATAGAAAATTTGGTCAAAATTTTATTTATCTAGAAAATTTTATCAACATTTTATTTCTATAAAAAATTTTGTGAAAATTTTATTTCAATAGAAAATTTTGTCGACATTTTATTTCTATGGAAAATTTTGTCAAAATTTTATTTCTATAGAAAAAGGAAAATTATACAATTATTATTCGAGCTTTATGGACAGATATAGATTAAGGAATAATTGTATAATTAGATATAATGCATTTGGACGTCAATTGCCTGTTTCGGTATCAGGCTAACATGTAATATAATGAAAAAGGAAAAATATTTTATTTCCTTTAAATTAGAGGTGTGCACGTGAGTAATATTTTACTCACGCTCACGCACACTCACGACTGAAAAATCATACTCACGCACACTCACGCACGATATTTTTTGGTAGGACTCACGCTCACGCACACTCACGAAAAGAAAATTTGTACTAATGCACACTCACGCACGAAAAGTCGTGACTCACGAAAAATATCGTGACTCACGAATAATTTTATGATTAATTTACCTTACCGAAGTGTCTGAAAACATGAGCATTATTAAAATCGAGAGTGTTATTAAACTCTTAACATCCCAGGTGTCACTAAATTGTAAATGAATTTAACTCTTAAGCGTTTTATGTTGGTGAGCAGGAATATTTTCGTGAGTGTAATTCGTTACTCACGCACACTCACGAAGATATTATTTTCGTGACTCACGCTCACGCACGACATTTTGGTTTGTTAATCACGCTCACGCACACTCACGCTGTTGTCATGAGCGTGAATCACGATTCACGCACGAATCACGAAAATTTTCGTGAGTCACGACAATTTCGTGTCACGTGCACACCTCTACTTTAAATACGAATGCCCCTTATTTTTTATACGAAAAAGTGAATTGGATTTTTAACGATTACTTACTATAATGCCCAAAAATATCATCCCAAATGTTTCTCCTAAAAACTAGAGCAATATTTAGTTTTGCTGTTAATACCTTTTTACATAGAAATGCAGAAGGTTTTGTCCACTTTAAGTTATTTTTTTACTTCATACACAAGCGCCTTTCCATCAACTTACAACTAAACAAACGTACAATACATATAAAAGTTGTTGTTATTGTTACTACGTGAGGGCAAAAAAAGATTCGAAATCCTCGATTCCTTCACTTTGTTTTCGAAAACAATTTGACTCGTTGTGTTTGATCCCGAAGACTGAAGTTGTTTGATTGACCGTTTCATACAACACAAACGAAAACGAGTTATGGTTGTATTCGAACTTACAAACATCGGTCCAAACGGGAACGACTACAAATCTCTACCTTACTTGTTGGGCTTCGAGATGTTCTCGAACACAAAAATATATGACCGATGCAATGCTCTAATACCAGTAACAGCATTACCAATAACAGCTATAACAATCGTCATATGGATGTTGTTGGTAGCAGAAATAACTTAAACAGTTTACCATCGACAAATATACGAGTTCTCGTATGTGTTTGTAAACATTAAACAGAGGCGTAAGTTGTGAGGTTGTATGGCCTATTAAATTCCAAAAAAGTTCAAAACAATTTATTCTAGATTTAATTGCAATAGAAAAAGATCGAAAAAATTAATTCCGAAATAAAATAAATACACGTGTTGCCTTTTATATTTCGGTATTAAGAACGGTACTCTGCTCGGTTTTCGCGTTGAAATTCCATACAAAACCACGAAATGAGAAAAACTAGCGAAATTTTTTCCATTCGTGGTACTTTGTTTTTTGTTCGAGTTGAAAAACTGACGTTTATAGCATGGCGCCATTTCCAATGTGAATTAAGAAATAATTTATTTATTAAAACTATTTGTGTGGATCATATTTTTGTTCCGAAAATATACAAAGGATCAAAGGAGTAGCAGATCAATTGCCCAAGGAAAAATAAAATGTTAATTTTGTAATAGCACGCAGCAACCACCAACTTAATTCAATATCGCTCCCTGTTAAATAGCGGTCCCTGTTACCTAAATAAACACCGCTTTCTATGTGCGAAATAATGGTTTCTATAAAATTTTTTCGCAAGAATGAACATAGTACCGGCCTTTAGAGAAGAACAAAATTAATATTAACCATAAAAACTCACTTTATTGTTTTCAAAATATTCTCCCATTAAGATCTATACACTTTTGCGCGCGTTTGAACCAATTGTCGAAGAACACACAGATTGAGGTATCTCCAGAAAATGCATTCTGAATGCATCAACCACTACTTCAGGTGTCGCAAACACGGTTGCCACAGTTGGTTCAATTCTACAAAACATGGTAGATTTTTTACTGTTTGGTAGATTGGTTGGAATTCTTGATGTTTTGGTAGATTTTAAATTTTTTATAGAATTTTCTTATAAAAACTAAATTGGCGAATTTTTCTATTGAAATAAAATTTTGACAAAATTTTCAATAGAAATAAAATGTTGACAAAATTTTCTATAGAAATAAAATTTTGACAAAATTTTCTATAGAAATAAAATTTTGACAAAATTTTCTATAGAAATAAAATTTTGACAAAATTTTCTATAGAAATAAATTTTTGACCAAATTTTGTATTGAAATAAAATGTTGACAAAATTTTCTATAGAAATAAAATTTTGACAAAATTTTCTATAGAAATAATATTTTGACAAAATTTTCTATAGAAATAAAATTTTGACAAAATGTTCTAGAGAAATAAAATTTTGACAAAATTATCAATATAAATAAATTTTTGACAAAATTTTCTATGGAAATAAAATTTTGGCAAAATTTTCTATAGAAATAACATTTTGACAAAATTTTCTATAGAAATAACATTTTGACAAAATTTTCTACAAAAATAAAATTTTGGAAAAATTTTCTATAGGAATAAAATTTTGACAAAATTTTCTATAGAAATAAAATTTTGACAAATTTGTCTGTAGAAATAAAATATTGACAAAATGTTCTATAGAAATAAAATTTTGACCAAATTTTGTATAAAAATAAAATGTTGACAAAATTATCAATATAAAACAAGTATAAACGGCCGTAAGTTCGGCCAGGCCGAATCTTATGTACCCTCCACCATGGATTGCATTGAAACTTGTACTAAAGACTGCCATCCACAATCGAATGACTTGGGTAGCGGTAACACTTGCCGATGGCAAGGTATCTTAAAACTTCTTAACACCGTCTACTCAATTGTAAGTTAGTCCATACGGAGTATAAATTAAACAAAAAAAAGGTCGATTAAATACTATATAATTCAGTTTGACAACATTTTTTATAGAAATAAAATGTTGACAAAATTTTCTATAGTAATAAAATTTTGACACAATTTTCTATAAAAAAAAAATGTACATAATTTTCTATAGAAAAAAAATTTTTACATAATTTTCTATAGAAATAATATTTTGACAAAAATTTCTATAGTAATAAAATTTTGACAAAATTTTCTATAGAAATAAAATTTTGACAAAATTATCAATATAAATAAATTTTTGACAAAATTTTCTATGGAAATAAAATTTTGGCAAAATTTTCTATAGAAATAACATTTTGACAAAATTTTCTATAGAAATAACATTTTGACAAAATTTTCTACAAAAATAAAATTTTGGAAAAATTTTCTATAGGAATAAAATTTTGACAAAATTTTCTATAGAAATAAAATTTTGAAAAATTTGTCTGTAGAAATAAAATATGACAAAATGTTCTATAGAAATAAAATGTTGACCAAATTTTGTATAAAAATAAAATGTTGACAAAATTATCAATATAAAAAAAAATTTTGACAAAATTTTGTATAGAAAAAAATTTTGACAAAATTTTGTATAGAAATAAAATGTTGAAAAATTTTCTATTGATATAAAATTTTGACAAAATTTTGTATAAAAATAAAGTTTTGACAAAATTATCAATATAAATAAAATTTTGACAAAATTTTGTATAGAAATAAAATTTTGACCAAAATTTCTATAGAAATAAAATGTTGACAAAATTTTCTATTGATATAAAATTTTGAACAAATTTTCTATAGAAATAAAATTTTGAACAAATTTTCTATAGAACTAAAATTTTGACAAAATTTTCTATAGAAATAAAATTTTGTAAAAATTTTCTATGGAAATAAAATTTTGACAAAATTTTCTAGAGAAATAAAATGTTGACAAAATTTATTATAGAAATAAAATGTTGACCGAAGTTTGTATAAAAATAAAATGTTGACCAAATTTTTTATAAAAATAAAATTTTGACCAAATTTTTTATCAAAATAAAATTTTGACCAAATTTTATATAGAAATAAAATTTTGACAAAATCTTCTAGAGAAATATAATGTTGACAAAATTTTCTATTGATATACAATTTTGACAAAATTTTCTATAGAAATAAAATTTTGACAAAAATTTTCTATAGAAATAAAATTTTGACAAAATTTTCTATAGAAATAAAATTTTGACAAAATTTTCTATAGAAATAAAATTTTGACAAAATTTTCTATAGAAATAAATTTTTGACCAAATTTTGTATAGAAATAAAATGTTGACAAAATTTTCTATAGAAATAAAATTTTGACAAAATTTTCTATAGAAATAATATTTTGACAAAATTTTCTATAGAAATAAAATTTTGACAAAATGTTCTAGAGAAATAAAATGTTGACAAAATTATCAATATAAATAAATTTTTGACAAAATTTTCTATGGAAATAAAATTTTGGCAAAATTCTCTATAGAAAAAACATTTTGACAAAATTTTCTATAGAAATAACATTTCGACAAAATTTTCTACAAAAATAAAATTTTGGAAAAATTTTCTATAGGAATAAAATTTTGACAAAATTTTCTATAGAAATAAATTTTTGACAAATTTGTCTGTATAATAAATATTGACAAAATGTTCTATCGAAATGAAATTTTGACCAAATTTTGTATAAAAATAAAATGTTGACAAAATTATCAATATAAATACAATTTTGACAAAAATTTTGTATAGAAATAAAATTTTGACAAAATTTTGTATAGAAATAAAATGTTGAAAAATTTTCTATTGATATAAAATTTTGACAAAATTTTGTACAAAAATTTTGACAAAATTATCAATATAAAGAAAATTTTGTCAAAATTTTGTATAGAAAAAAAATGTTGACCAAATTTTCTATAGAAATAAAATGTTGACAAAATTTTCTATTGATATAAAATTTTGAACAAATTTTCTATTGATATAAAATTTTGAACAAGTTTTCTATAGAAATAAAATTTTGAACAAATTTTCTATAGAAATAAAATTTTGACAAAATTTTTTTTAGAAATAAAATTTTGACAAAATTTTCTATAGAAATAAAATTTTGTAAAAATTTTCTATGGAAATTAAATTTTGACAAAATTTTCTAGAGAAATAAAATTTTGACAAAATTTATTATAGAAATAAAATGTTGACCAAAGTTTGTATAAAGATAAAATTTGGACCAAATTTTTATAAAAATTAAATTTTGACCAAATTTTATATAGAAATAAAATTTTGACAAAATTTTCTAGAGAAAAAAAATGTTGACAAAATTTTCTATTGATATAAAATTTTGACAAAATTTTCTACTGATATAAAATTTTGACAAAATTTATTATAGAAATAAAATGTTGACCAAAGTTTGTATAAAAATAAAATTTTGACCAAATTTTTATAAAAATAAATTTTTGACCAAATTTTATATAGAAATAAAATTTTGACAAAATTTTCTAGAGAAATAAAATGTTGACAAAATTTTCTATTGATATAAAATTTTGACAAAATTTTCTATAGAAATAAAATTTTGACAAAATTCCCCAGCAAAAAAATGTGGAAGTTCTTCCAAAGGCACAACTTTAAAAGCACTTCCAGAAGATGCACTCTCAATTATGTTCTTTATTTTAACTAACCAGGAAGTTCTTTTAATCTAATTTTTTATAACTTGGTTTGTTCCTACTTTTAATGGGTAATTTTAACTTTTTTGTTTCAAATAGGTTAAAAACAGAGTAAGAATTCATAAAATGGTACAAATCATTTAAATTTTGTCCAAAAAAAAGCTAAATCCAATCTGAAAAATTTTGATTTTTTGAAAATATTTGAGGTCAAACGTTTCCGACAAGCGTTAAAATCCATTAAAAATTGTAAAAAAAAATTATTAAAATTATTTATTTGCCAAAATATCACAAAATTATTTAATTTACATCCAAAACATTGAATTCGGATCACACCTAAAGAAGTGACGCAAATTCAGTGCAACGGCTGTTGCAATGGAGAACTTCCGTCCTATGACAAGCCCATGTTAAATTCATCGCTTCTGCGTCAGTTTTGCACTACTTCCGGATCCAAAAAGAACACTTGCATTACTTTTTTGGCGACGCTTTTTTTGCTGGGTCTCTATAGGAATAAAATTTTGACAAAATTTTCTATGGAAATAAAATTTTGACAAAATTTTCTTTAGAAATAAAATTTTGAAAAAATTTTCTATAGAAATAAAATTATGACAAAAATTTTCTACAAAACTAAAATTTTGGAAAAATTTTCTATTGAAATAAAGTTTTGACAAAATTTTCTATAGAAATAAAATTTTGACAAAATTATAAATAGAAATAAAATTTTGACAAAATTTTCTATAGAAATAAAATATTGACAAAATGTTCTATAGAAATAAAATTTTGACCAAATTTTGTATAAAAATAAAATTTTGACAAAATTATCAATATAAATAAAATTTTGACAAAATTTTGTATAGAAATAAAATTTTGACAAAATTTTCTATAGAAATAAAATTTTGGCAAAATTTTCTATAGAAATAAAATTTTGGCAAAATTTTCTATAGAAATAAAATTTTGACAAAATTTTCTTGGAAATAAAATTTTGACAAAATGTTGTATAAAAATAAAATTTTGACAAAACTATCAATATAAATAAAATGTTTACAAAAGTTTGTATAGAAATAAAATTTTGTCCAAATTTTTTATAGAAATAAAATTTTAACAAAATTTTCTATTGATATAAAATTTTGACAAAATTTTCTAGAGAAATAAAATTTTGACAAAATAATCAATATAAATAAAATTTTGACAAATTTTTGTATAGAAATAAAATGTTGACCAAATTTTGTATAGAAATAAAATTTTGTATAGAAATAGAATTTTGACAAAATTTTCTATATAAAGAAAATGTTTACAAAAGTTTGTATAGAAATAAAATTTTGTCCAAATTTTTTATAGAAATAAAATTTTAACAAAATTTTCTATTGATATAAAATTTTGACAAAATTTTCTAGAGAAATAACATTTTGACAAAATAATCAATATAAATAAAATTTTGAAAAATTTTTGTATAGAAATAAAATGTTGACCAAATTTTGTATAGAAATAAAATTTTGTATAGAAATAGAATTTTGACAAAATTTTCTATATAAAAAAATGTTGACAAAATTTTCTATAGAAATAAAGCTTTGCTAACATTTCTATAGAAATGCAAAAATTTTCTTGAGAAATAAAATTTTGATAAAAAATTTGATCACGATTTTTTCAATTTGGTAAATTTTTCATAAAAGTTTTCATCAAATTTTGGTAGATAATTTTTGGTACAAGTGGCAACCGTGGTCGCAAAATGTTGACCTCTCGTCTTTTTACATGCGGGAATAAAGGCATTCGGTGCCAAGTCAGGACTATACGGAGGATGATTCATCAAATCGGTGTTTTGAGTGCAGTTGTTTGAGCACGCATTGTCGTGATCCGTCTTCGGCATTTGGTTTTCCTGATTTCTTGGACCACAACTGGCATACAAATAGTTGTGCACCACTCAAAATTGACTGTCCCATCAAAAAATGGTGCACTGTTTCAGAAGGATTGTAAGGGTGAGAGGCAGTACCAACTGCTTACAAAACAACTGACACAGCTCTGTTTTTTGTGGGCAATGTCCCGATTTAGATCAGCTTATACATAGCGCTGATATAATTGCTTATTTCAATACCAATATTGCTCAGAAGTGATATATAATCTTGAGTTTCCCATTGTTGGTATAAAGGAAAACAGCACAACCTATCATGCATATGTACTGCATGAATTGGTAGCAATAATGTAAACGAATGGTCATAAACTAGTTTGGAGACTCGTTTACTTTATTGCCACCGATACATGCAGTGTGGATGCACTGCCTACTTTATTGTATACCAAAACGCGCAACTAAACTCTTACTGCTAAAGTATTTTTTGCTGGAGTTCTACGTTGTTCTTGTAGTACGGTTGCGACATGTCTAGTTTTTCAGAGCAAATAGGCGAACTTTGGTGGGATTTGGAACCCATAAAGTCGATTGCTGTTTATTTTCAGGTTTATACACGTAAAGGGTGATTCTTTTGAGGTTAGGATTTTCATGCATTAGTATTTGACAGATCACGTGGGATTTCAGACATGGTGTCAAAGAGAAAGATGCTCAGTATGCTTTGACATTTCATCATGAATAGACGAACGATCTGCCACAACGTCGAATTTTCAGTGAATGGGCCCTAGAAAAGTTGGCAGAAAATCCGCTTTTTTATCGACAAATTTTGTTCAGCGATGAGGCTCATTTCTGGTTGAATGGCTACGTAAATAAGCAAAATTGCCGCATTTGGAGTGAAGAGCAACCAGAAGCCGTTCAAGAACTGCCCATGCATCCCGAAAAATGCACTGTTTGGTGTGGTTTGTACGCTGGTGGAATCATTGGACCGTATTTTTTCAAAGATGCTGTTGGACGCAACGTTACGGTGAATGGCGATCGCTATCGTTCGATGCTAACAAACTTTTTGTTGCCAAAAATGGAAGAACTGAACTTGGTTGACATGTGGTTTCAACAAGATGGCGCTACATGCCACACAGCTTGCGATTCTATGGCCATTTTGAGGGAAAACTTCGGAGAACAATTCATCTCAAGAAATGGACCGGTAAGTTGGCCACCAAGATCATGCGATTTGACGACTTTAGACTATTTTTTGTGGGGCTACGTCAAGTCTAAAGTCTACAGAAATAAGCCAGCAACTATTCCAGCTTTGGAAGACAACATTTCCGAAGAAATTCGGGCTATTCCGGCCGAAATGCTCGAAAAAGTTGCCCAAAATTGGACTTTCCGAATGGACCACCTAAGACGCAGCCGCGGTCAACATTTAAATGAAATTATCTTCAAAAAGTAAATGTCATGGACCAATCTAACGTTTCAAATAAAGAACCGATGAGATTTTGCAAATTTTATGCGTTTTTTTAAAAAAAAGTTATCAAGCTCTTAACAAATCACCCTTTACATTCCTGTCACAAAATCATAGACGTGTTTGGCAGCATCGCGATCGTATTTTTGGAGCATTTCTTTTGACCAATCGACACGCGCTAAATTTTGAGCGATTGATTGGCGGTCAGAAGCCACCGGGGTGCAATGGTAATCATGCTCACCTTGCTAGCGTCTGTTCTAGGGTGCACAGGGTCATGTGTTCAAACCAGTTTCGGCCAAACTCCAAATAAAAGTTTTTAAGCGAAGGATTATCGCCTTTTAGTAATGCTGGTGACATTTCTGAGAGTTTCAAAGCTTCTCTAAGTGATTTCACCGCAATGTGGACGGCCATTCAGATTCGGCTATAAAAAGGAGGTCCCTTGTTCCTTGAGCTAACATAAAGATAGAATCGGACAACAGGCAGTGGTATCTAATCTGTCCTAATTATTCATGCAACATTGCATGTATACACCCAAAGAAAAAATATTTTCCTACGAAACGAAATTTTTGACAAAAAGCAAATAAACCCGAATTTATGAGAAGCTTTGCACAATCGTTGCAAGTCATTTGTATTTAAAGAAAATTTTTAGCGTCGAAAGAAAACTTCGTTTGTCTAAAATTTCGTTCTTCCGAAAAGAAAACTCTTCTTTCAGTGTACTCGATCCCATTAATGCTTAAGGTTGTCTCTCGATTTGTCATGTCGATCTTGCAATAATAGTTGGTGCACAGCATCAATAGTTTCTGGAACAATAACAGATTTTGGTCGACCTTCACGAAATTCGTGTTGGAGTGAACAACGACCTCGGTTGATTTCACCATACAATCGATAAACGCTGGTTATGGAAAGAGTTGCAACACCAAATTTGAATTAAGTTCGTCTGTTGTTTTAAGCCACGTCGAAAGTTATAAAAAATAATCATTGCACGAAAATGTTCACGATTTAATTCTATTTTTTTGGGGGCAAGATGATTTTTTTAAATAAAATTAACTGTAAACAAAACAAATAGCGCTCGTATGACAAAATGTTCTGAGTAAGTATATTCCCACAATATCAAGATTTACGTTAGAGTTGCCATTTGGCAGTTTGCAATACTAGGGTTTCCCAATACCGAAATATAAAAGGCAAGCCTTGTAAATAAAGGTTCTCAAAAACTTTGTGAAGGGCTATAAATCATAAGATACCTTTTGTGTACATCACGGGTTACAAACATTTGGATATACACACATATGCGACCATATATAGAACAAACACTCCAAGAAAGTTTGACCCCTCCAATAATCAATGGTTGATCACAACTATTCATTTCAAATGCATATTCTCCTTTATTATCTCACAAGAGATTAGGCAAAATCATTATGGGTAGTCAATTTGCAACATAAAATTGCGATTATGGGCATTCACATAATTTGAGAATTTATATTTACTAAAAAATACATATAAGTCAATATACATAAAATATAAAATATTGATATTGTCACTGAAACAACACAGAAAATATGTTAACAAACGTCAAACTTAGGCAAGAACTTTTTTTACTGATTATACACCCTTCCACTGTTTGCCTTTATGCAAATATAATTAATTAGTTTTATATCATTATTCATTACCTACGAAATTAATCCATTAGAATAATGTGAAAAATTTCATAACCCTAACCCTCAACTTGATTTATTTAAAAGTTTATAACATATGCAAATTTATTTATGTTTCTCTTAATAGAACAAACAAAACTTTGGATGACACTTAAAATACACCCCAAGCAGCCCACCACAACACAACACCTCTTCCTCTCTCTCTCTCTCACTCTGTCTCTCTGTTTAACTCTCATAATAAGTAGCCTATAACTAACGTCCTATAAAGATTCTCCACCATAAGGATGATAGCTAATAGCAAATAACAAAGTGAAGAGCACCGCAAATACATTCTCCTCAATAAAGATGCTACTCCTTTTGTATTCGGTCAACATTTATCATCTCAACCACACATGTGTGTATGTTTGTGAGTTTGGTATTCATAAGTGTGTTATCTACCACTGACCTAGTTTTATTGCAATAGGCATCATACATACCACAGGAATGTCCAATATCAAAGAGTAAAATGCAAATTCATTCAATTGAGAAGAGAAAAACATTTTTGCAATAATTACCACTTAATTAAAGACCATCTAACAGATACAGGCTATGGGACACAATGGTAAGTTTTTTTTCATTGAATTGATTTGATTGCAATCAATACAAAAACAAAAAAATACCATAGCAAATATTTCTCTAGAATATACTGACAATTAAAGGTCATTTATTATTCCTGGTTTTTATGGTATTTTTGGTTAACCATGTGACATACCATTCATTGGATCATGGATGTCGGAACCATGAAAAAAATTACAAAGTATCAGAGTATAATCAAATACCCACTACTACTACAGCGCCCATGTCTCTTTAAAATTTTGCCATAGTGGAGAGCGGTAACATTTTTTATGAATTTGATTGACCCATTTTATTTCTCAAAGTGTATGTGTGTATATGTGTTAGTTAACACAGTAGATACACATTCATATGGCATACAATAGAAATGGTAGTATGGCATTGTATGATATTTGATTTATAGCCCCAACAAAGGGTTTCACAGGAATACGCAATACAAAGACAAAAATAACTGTATTAGAGGGAACAGTGGTACGAAATTGGGCAAAAGTAAATGGTAAATCGTTAAAATTGGTACTATTTCTACGTATGACTCGGAAAAGGAATATCATAACCTCAAATCTGTTTAAAGAGCATAATGTTATTTTTGGACGGGGAACATGTAACATGTTTGTCACTACCAAATGATAAAATGTACTTGGACAGAAGAAAATATAATTTTTCCAATATATTTTTTTTTTTTAAGTTTAAAAGATGTTAAATAAAAAATTCCACAAATGTTTTACTCAACACAAAAATCTACTATAAAAACAAGTATATACAGTTGTAAGTTCGGCCAGGCCGAATCTTATGTACCCTCCCCCAAGGATTGTGTAGAAACTTCTACTAAAGACTGTTATCCACAATCGAATTACTTTAGTTGCGGTAACACTTGCCGATGGCAAGGTATCTTAAAACTTCCTAACACCGTCTTCTTAATTGTAAGTAAATCAACACGTGGTATATATTAAACGAAAAAAGACAGATTAAATACGTTTGTAATTCAGTTCGACAAAATTTTCTATAGAAATAAAATTTTGACTAAATTTTCTACACAAATATAATTCTTACAAAATTTTCTATAGAAATAAAATTTTCTATTGAAATAAACTTTTGAGAAATATTTTCTATAGAAACAAACTTTTGACCAAAAATTTTCTATAGAAATAAAATTTTGACAAAAAATTTCTTCAGAAATAAATTTTTGACATTTTCTATAGAAATAAAATTTTGACATTTTCTATAGAAATAAATTTTTGACATTTTCTAAAGAAATAAGTATTTGACATTTTCTATAGAAATAAAATTTTGACAAAATTTTTTATAGAAATAAATTGTTGACAAAATTTTCTATAGAAATAAAACTTTGTCAAAACTTTCTGTAAAAATAAAATTTTCGTAGATTATTTTTGGCTCGAGTGGCAACCATGATTATGAACCGATGTGGACCAATTTTTGTCTAATTGGGGATCAGCTATATATAACTTTAGACCGATATGAACCAATTTTTGCATGGTTCTTAGCGGCCATATACTTACACAAGTTTCAACCGGATCGGATGAATTGTGCTCCTTCAAGAGGCTCCGGAATA
Source organism: Haematobia irritans (assembly GCF_050003625.1). Taxonomy (NCBI): domain Eukaryota; kingdom Metazoa; phylum Arthropoda; class Insecta; order Diptera; family Muscidae; genus Haematobia; species Haematobia irritans. The sequence continues at coordinate 261,786,850 of NC_134397.1, forward strand.
ATTATAGACCGATATGGACCAATTTTTGCATGGTTGTTAGAGACCATATACTACCTCCACCTACCAAATTTCAACCGGATCGGGTGAATTTTGCTCCTCCAAGAAGTTCCGGAAGTCAAATCTGGAGATCGGTTTATATGGGGGCTACATATAATTATGGAACGATATGGACCAATTCCTGCATGGTTGTTAGAGACCATATACTAACACCACGTACCAAATTTCAATCGAATCGGATGAATTTTGCTCATCCATTAGGCTCCGGAGACCAAATCTGGGGATCGGTTTATATGGGGGCTATATATAATTATGGACCGATGTGGACCAATTTTTGCATGGTTGTTAGGGACCATATACTAACACCATGTACCAAATTTCAGCCGGATTGGATTAAATTTGCTTCTCTTAGAGGCTCCGCAAGACAAATCTGGGGATCGGTTTATATGGGGGCTATATATAATTATAGACCGATGTGAACCAATTTTTGCATGTTTGTTAAAGACCATATACTAACACCATGTACCAAATTGCAGCCGGATCGGACGAAATTTGTTCTCATAGAGGCTCCACAAGCCAAATCTAGGGATAGGTTTATATGGGGGCTATATATAATTATGGACCAATGTGGACCAATTTCTGCATGACTGTGAGAGACCATATACCAACACCATGTACCAAATGTCAACTAGATCGGATGAATTTTGCTCCTCCAAGAGGCTCCGCAAGCCACATTTGAGCGTCGGTTTATATGGGGGCTATATGTAAAAGTGGTCCGATATGCCCCATTTGCAATATCAAGTACTTGTGCCAAGTTTCAAGTCGATAGCTTGTTTCGTTCGGAAGTTAGTGTGGTTTCAACAGACGGACGGACGGACATGCTTAGATCGATTCAGAATTTCACCACGACCCAGAATATATATACTTTATGCACGCAGAGAAGAAACATGATTGTCACAATCATATTCGAAGAGCAAAATAATATGATAGGGGCTATTTTTGCGGCGACCATGTAACATTTTAACCTGCAACCATGTTGGATCAGTGAACATGGTTCTAAGAAAAATATAATTGTCCTCATCTAAAATGTTATTATATTGATAAAAAGAATTTTGTTTGAATGAAAATACAATGGTCACGATTTAAAATGTTATGGTATTCATTCAAAATGTTTTTCTTCTAGTTAAAAGAACATGGTCACAACCTAAAATGTTTTGATCTTTATGAAAAAACTTTTTTCATCGTCGAAAAAAGGACACCACTTGAGAAAAGAAAACACAAAATTAACTTTATTTATTTGTTTTTATATATTTATAAACTAATTCATTGTTTGTTTGTATTTATAATGTCGTGCAAGCAAACATCACATATTTTTACACACACTATTTTATTTCAATTTCAACAATAAGTAATAATTCCATATTTACATCGTGTGCCCATCAAACGTACAAACGCAGACATCATGTAACTGCAAATAAAAATAAATGATCCATATAGCAAAATTCAGAACAAAAAACAGGTATATTTTTCAATTACACTTTCCTTTTTTGTGTTCACATAAAACCACGTGCCACTTATGACTAAATAAATTAACACAAAACACAGTAAATCCGTATTCTCCGTCCATTCCAAGAAACAATCAACACATGACTGACGCGCAAAATGAAAATCGTGTGTACCTGCTCAATGTTTTTATAAAATTCTTTTCGCTGCAAAAAAGTTAAAAAATTAAATGGTCACGAAAAAAATGTAAATGGTCTTTATGGCCATGTAATGGTTCTAGACATATCTATACTTAACCTATAAAAATACTTTTTTCCCTGTAAAAAAGTAAAAAAAAATGAATGGTCAGGTACATGATTTTCCCGACCATTTAATGGTCTCAAATTCTATCATTTAAATGATAGAACATGTTTGCGGTATTTGAGAACCATTCAAATGCTTATTGCCACCATACATTTTTCTCCGCTCGAAAACTATTTTTACAAAGACAAAATACATGGTTTTCGCGGCAATTATATGCTCTAGATAAGCATTAAATGGATGCGGCAACCATGTCCAAACATGGGCTTTCTGTGCGTGTGGGGTCTTAGAGCAATATTTCGATGTGTTACAAACGGAATGACAAAGTTAATATACCCCCCCATCCTATGGTGGAGGGTATAATTAATTGTAACAATTATTATTTAATTGGAATTTATTCATTGACGTTGGTGATTGATATTATTTTCGTAATTAAAGAAATTTCCATATAAGTTAATTGGAAGACAAAAAATTATTGAAGACAAAAATTATTTTTCTCGTTGTCAACACTGTGCGTCATATGCGTTTGTGTACACTTGTATTCTCAAACGTTATTGATCAAACATTGCCATATACATATGTATGTACATATATATATGAGTACTCTGTTTTAGTATACGAGTATCACATATGTATGTATGTATTAGAATACATTTATACAATTGCATTTTGTATACTTATATACGCATACAATGTGCATTCTAACATGAATATTTTCATATTGATATATATATATATTTCAATGAATTTTTATTAAACCTATTGTCAATAAAATCAATTTTTCAAGAAAATAATTTCAATAATTTAAGAAAATAATTTCTTTCCCTTGAAATGCTGGAGTAGCAATCTTTAGTTGTCAAACATATGAAAAATTTCGAATAAAAATTTCAGCATTGCAAACAACAACAGAATACGGAGCAATGGATGGACATCAAAAGCTAAATCGACACAGGATATAATTGTGGGCCGATCATAGATGGACGAAAAGCGATTGAAGAGATAATTTATTTATATGCAATATGGAGACTAAAATCAATATTTACGTTGGGCATATTTTGAAGCAAATTATTATTTTTTTATACCCACCGCCATAGAATGCTGACGGGGGTGTAATAAGTTTGTCATTCCGTTTGTAACACATCGAAATATCGATTTCCGACTATATAAAGTATATATATTCTTGATCAGGGAGAAATTCTAAGACGACATAATCATGTCCGTCTGTCTGGCTGTCTGTCTGTCTGTTGCAATCGCGCTACAGTCTTCAATAATGAAGCAATCGTGCTGAAATTTTGCACAAACTCGTCTTTTGTCTGCAGGCAGGTTAAGTTCGAAGGTGGGCTATATCGGTCCAGGTTTTGATATAGTCCCCATATAAACCGACCTCCCGATTTGGGGTCTTGGGCTTATAGAAATCGTAGTTTTTATCCAATTTGCCTGAAATTTGAAATCTAGAGGTATTTTATGGCCATAAAGAGGTGTGCCAAAAATGGTGAGTATCGGTTCATGTTTTGGTATAGCCCTCATATAGACCGATCTCCCGATTTTACTTCTTGGGCTTATATAAATCGTAGTTTTTATCCAATTTGCTTGAAAATGGAAGTCTAGAGGTATTTTCGGACCATAAAGAGTTGTGTCAAAAGTTGCGAGTATCGGCCCATGTTTTGGTATGGTCTCCATATAAATCGACCTCCCAATTTGGGATCTTGGGCTTATAGAAACCGTAGTTTTTATCCAATTTGCCTGAAATTGGAAATCTAGAGGTATTTTTGGACCATAAAGAGGTGTGTCAAAAATTGCGAGTCTCGGCCCATGTTTTGGTATAGCCCCCATATAGACTGTTTTCCCGATTTTACTTCTTGGGCTTCTAGAATCCCAAGTTTTTATCCAATTTGCCTGAAATTAGAAATCTAGAAGTATTTTCGGGCCAAGAGGTGTTCCGAAAACGGTGAGTATTGGTCCATATTTTAGTATAGCCTCCATAAGAACGTCCTCCCGATTTAACTCCTTGGGTTTCTAAAAACCGTAGTTTTTATCCGATTTGCCTGAAATTTTAAATATTCCGGTATTTTAGGCTCACAAAAACGTGTATCGGATTAAGTTTTCATCGGTCCATTTGGTAATGCCTCCATATAGACCGATTTCACTTCTTGAGGGAATAGAAGGAACACTGATCATAAAAATGGTTTAAACTCAATGTAAAATTTACAGATATTACTTCTCGGATGAAAATCTACAAATTTTAGATTTCAAATCAATACGTTATTTTATAATTTTCTTGCACACTTACAAGAGATGTTAATGATTCCTCTAAAACTCAAACAAAAATGGTTCTTATAAATCCAGAATCTGATATAGTCTTCATAGGTAAAATCTTAAAATTTATCTTCGGGAAGTGTACTGGTTGAACGGCTCTGCTTGATCTGTCCCCAAACTCCCCTGAAATTTCAAAGGAAACCCTAAAATTTGATTCATGGTGGTGGGTATTTATTATATACTTGTTTTAATATTTTTTTCTACGCTTTTGGTCAGGGAATAACTTATATGTATATGCCGATGTTGCGAGAATAATCTACTGAGTCGATATTTTCCTGGCTCGTATGAATGATTTTGTTGTTAAAAAAGCGATTGTGAATTTTTAAAAAATTTAACAAAATTGAGATATAATACAAAACAAGTAAGGAAAGTCTAAAGTCGGGCGGTGCCGACTATATTATACCCTGCACCACTTTGTAGATCTAAATTTTCGAACCATATCACATCCGTCAAATGTGTTGGGTGCTATATATAAAGGTCTGTCCCAAATACATAAGTTTAAATATCACTCGATTTGGACAGAATTTGATAGACTTTTACAAAATCTATAGACTCAAAATTTAAGTTGGCTAATGCACTAGGGTGGAACACAATTTTAGTAAAAAAATATGGGAAACATTTAAATCTGAAGCAATTTTAAGGAAACTTCCAAAAAGTTTATTTATGATTTATCGCTCGATATATATGTATTAGAAGTTTAGGAATATTAGAGTTATTTTTTCAACTTTTCGACTAAGCAGTGGCGATTTTACAAGGAAAATGTTGGTATTATGACCATTTTTGTCGAAATCAGAAAAACATATATATGGGAGCTATATCTAAATCTGAACCGATTTCTTCCAAAATCAATAGGGATCTATTCTGAGCCAAAACACATACTTGTGCAAAATTTGAAGTCGATTGGACTAAAACTGCGACCTAGACTTTGATTACAAAAATGTGTTCACGGACATCGCTATATCGACTCAAGAGCCCACCCTGAGCATTTTTGCCAAAGACACCATGTGTCTATCTCGTCTCCTTCTGGGTGTTGCAAACATATGCACTAACTTATAATACCCTGTTCCACAGTGTGGTATATTAACTTTGTCATTTCGTTTGTAACACATCGAAATATTGCTCTAAGACCGCATAAAGTATATATATTCTGGGTCGTGGTGAAATTTTGAGTCGATCTAAGCATGTCCGTCCGTCTGTTGAAATCACGCGAACTTCCGAACGAAACAAGCTATCGACTTGAAACTTGGCGCAAGTAGTTGTTATTGATGCCGGTCGGATGGTATTGCAAATGGGCCATATCGGTCCACTTTTACGTATAGCCCCCATATAAACGGACCCCCAGATTTGGCTTGCGGAGGTGTAAGTATATGGTATCTAGCAACCATTCAAAAATTGGTCCATATCGGTCCATAAATATATATAGCCCCCATATAAACCGATCCCCAGATTTGGATTGCGGAGCCTCCAAGAGTAGCATATTTCATCCGATCCGGTTGAAATTTGGTACGTGATGTTAGTATATGGTCTCTAACAACCGTGCAAAAATTGGTCCATATCGGTCCATAATTATATATAGCCCCCATATAAACCGATCCCCAGATTTGGCCTCCGGAACCTCTTGGAGGAGAAAAATTCATCCGATTCGGGTGAAATTTGGTACGTGATCTTTGTATATAGTCTTTAACAAGCATGCAAAAATGGGTCCATATCGGTCCATAATTATATATAGCCCCCATATAAGCCGGTCCTCAGATTTGATCTCCGGAGCTTCTTGAAGGAGCAAAATTCATCCGATCCGGTTGAAATTTGGAACGTGGTGTTAGTATATGGCCGCTAATAACCATGCCAAAATTCGTCCATATCGGTCCATAATTATATATAGCCCCCATATAAACCGATCCCCAGATTTGACCTCCGGAGCCTCTTGAAGGAGCAAAATTCATGCGATTCGGTTGAAATTTGGTACGTGATTTTTGTATATAGTCTCTAACAAACATGCAAAAATGGGTCCATATCGGTCCATAATTATATAAAGCCCCCATATAAACCGGTCCCCAGATTTGACCTTCATCCAATCCGGTTGAAATTTGGAAGGTGGTGTTAGTATATGGCCGCTAATAACCATGCCAAAATTCGTCCATATCGGTCTATAGTTATATATAGCCTATCCCCAATCACACAAAAATTGGTCCATAATCATGGTTGCCACTCGAGCCAAAAATGATCTACCAATTTTTTTTTTTCTATAGAAAATTTTGTCAAAATTTTATTACCATAGAAAATTTTGTCAAACTTTTATTTCTATAGAAAATTTTGTCAAAATTTTATTTCTATAGAAAATTTTGGCAAAAATTGTATTTCTATAGAAAATATTTTCAATTTTAATTCTATAGAGAATGTTGTCAAAATTTTAATTCTATTAAAAATTTTGCCAAAATTTTATTTCTATAAAAAAAATTTGCCAAAAATTTTATTTCTATAAAAAAATTTGGCAAAATTTTATTTCTATAGAAAATTTTGTCAAAATTTTACTTCTATAGAAAAATTTTATTTTTTCAAAATTTGTTTCTATAGAAATTTTTGTCAAACTTAATTATATACGTATTTAATCGGCCTTTTTAGTTTAATATATACCACCTATGGACTACCTTGCAATTTAGAAGAAGGTGTTAGGAAGTTTTAAGATACCTTGCCATCGGCAAGTGTTACTGCAATCCATGTAATTCGATTGTGGATGACAGTCTTCAGTAGAAGTTTCTACGCAATCATGGTGGAGGGTACATAAGCTTCGCCCTGGCCGAACTTAAGGCCGTTTATACTTGTTTTTGTTTTGTTCTTCAACTTTTTGAATGTGAAAGATCGTTTTAATTTTTGTTCGATTTTTTTCGAATTTTACTTTTATTTCTTCAAAATTTTATTAGTATAGATTTTTTGTAAAAAAAAACCTTTCCATAGAAAATTTTAGATTCCTGAAATGTAAAATCAAAATGTAAATAAAAAACTTTAGATTTTTTTAGTTTTATTTTCATCACGTCAAAATTTATTTAATTCAATTTTTTTGTAAAAAAATACATTTTCACAGAAAATTTTAATTTCACAAATAAGTTTGTCAAAAAATATTTTAGAATTTTTTATTTTTCATGAATTTGTTCTTCTCTCTAAATAAAGGTCAAAACCCTTGGTTCCAATTCAACTATTTTTAGTATACGAAAGATCACTTTAATTTTATGTCCAATTTCGAAATTTTATAATTATAGAATTTTTTGTAAAAAAAAAAATAAACTTTTCACAGAACATTTTATTGTATCCTGCGCCACACTGTGGAACAGGGTTTTATAAGTTAGTTTTTAATAATAAGTTTGTCAAAATAGTAATTAAAATAATTAAAAAAATATTTTAGAATTTTTTACTGTAATTTACTACCATAAACATGAATTTTTCCTTCTCTCTAAATAAAGGTCAAAAGCCTTGGTTCCAATTCAACTATTTTGAGTGTACGAAAGATGACTTTAATTTTATGTCGAATTTTGTTTTCATTTATTTGAAATTTAATTTTTAAAGAAATTTTTGTAAAAAAATACATTTCCGCAGAAGATTTTATTTTTACAAATAAGTTTGTCAAAATGGTAAGTAAAATAAATATTTTAGAATTTTTTTATTTTGATTTATTACAATATAACATACATGAGTTTTCCTTCTCTCTAACTAAATACCTTTGGTACCAATTCACCGTTTGAAGTGTTCGAAAGTTGGCTTTAATTTCTATGTCGCTATTGATAATTTCGTCGAAATTTAATTATTATATAATTTTTTTGTAAAAAAAAATAATTTTCATAGAAAGTTTTAGTTTTACAAATAAGTTTGTCAAAATGGTAAGTAAAAAAATATATTTTAGAATTTTTTATTTTTATTTACTACTATAGACATGCATTTTCCTTCTCTCTAACTAAAGGTCAATACCTTTGGTACCAATTCAACTTTTTGAGTGTTCGAAAGTAGGCTTTAATTTCTATTTGAGTGTACGAAAGATCATTTTTGTTTGTTTATTTTTTTTTTTGTTAATTTTTTTTTCACATAAAATTTTAGTTTCAAAAATAAGACTCTCAGAATGTTAATTAAAAAAAATATTAAAAATATATTATTTTATTTTAATTTATTTTAGAATTTTTTTATTTAGGTCAGGTCCTTTCACATTAATAATCATGAATTTTCCTTCCCTCCAAATAAAGATCAAAACCCTTGGTACTAATTCAACTTTTTAAGTCGCTAAATTTTTTGACGAATTTTATTTCATTTCGTCAAAATTTAATTATTTTGTCTTAAATCTCTGGTCCAATTTCAAGCAATCAATATCCACACAATTAAGGATATGGAATTCAATACATTTGACATTCGTCGATATGTGGCTGTTCAAACCAAAACCCAATAAAACAGACGACTATTTTCATCTCATAGGATTTAAAGGTTCTCTCAATACATTCCAATTTGAGTGACCTCTAGAGTGGACAAAAGGAACGGAGAAACAAATGACCCTAACAAAATTTAGTTGGCTCAATAATTTAATTTGGCTTAATTCAATGAATGACTATTGTATTTGGAAAATACCTTGAATGTTATAAGCAACAGCACATCCATTCGGATCCCGCCTCATAATATCACCAAACAGAATATCCTACTCCCACTACCACTAACACAATATAAGGCTTAACAAGGTCAAAGTTGTGTTTTTGTTGATGTGACAAATGGCCAGCCAGTCAGGCACTAAAACAAAATTCAACATTGATTGTATGACCAATGTGCTAGAGAGTAGCAAAGAGATTGAGCAAGAATGAGATATGAGATAATAAATGAAAGTTTGTTTTATGGGTGTGTGTGCCAGTGTGTTAGTTCTTCTATGGGGCATTAAGTGAGTATTAACGCCTTATATTATATCAATATTAATGATTTTTGCACCTTTGGTTTTATGCCAAATACAATTTAGGCTATATTTTGTGTATTCATGTCTTAATGCCGTAAAAGTTGGAAGTATTATAAGTTTCATAAGCCAGCCTAATTGCAGGAAAAACGTGTTTTTTGTTTTATTTTTTTTTTTTTGTCTTTTGTAAGAGTTTTATGCCAGACAATAGAGTTTAGATTTTGCTTATTCGCAGATGTTACCACCCAAAAGTAGGCAATGTTTTTTTATAAGGAGTTTAAATCATCCATACAATATGAACCTGAATTATTATTTATTATATTTTAGGATTATGAAATATGATATTATTATTTATGTTGTTATGCTTTTTCTTTAAAATATAACCTTAATTTTACCTTATATTTTTAAATGTTTTTATTAGTCTAGATTTTACTTATTCGCAGATGTTATCACCAAAAGTACACTCAAAAGAAAGTGAACCCTATATTTCACTAAAGCCGATTTAATTATATTTAATTTTTATATCCTTCACCACTACTGTGGTACAGGGTATAATAAGTTTGCATTTGTATGTAACGCCAAGAAGGAGTAATCATAGACCAACCTTTTAGTATACGGATCGGCTTAGAATTAAATTCTGAGTCGATTTAGCGATGTCCGTCTGTCTGTCTGTCTGTCTGTCTGTCTGTCCGTCTGTCTGTCTGTTGATGTATTTTTGTGTGCAAAGTACAGCTCGCAGTTTTAGTCCGATTGTCCTAAAATTTGGTATAGGGTAATGTTTCGGCTCAAAGACGATCCCTATTGATTTTGGAAAAATCGGTTCAGATTTAGATATAGCTGCCATATATATTTTTCACCGATCTGGTCATAATTGGCGTGTATATCAACCGATCCTCCTCAATTTGCAAAATATCAGCCAAATCGGTTCAGATTTAGATATATCTCCCATATATAACTTTCGCCCGATTTACACTCATATGACAACAGAGGCCAATTTTTTGTTCCGATTTAGTTGAAATTTTGCATAGGGAGCAGAATTAGCATTGTAACTATGCGTGCCAAATTTGGTTGAAATCGGTTCAGATTTAGATATATCTCCCATATATAGCTTTCGCCCGATTTACACTCATATGACCACAGAGGCCAATTTTTAACTCCGATTTAGTTGAAATTTTGCACAGGGAGTAGAATTGGCATTGTAGCCATTTGCCAAATTTGGTTGAAATCGGTTCAGATTTAGATATATCTCCCATATATAGCTTTCGCCCGATTTACACTCATATGACCACAGAGGCCAATTTTTAATTCCGATTTAGTTGAAATTTTGCACAGGGAGTAGAATTGGCATTGTAGCCATTTGCCAAATTTGGTTGAAATCGGTTCAGATTTAGATATATCTCCCATATATAACTTTCGCCCGATTTACACTCATATGACAACAGAGGCCAATTTTTAACTCCGATTTAGTTGAAATTTTGCACAGGGAGTAGAATTGGCATTGTAGCCATGTGTGCCAAATGCGGTTGAAATCGGTTCAGATTTAGATATATCTTCCATATATAGCATTCGCCCAATTTTCACTCATATGACTACAGAGGCCAATTTTTTGCTCCGATTTAGTTGAAATTTTGCACAGGGAGTAGAATTAGCATTGTAGCTATGCGTGCCAAATATGGTTGAAATCGGTTCAGATTTAGATATAGCTCCCATATATATGTTTTTCTGATTTCGACAAAAATGGTCAAAATACCAACATTTTCCTTGTAAAATCGCCACTGCTTAGCCCAAAAGTTGTAAAAATGACTCTAATTTTCCTAAACTTCTAATACATATATATCGAGCGATAAATCATAAATAAACTTTTGCGAAGTTTCCTTAAAATTGCTTCAGATTTAAATGTTTCACATATTTTTATTTTTTACTAAAATTGTGTTCCAACCTAGTGAATTAGCCAACTTAAATTTTGAGTCTATAGATTTTGTAAAAGTCTATCAAATTCTGTCCAAATCGAGTGATATTTAAATGTATGTATTTGGGACAAACATTTATATATAGCACACCCAACACATTTGACGGATGTGATATGGTATCGAAAATTTAGATCTATAAAGTGGTGCAGGGTATAATATAGTCGGCCCCGCCCGACTTTAGACTTTCCTTACTTGTTAATTATATTTTAGTTCATAGAATTATTACGTTTTAAGAAAGTTTTCATGACTTTAAAATTTTTTTGCGTACGGGGTAAAAAATTATACACAAATGAAGCATAAAGATTAACTAAATTCGTGTCTCACGCAAAATAGTTCAGAATTTCTTAAAATTTGTACATTTTACCAATAATGATCCCATCATGAACTTCGCATGGTAATAAAGACATGGAAATTTTCTTTAACAACAGAAAAGAAGTATATACAGCAGTAAGTTCGGTCAGGCCGAATCTTAAATACCCACCAACATGAATCATGTATGTTAACAGGTTGGCTGATAAGTCCCCGGTCTGACATATAGATGGCGTCGCTAGTATTAAATGCATATTATTTTTATATACTGCCAACCTTCAAATGATTCGTGTCAAAATTTGACGTCTGTAAGTCAATTAGTTTGTGAGATAGAGCGTCTTTGTGAAGCAACTTTTGTTATTGTGAAAAATTGGAAAAAAAGGAATTTCGTGTTTTGATAAAATACTGTTGAAGGGGAAAAATACGGTGGAAGCAAAAACTTGGCTTGATAATGAGTTTCCAGACTCTGCCCCAGGGAAATAAATAATAATTGATTGGTATGCAAAATTCAAGCGTGGTGAAATGAGCACGGAGGACGGTGAACGCAGTGGACGCCCAAAAGAGGTGGTTACCGACGAAAACATCAAAAAAATCCACAAAATGATTTTGAATGACCGTAAAATGAAGTTGATCGAGATAGCAGAGGCCTTAAAGATATCAACGGAACGTGTTGGTCATATCATTCATCGATATTTGGATATTCGGAAGCTCTGTGCAAAATGGGTGCCGCGCGAGCTCACATTTGACCAAAAACAACAACATGTTGATGATTCTGAGCGGTGTTTGCAGCTGTTAACTCGTAATACACCCGAGTTTTTCCGTCGATATGTGACAAGGGATGAAACATGGCTCCATCACTACTCTCCTGAGTCCAATCGACAGTCGGCTGAGTGGACAGCGACCGGTGAACCGTCTCCGAAGCGTGGAAAGACTCAAAAGTCCGCTGGCAAAGTAATGGCCTCTGTTTTTTGGGATGCGCATGGAATAATTTTTATCGATTATCTTGAGAAAGGAAAAACCATCAACAGTGACTATTATATGGCGTTATTGGAGCGTTTGAAGGTCGAAATCGCTGCAAAGAAGAAGAAAAAAGAGTTGTTCCACCAAGACAACGCACCGTGCCACAAGTCATTGAGAACGATGGCAAAAATTCATGAATTGGACTTCGAATTGCTTCCCCACCCACCGTATTCTCCAGATCTGGCCCCCAGCGACTTTTTCTTGTTCTCAGACCTCAAAAGGATGCTCGCAGGGAAAAAATTTGGTTGCAATGAAGAGGTGATCGCCGAAACTGATGCCTATTTTGAGGCAAACCCGAAGGAGTACTACCAAAATGGTATCAAAAATTTGGAAGGTCGTTATAATCATTGTATCGCTCTTGAAGTGAACCATGTTGAATAATAAAAACGAATTTTGACAAAAAAAATGTGTTTTTCTTTGTTAGACCGGGGACTTATCAAAGCAAACCATAGACCGATACACACCATAATCGGCACACATGTTTGGGGTCCTAACATACCTTTAGATTTCTAGTAAAGTAAAATTAGGAGATCGGTCTATTTGGGGGCCCAATAGACCGACACACCTATTTGTGGTTCTAAAATACCTCTAGATTTGGTATTTTAGGCAAATCGGATAGAAAATAAGGTTTCTAGAAGCCCAAGACCCTAAATCGAGGGGTCGGTTTATATGGGGACTATACCAAAACAATGGCCGATATAGCCCATCTTCGAACTTGACGTGCTTGGAGACAAAAGACGAGCTTGTGCAAGAATTAAGCACGATAGCTTTATTATTGAAGGCTGTAGCGTGATTACAACAGACATCCAGGCAGGCAGACGGACATCGTTATATCGTCTTAGAATTTCTCCCTGATCAAGAATATATATATTTTATATAGTCGAAAATGGATATTTTTTTGTTTTGTTTTTTGGTGTTTTATTCGATCTTTTTCTTTCCATAAATGTCAATAGTTTTATTAGATCTCAAGCTTAATAAAACTATTGACATTTATGAAAATCGATATTTCGATGTGTTACAAACGAAATGACAAACTTGTTATGGTGGTGGGTGTAAAAATTAATTATGTTGAATAAATTTTCTTGAATTTGTCGAAAATTATTTACGATTTTTTAAAAAATCGGTGTGACATCTGCGTTTATAATAAAAATTTGTAAAAATTTTCTAAAATTAATTTATTTTTTTCAAAAATTAACTAAAATTTTCTTTCCCGATGGCTTCACTACTTTTTCAGTGTAGGCGATATTTTCTATAAGGAGTTTAAATCATCCATACAGTTTATACCTGGATTATTATTTTAGGATTATGAAATATGATGCTATTATTTATATTGTTATTATGCCATATCGGTCCACTTTTACGTATAGCCCCCATATAAACGGACCCCTAAATTTGGCTTGCGATTGCTCTAAGAGAAGCAAATTTCATCAGGTCCGGCTGAAATTTGGTACATGGTGTTAGTATATGGTCTCTAATAACCATGCAAAAATTGGTCCATATCGGTCCATAATTACATATAGCCCCATATAAACCGATCCCCCAATTTGGCTTGCGGAGTCTCTAAGAGAACCAAATTTCATCCGATCCGGCTGAAATTTGGCACATGGTGTTAGTATATGGTCTCTAATAACCATGCAATAATTGATCCACATCGGCCCATAATTATATGTAGCACCCATATAAACCGATCCCCCGATTTGGCTTGCAGAGCCTCTAAGAAACGAAAATTTCATCCGATCCGGCTGAAATTTGGTACATGGTGTTGGTATATGTTCTCTAATGACCATGCAAAAATTGGTCCATATCGGTCCATAATTATATATAGCCCCCATATAAATCGATTCCCAGATTTGTCCTCCGGAGCCTCTTGGAGGAGCAAAATTCATCCGATCCGGTTGAAATGTGGAACATGGTGTTAGAATGTGGTCTCTAACAAACACGCAAGAATTGGTCCATATCGGTCCATAATTATATATAGCTCCCATATAAACCGTTCCCCAGATTTGATCTCCGGAGCCTCTTGGAGGAGCAAAATTCATCCGATCCGGTTGAAATTTGCAACGTGGTGTTAGTATAAGGCCGCTAATATCCATGCCAAAATTCGTCCATATCAGTCTATAGTTATATATAGCCGATCCCCAATCACACAAAAGTTGGTCCATATCGGTTCATATTCATGGTTGCCACTCGAGCCAAAAATAATCTACCAAAATTTTATTTTTATAGAAAACATTGTCAAAATGTTATTTCTGTAGAAAATTTTGTAAAAATTTTATTTCTATAGAAAATTTTGTCAACATTTTATCTCTATAGAAAAATTTTTCCAAATTTTATTTCTATAGAAAATTTTGTCAAAATTTTATTTCTATAGCAAATTTTTTCCAAATTTTATTTCTATAGAAAATTTTTTTTTTCCAAATTTTACTTCTATAGAAAATGTTGTCAAAATTTTATTTTGTCAAAATTTTATTTCTATAGAAACTTTAAACTTAATTATATACGTATTTAATCGGCCTATTTTGGTTTAATATATACCACTTATGGACTATGTGGTATATATTACGGTGTTAGGAAGTTTTAAGATACCTTGCTATCGGCAAGTGTTACCGCAACCCAAGTAATTCCATTGTGGATGACAGTCTTCAGTAGAAGTTTCTACGCAATCCGTGGTGGAGGGTACATAAGCTTCGGCCTGACCGAACTTACGGCCGTATATACTTTTGTTTTTTTTTTTTTATATAATATAACCTTAATTTTACCTTCTTTTACAGCTAGGCTTCCCCAATTCATGCTTACCTGGAAATAAAAAAATAATATAAATTATTAATGATATATAAAACGAAAAAATTATACCGCTCAAAAAAAGAAATAATAAATTCAATAGATCCATAGAAAAAAATTACCTGCTCTCTACTATGGCATAATACAATGGTATTATGTCATGGTTCGGCCAATTTGCCGAAAAAAAAAATAAAATAAATCCTTTAAGACTAGCATTTGTACAGCATTTTATTTAAATACATTTTTCATTCACCACAATAAAAAAATGAATATGACCTATTCTGGACAAGTACAGAACCTCTGGTATTAAAAATGAATTTTTCGTAAAAGTGCAAAAAAATAGACATAGAAAAGGAAGCATTTAAAATAATAAATGGAAAAGGGCTAAGAAGACACATGAAATGGACAATTTGATACCCTATATCAAACTCCCATAAAAACTTACTTCAATAAAACAAAAATCGAAGCAACATATCGTAAGCTATAGAACAAAAAAACAATCTCCCATAAATTTTTACAACTTCCTATAAAAGTGGTCGTAAATGATAAAAACAAAAGCTCAGAGAGATGCAACAATATTTTTCATACAACATTGAATGCCATGAAGTTAAGATGACTTAAGTGTACCTTGAGCATGTGTATCTCGCTGATATCAGTAATAAAAGAAATTAATCCATACACCATGCAAACAGTAACAACAATTTAGTGAAGCAAAAAAGCATTTCATAAAATATGCACAAATACATCACGATATCGAATCTCATAAACATATGAGGATTTGCTAACACTAGTGAACAAAAATTTTTCAAAAAAAAAAAACAGGTTCAAGAAAATTTGTATATAAGTTTATCAAGGCGAGCTTACTACTAGTGGACCGAATAATGCTAGAAACCCAGTAAAACAAGACCATCGAAAAAAGTATTTTGGATTCCCAAATTGTAATCCGGAATTAGTGCAAACTTGGATAATTTTCAATGAATTTTATATAGACTTGTTATAGGACGGAAGAAGTTGTGTCTTGGATTTTAATTTAAATGAAGTGTAAAAAAATGGTCGAGATGCGTTTAAAAAGAAATGTTTGTGGAACAACTTAAAATTTTTTTTTTTGGTGGGAGAGCCTAAAAATAATGAGCTGCCATTTAACTTAACCTAGGCTATAACAATAATAATGTCCCTTCTTAACTCAGCCTTATTTATAAAAAATTTGTGAAATTTTCCAAAAAAAAGAAAAAATATGAACACCTTATATATTTCTATATAATATTCAATATTCTATTAAACCCATAATTTTATCTGCAAGCCAGTGTAATTGATCAGACAAATAAAACCAATACAGTACTACAAAATGCAGAACGCTCATAAACAAATTCATACATGAATACACTCATATAGATAACAAAAGTCATGCACAAAATATAAAGAGACTCCTTCCTACACACAAACACTCACACAGATAGCTCTCGTAATAGCTCACACCGGCACTTGCCACGGGGGATTAAGTTGATTTGGATAAAAATGATGGCTGTATTAAATGCACAGCAAGAGCTATATTTTTGTATGTGTGTGAGTGTAGATGTGTTTCGCATACAAAACGTGATACCCATAAAACATGATGATATGATACGACTAAGAATCCCCCTCTTATTGAGGGTTCTTTTTTATGTTCATCATCATCTCTAGTTGCGTTTCGTATGAGATGACACTTCACAAGCAAAAAAAAAAAACAAATGAAAAGTGTCACCATCTATAGCTGTTGGCTAAATGTGCATTTGCATGATAATGTCTCACTTAACACAGAGCTTAGAGTCACACATCTTTACAAAGGGAGAGAGAGAAAGAGCTAAACACAAAAAAAACTCCCCACACTGTATGTTCAAATACGCAAACACTAAATAAATACAAGATCTTTGGAATGAGTTAAAGTGTGTATGTCAGTTTCTATGTTACACCAAGCCCAACGACAACAACAAATGTATGTCACTGCTAGAGTGTTAATATTGGCAAAATAAATCTCAATTCATAGTGGCACTACTCTGAGAGTAGTAAATAATAGAATGATCCCATAAAGACATTGTTGTTGTTGTGTTGGCGACATTAACAGCCACCCTTTCATCTTTCAAATTTTCAATCTCAGCCTACATAGTATTGTCCTTGTTATAGTCGGCAACTGAGTATTTTATCATACAATGATGATGATGATAATAATGACTACACTGACAGTGTATACGAGTATGTGTTGGTTGATTTTGTTGTTGTTGTCATTGTGTCCATTCTTTGCTATTTGAGAAAAAAGTCATTGGTTGCAAATGGGGAAAATAGGTGAAGGTCGTATACAATATGTATTAATGTCGTCTCGTAGATTTTTCATATTGAGTATTCACCTCACCTCACCTCATTTCACTACCACCCCAAAATCCCCAAAGCACTGTATAACTACACCACTAACAACAACAGCAACTACTACTATGAAATCTCATGTCAACCCAAAAACCAACAAACAAATGGCAGTGAACCACTACCCCATATGTTTTACCTCAGAGACTTGGAGAGAAATGTGCACATAAAACGTATAAAAATCAGACATTTAAATGATTCTTACTGGGTGGCATTCTCGCCAAAACACTTGAAACATACACATACACTTACACATATACTTTACTTTGCATATGCATTTGGGATTGAAGTTTGCTTGACATGATTCTATTCAGCATGAAATCAATGCAAAGTAAGTGAAGACCACCACCACCACAATTTTATTACTGTAGTTATGTATGCCCTCACCGCACACTCATGCAAAAATTTATACTCGGTCATCATCAACAGAATTCATCAACAATTTAATATGCTCCAGTGCACTCTTCTCTGGATTTGCATTTGTTTATGCTCTCCATTATAAGATAAGTACTCTCGCCTATATCATACATCACAGCTCTCTTGTATGTCATCTACTTCCTCGCTCTCTCTCTCTCTCTCCCTCTCTTTCTTTATATATGAATCTCTTCCATTCGTTAACATATTAAATCAATGTCGTAGGAATACCATTCATCATTTTTTGGTGTACACAAAAGAATGAAAACAAACCGAAGCACCAAATAACCGAAATGCATATGCTTGGGAAACTTCGTAACACACTTGTTGTCGTTGTTGGGAGTAATTTTTTTTTTGCATGCCTCTTTACAAAATATTCCTAAGGGTAGTCATTGTACATGTGATGTCTAAAGATGTAAGCTTGGATGTATGTATGTATATTCAACAGAGCTTTAATATTCGATTCCATGTTAAGTATGATGAATGTAACACTCATACGCACCACTGGCCATAAACTGTTTTATGATGAATGTAAGACGCATATGCATCAATGGTCATAAACATTTTTTTTTTCTTGGCCTAACAAAAACCATAGATTTCAAGGAAATTCTTTTCACATCTTTTAAACTTTAAGGGCGTTCATTTAAGTTCGTGGATTGAGCATTTAAGGAAATATTTAGGGGATATTTTCAAAAAAAGGAATTAATGTTGGGCGAGACCACTAAATGATACCATGAATTTGCCAAAATGTATGCATCAAATTTAAGAGGTATTTATTATAAAAAAAAAATAAACTGTACTACATTTTAAGAAAATTCACACAGTGTAAAAGCTGTTATTTGTATAAAACAAAATTGAAACAAAATTTCTTATTTATAAGTTATTGTCATTTTAAAGGGAAATATTTCGTTGCGGCAAAAAACGTAACTTGATGCTTAGTTTCCGGGCACTGTGGCATGAAAATCAAACCGTATAGACTATTTGGGTATTTGAAGTTCCCAGCAAAATAAAATTGGAAGTTACTCCACAAACATTTCTTTTTAAGAGCATTGCGTGGCCACCGTGGGGCAATGGTTAGCATGCTCGCCTTGCATACACACGGTCATGGGTTCGATTCCTGCTTCGACCGAACACCAAACAGTTTTTCAACGGTGGATTATCCCACCGCTTCTCTAGTGGCTTCACTGCAATGTGGAACGCCGTTCGGACTCGGCTATAAAAATGAGGTCCCTTGTCATTGAGCTTAACATGGAATCGGGCAGCACACCAGCGTTGCCAATTTAGCTTTTTTCCCGCTAGATTTGGCTTTTTTTTTTATGACGTTTAGCGGGAAAAAAATGCATTTAGCTTTTAGCTTTTTTTCTGGCTTTTTTTCATGACCCGTTTAGCTATTGTTGGCTTTTTTATTTTCGACATGTTCCTATTGAAATATGGATAAAACTTCGTTTTTATCTAAGCCTTGCTGCCAGAATAACATTTCAAAGCTCAATTGAAACATTAATAATTATTCCAGCGATTATGCGGGCATTTTTGCAGCAAATGCACCTTGTTGTAAAGTTTTTTCCTCGTATTCATAAAAGTTATCGTAAACTTTAAATCTACTATTACCATACAAATTCCTTATATAAACTGTCAGTAAATTATTAATTTGACTCGTTTATCCTTTTTATGTTATTATAATATTCTAAAGTTATTATGATATTACTAAATTAAAATAGTAGATGTGAATTGATTTGTACACTGAAAAAATATTGTCGTGAGGCCAAAGATTTCATGTCCTTAAAATACGAACGCGAATTTTGGTTATAATAGCATTTGTGAATTTCTCTTATATAAACTTTTTTTCTCGTCCAAAAACCGATAAAGTCATTTTGTCCTCATAGTTAAGTGATTCAACTTAAAAATGGGTATCTATTCATGAAAGAAGGCTAGGGTCAATTCTAAAAAATTCTTAAAATTAATGAAATAGTCTTTAAATTTGTGGAGTTTTTGTATCTTGACCACAAACCAAAATAGCGTTCAAAAATAGAAGAGGTGTTTCAACATTTTATTTTAAAAAGCCGAGTCTGAATTTGGAAATTTAAGTTGTCGTTAGCAAGATTTTAAAAAAAGCTGAAAAAACGAATAAATTCAAATTTGACTCGGAATCAATACCAAAATCTTTAGTGTACAAAATCTTTGGAACCGAACATAGAAATAATTAAGGAAATAAAGTTTGGAATGTGGGATTATATTTTTAATAATCGAAAAATGCAATAAAAAAATTCGTAGTGATAGGATTAAAACAAATCTCCTATTTATTAATGGAATGGATTTACATTTACAAAAATTGGACAACAATAGGTTTGTTTGGGAAATTTTCGAATAAAAGTTATTCAGTATAAACTTGCAAGACAGTTAGAAAGGGGTTTTATTCTCTTGGGTAATATTAGGAGAAGGGTACACGTTCACGAATTTATCATTAATTCAGTTAAAACGAAATATATTGATATTTTCTAATGCAGTTCTATGTGACATTGTGCAATATATCGCACATTGGAGTTGTTGCTGATAATTGCAAGCTTATTGGGAAAAATGTTTTTACTAGGAAATATAAACGAAGGACTTCCAGTAAAAATTTGTGATAGTAAACAAAATGTATCGAGTACGCAAACAGAGCTAATATGACTTAGATTTTCTTACAGTCTCACAGAAATGGAATTAAAATGAATACAATTAAAATAATATGCATTTTAAGTGAAATAAAGCCTTTAAATTTGTTAAATTTCAATCAAAATGTGACTTTTGATACAAAGAAATTTAGCTTTTTTTCTAGCTATTTTTTTAATTTTTTTAGGTTTTTTTGGCTAGTTTTTTGGACAAATCTAGCGGTTTTTAGTGAAACAATTCTGGCAACGCTGCAGCACACATCGATAAGAGAGAAGTTCACCAATGTGGTGTCACAATGGACTGAATAGTCTAAGTGAGCCTGGTACATCGGGCTGCCACCTAACTTAACCTAACCTAAGAGCATCGCGTTATACTTGATCAATGTGGAACGCCGTTCGGACTCGGCTATAAAAAGGAGGTCCCTTGTCATTGAGCTTAACATGGAATTGGGCAGCACTCATCGATAAGAGAGAAGTTCACCAATGTGGTGTCACAATGGACTGAATAGTCTAAGTGAGCCTGGTACATCGGGCTGTCACCTAACTTAACCTAACCTAAGAGCATCAGGTTATACTCCATCAATTCTCTTTCCACTTCCGATGAAGTTCTTTTGGACCACTCTTAGAAATTATTGTATTTGGACGTTTAAAGTAAAAAATTTTAATTTTGGATCGTTAAATGTCTCAAAATCAAATAGAAAATCTATAAAAAAAATGAAAAAAATAATAAAAATTAAATTAAAAATTTCACCGCCGCAAATGAACGAAAGGAACTGAAAACGAATTACTTCCGTACTACGACAAGCTCAAATAAAATTCATTGGAGATTATAAATTTCCAAATTTGCACTGCTTGCCGATCACAAGCACGGTTGCCACAGTTGATAGATTTCTATCAAAAATGGTAGATTTTTTTTCTGTTTGGTAGATTGGTAGAATTTTTGACGATTTGGTAGATTTTGCAAAATATTGCTATCCAATATTTTCTCTATGGAGAGTTACATAAATTTTATATACAAACAAAATTGTTACAAATTTTTTATAGACAAAATTTCCTATAGAATTAAAATTTAGACAAAATTTTCTATAGAAATAACCTTTTGACAAAATTTCCTATGGAAATAAAATTTTAAGAAAATTTTCTATAGAAATAAAATTTTTACAAAAATTTTATCGAAATAAAAGTTTGACAAAAATCTCCTCATTTTCCTTCCTTTACAAAATTTTCTATAGAAATAAAATTTTGACACAATCTTCTATAAAAAAGTGTGATAAAATATTCTATAGAAATAAAATTTTGACAAAATTTTCTATAGAACTAAAATTTTGACAAGATTTTCTATAGGAATAAAAAGTTTACAGTATTTTCGATAGAAATAAAATTTTGATAAAATTTTCTATAGTAATAAAAAGTTTACAGTATTTTCTATAGAAATAACATTTTGACAAAATTTTCTACAGAAATAAAAAGTTGACAGAATTTTCTATAGAAATAAAATTTTGACAAAATTTTCTATAAAAATAAAATTTTGACAACATTTTCTATAGAAATAAAAATTTGACAAATTTTCTATAGAAATAAAATTTTGATAAAATTTTCTATAGAAATAAAATGTTGACAAAATTTTCTATAGAAATAAAATTTTAACAAAATTTTCTATAGGAATACAATTTTAACAAAATCTTCTATAGAAATAAAATTTTTACAAAAATTTTATCGAAATAAAAGTTTGACAAAAATCTCCTCATTTTCCTTCCTTTACAAAAATTTCTATAGAAACAAAATTTTGACAAAATTTTCTATAAAAAAAATGTGATAAAATATTCTATAGAAATAAAATTTTGACAAAATTTTCTATAGAAATAAAATTTTGACAAGATTTTCTATAGAAATAAAATTTTTGACAAAATTTTCTATAGAATTAAAATTTAGACAAAATTTTCTATAGAAATAACCTTTTGACAAAATTTCCTATAGAAATAAAATTTTAACAAAATTTTCTATAGAAATAAGATTTTTACAAAAATTTTATCGAAATAAAATTTTGACAAAAATCTCCTCATTTTCCTTCCTTTACAAAATTTTCTATAGAAATAAAATTTTGACAAAATTTTCTATAAAAACAAAATGTGATAAAATATTCTATAGAAATAAAATTTTGACAAAATTTTCTATAGAAATATAATTTTGACAAAATTTTCTATAGAAATTAAATTTTGATAAAATTTCCTATAGAAATTAAATTTTAAGAAATTTTTCTATGGAATATAAAGTTGACAGAATTTTCTATAGAAATAAAATTTTGATAAAATTTTCTATAGGAATAAAAAGTTTACAGAATTTTCTATAGAAATAAAATTTTGACAAAATTTTCTACAGAAATAAAAAGTTGACAGAATTTTCTATAGAAATAAAATTTTGACAAAATTTTCTACAGAAATAAAAAGTTGATAGAATTTTCTATGGAAATAAAATTTTGACAAAATTTTCTATAGAAATAAAATTTTAAGAAAATTTTCTATAGAATATAAAGTTGACAGAATTTTCTATAGAAATAAAATTTTGATAAAATTTTCTATCGAAATAAAATTTTGACAAAATTTCTATAGAAATAAAATTTTTACAACATTTTCTATAGAAATAAAATTTTGACAAAATTCCTATAGAAATAAAATTTTGATAAAATTTTCTATAGAAATAAAATGTTGACAAAATTTTCTATAGAAATTAAATTTTAAGAAAATTTTCTATAGAAATTAAATTTTAAGAAAATATTCTATAGAATATAAAGTTGACAGAATTTTCTATAGAAATAAAATTTTGATAAAATTTTCTATAGAAATAAAAAGTTTACAGAATTTTCTATAGACATAACATTTTGACGAAATTTTCTATAGAAATAAAAATTTGACAAAATTTTCTATAAAAATAAAATTTTGATAAAATTTTCTATAGAAATAAAATTTTGACAAAATTTTCTATAGAATCAAAATTTTGACAAAATTTTCTATAGAAATAAAATGTTGACAAAATTTTCTATAGAAATAAAATTTTCTATAAAAATAAAATTTTGATAAAATTTTCTATAGAAATAAAATTTTGACAAAATTTTCTATATAAATAAACTATGGAAAATTTTTTATATATAATAAAAAGTTGACAGAATTTTCTATAAAAATAAAATTTTGACAGAATTTTCTATAGAAATAAATGGAAATTTTCACCATACCATCGATAAGCAATGGTTCTTGACGGAGCTTCTTTGCCAAAAATTGAATTAAGTTTATCGATACACTGTTTGTGAGTTAATCCATGTCGATAGTTGTAAAAAAATTAATTTCATTTTTTTGCCGAGATAAATCTTTTAAGATGCTGTAAACAACACAAATAGTCAAACTTTACGATAGATCTGTCAGTTGGCAGATTGCAACACTAGGGTTACCCAATTCCGAAATATAAAAGGCAACCCTCGTATTAATAAAAGGTTTTCTCTCGCATATGATCACAAATATCTGTATACGGAAAGATATTTTTGTCTTTAATCATGAAATTAACTGATGCAATTAAGTTTTATGTGCAATTTATTCAAACATAGAAATTATAGCATTAATTGATTCAATTATTTTTGTGACATTTTTAATGGAAATTTGTGTAAAATTTGTTTTATTGTATTAAAAAAGTAAGTATATTCCATACGGTTTCAGTTGAATTAAAAAAGTTTATTTTGAATTGTAAAAGGTTTCATTTGATTTGAAGTGAAAATGCCATAAATTAACCTCTTACAATAGTTGAAATATAGTTGCTAAGGAAAAAAAATAAGTAGTCTCAAGACTTATTTGGATGAGACCTAACAACATTTATCTTTAAACAATACGCAAACACACAAAAAACTCATAAAATCACTGTTGTTACCAGCAATTTAATAATACAGTCTCAAAAGATAAGCGTCTTAATGGGCATTTTATCTATCTTTATAATGTCCATGTTTATACTGAATGGCCTAAACAGTCGTCATAACTTTGAATAATTCATATAAATGAAAATTTTGAAGAAAAACAATAACAACCACCACTACAACAACAACAAATCCCCAACGATGTTATAATACGAAGTCATAGCCAACCATACCAACAAAGCTCTCACAGACAGCTATGACAGTTAACATCGTCTCCATGCCAAACTTTCATGTAAATACAAACGAAACCCGAAAACATATATTCACACACAGCGCGAGATATTCTCTCACCCCACTTTGAGATTGACTTAAATGGGTGACTTGAATATTTTGTAGTTCGGTATAATGGTATTGGTGGCATTTTCTCGTACTGTAGTAGTCCATGCCAATCTCCCGATGATGGTGTTGATGACGATGACAACGAGGCCGATGACGACGATGATATTTGTAATTGTTGTTGTTGTTGTGTTTGTTGACTAATTTCCATGAAAGCAGACTCAAGAAGAGTTATACCCAGTAGTCGAAAGTATTTGGCATGGGTCACAGTAAAATCAAGAGTAGGGCGACGCCATATGTTTTTCTAGAACACCAAGCATCAGCATCAGAGTCGGCAGTTTTCATACAAACAAACATTCGTCGTAAAACATAAACAAGAACATCCAACAACTACTATGACGATGCGATGAGAGCATAAATACAATAACAATAACAACAACAATAAGATGAATGAGAATGGGGCCTCCACACACTACCATAGTATTTTGTAGCCTATTTATTCCCTCAAACAAATTTGTGGAGTATTATCATGGCATGGGCCTACGTACATACATGGCTCCCTATGTTGTTACAAACTTTGTTATTTATGAATGTTCTCTATATATATCATATATCTATGTGTGTGTGTGTGTTTGAGCATAAGGATATAAATTGGTGTGAGAGATATTTTATGTTTATGTTTTGAGTTGAGAGTATGGGAAGATATATAAAATGTCATATAATTTCAGGGCAATAATAAAAAGAAAAAAAACACATAAAACTATTGTTGTTTAACTCGTTTTCATATAGTCAGCGATAAAAATGGTTAGCCGTTAGAATTTTAATATAATTTTTATTGGCACCACACACAGTGGTTTAGATAGGATAGCAGAATACTTTCGGACAATTGCAAATGCCTGTTTAAAAATTCCATACAAAAAACTATGGCACTAAAGCCAATTTACCTTTATTTTAATTTATGAAAAGTTTTATACAAATGAAACATAAAATGGCACACTAATTTCGAATTTCGCAAAAAGCAGTTAGAATCTCCTGAAAATTTGAGTATTTTACTAAAAATTTTATCCATCTCGAACTTCGTATGCAGTTAAAGAAAGAAAAAAATATCGTCATGTTGCCAAAGATTTCACGTCCTTAAAATTCGAATGCGATTTTAATTAGCATAGAAGACATATTTTCCTTGTCCATAAGTCGAGTTATACATACTCAGAACGTTTTAACATACAAGTCCTATTTGTGTTGTAAATAGCAACAACGGAAAATTCTTATCGCCAAAAAAATTAAATTAAATCGTGAACATTTTCGCGCGATTATTTTTTACAATTTTCCACGTAGATTAACTCAACAACAGTACAACGATGAACTTTACTTAATTTTAATTTAGTATGGAGAATTCAACCAAGATCGTGGTTTACTCCAAGACCAATTTCGTAAAGGTCGTATGAATTATCAATTGTTGTTCCGGAAACCATTGATGCTGTGTGTGGGATTGAGACAATCTTATCCATTAGTGAGACCACCGCGCAGTCAATATTGCATGAACATTTGACAATAAAAAAAATTATTCGTGTTGTGGGATCCATACAATTTTTCAATCGTTCAAAAAACGACACGTGTCGAAATGACTGTTTCAAAAATACGATGGCGGTGCTTCAAAACACGACTATGACATCGTTACAGGTGATGAATCGTGGATTTACGCGCATGAGCCCAAAAGTAAACACCAGTCAAATGTATGGGTGGATTTATGCGTATGAGCCCAAAAGTAAACACCAGTCAAAAAGAGCCAAATCCAACAAAAGTTGCTCGCACACGAAGAACTTCCAAATGATCGCATTTTTTCGGAAAGTCATATTCGTAGCAATAGAACAACACAGAGTGGTAAACAATCATTTGATGACCACTTGTCTTCCAAGAAATCGGGAAAATCAACCGCCGAAGACGAATCACTCTTCACCAAGATAATGCGAGCTCTCTCACATATTCGGCTCAAACAACTGCATTTTGAGCACTCAAAACATCGATTTAATGACTCATCTGCCATATATGTTAGTTCTGACTTGGCACCATATGACTTATTTTTATTTGCGCACGTAAAAACTAAAATGAGAGGTAAATTTTTTTCGACACCTGAAGAATCCTCAGTTAAAATTTTCTAAAATTAACCTCAACCAGCAACGATTATGAAGTTCATCCGTGGTTAGGTTAGGTGGCAGCCCGATGTATCAGGCTCACTTAGACTATTCAATCCATTGTGATGCCACATTGATGAACTTCTCTCTTATCACTGAGTGCTGCCCGATTCCATGTTAAGCTCACTGACAAGGGACCTCCTTTTTATGGCCGAGTCTGAACGGCGTTCCATATTGCAGTGAAACCACTTAGAGAAGCTTTGAAACCCTCCGAAATGTCACCAGCATTACTGAGGTGGTATAATCCACCGCTGAAAAACTTTTTGGTGTTCGGTCGAAGCAGGAATCGAACCCACGACCTTGTGTATGCAAGGCGGGCATGCTAACCATAGCACCACGGTGGACGTTTAAAGATGAGCCAAATCTTTCATATTAGGTTAATGTTTTCATTCAGTGCTTCAACACTAACGGCAATTTTCGAGACTGGCAGTTGCCAGTAAAAGTAATGACACATATAAGGTGGTGCAACACATTCTATAGGATTTTTCAACAGATATTATTAAGAATAATCCGTATTTCGGTAGCTATTATTTTTCTCAATTTTATTCTTTTTACTGTGTGGTAGATTGGTAGAATTCTTGATATTTTGGTAGATTTTTTTCTTCTTCAACTAAGATGTTTTAATACCATTTTGACAAAATTTTCCATATAAATAAAATTTTGACAAAATTTTCCATATAAGTAAAATTTTGACAAAATTATCTATAGAAATATTTTTTTTTCCATATAAATAAAATTTTGATAAAATTTTCTATATAAATAAAATTTGATAAAATTTTGACAAAATTTCTTTAGAAATAAAATATTGACAATTTTCTATCAAAATAAAATTTTGACAAAATTTCAATAGAAATAAAATTTTTAACAAAACTTTCCATAGAAATAATTTTTTAACAAAATAAAATTTTGAAAAATTTTCTATAGAAATAAAATTTTGAAATTTTTTTTTTGGAAATAAAATTTTGACAAAATCTTCTACAAAAACACAAGTTTTATTTTCTATAAAAATCAAATAGATTGGTAGAATTCTTGATATTTTGGTAGATTTTTTTCTTCTTCAACTAAGATGTTCTTTAATTTTTAATACTATTTTGAAAAAAATTTCCATAGAAATAAATTTTTGAAAAAATTTTCTATAGAAATAAATTTTCGACAAAATTGTCTATAGATTTTTTTTCTATAGAAATAAAATTTTGACAAAATTTCAATAGAAATAAAATTTTGACCAAATTTTCTATAGAAATAAAATTTTGACAAATTTTCTAAAGAAAAAAAAATTCACAAAATCTCTTCTATAAAAATAAAATTTTTATTTTCTATAAGAATAAAATAGATTGGTAGAATTCTTGATATTTTGGTAGATTTTTTTCTTCTTCAACTAAGATGTTTTAACACTTTTGACAAAATGTTCCATAGAAATAAATTTTTGACAAAATTTCCATATAAATAAAATTTTGACAAAATTATCTATAGAAATATTTTTTTATATATAATAAAAATTTTGATAAAATTTTCTATATAAATAAAATTTGATAAAATTTACTATAGAAATAAAATTTTGACAAAATTTCTATAGAAATAAAATTTTGACAAAATTTCTATAGAAATAAAATGTTGACAAAATTTCTATAGAAATAAAATATTGACAAAATTTTCTATCAAAATAAAATTTTGACAAAATTTCAATAGAAATAAAATTTTGACAAAATTTTCTATAGAAAAATTTTCTATCAAAATAAAATTTTGACAAAATTTCAATAGAAATAAAATTTTGACAAAATTTTATATAGAAATAAAATTTTGACAAATTTTCTATAGAAATAAAATTTTGACAAAATCTTCTATAAAAATAAAATTATTGTTTTCTATTAAAATAAAATAGATTGGTAGATTTCTTAATATTTTGATAATTTTTTTTTTCTTTTCCAACTATGATGTTCTTTAATTTTTAATACTATTTTGACAAAATTTTCTATAGAAATAAATTTTTGACAAAATAATCTATAGAAATATTTTTTTCTATAGAAATAAAAATTTGACAAAATTTCTATAGAAATAAAATATTGACAAAATTTTCTATCAAAATAAACTTTTGACAAAATTTCAATAGAAATAAAATTTTGACAAATTTTTCTATAGAAATAAAATTTTGACAAATTTTCTATTGAAATAAAATTTTGACAAAATCTTCTATAAAAATAAAATTTTTATTTTTTATGAAAAAAAAATTTTTATTTTTTATGAAAATAAAATTTTCTATAAAAATAAAATAGATTGGTAGAATTCTTGATATTTTGGTAGATTTTTTTCTTCTTTAACTAATATGTTCTTTAATTTTTAATACTGTTTTGAAAAAATTTCCAATAGAAATAAATTTTTAACAAAATTTTCCATAGAAATACATTTTTAACCAAATTTTCCATAATTTTCTATAGAAATAAAATTTTGAAAAATTTTCTATAGAAATAATATTTTGACAAATTTTCTATAGAAATAAAATTTTGACAAAATCTTCTATAAAAATAAAATTTTTATTTTCTATAAAAATCAAGGAGAGTGGTAGAATTCTTGATATTTTAGTAGATTTTTTCTTCTTCAACTAAGATGTTCTTTAATTTTTAATACTATTTTGAAAAGAATTTCCATAGAAATACATTTTTGAAAAAATTTTCTATAGAAATAAATTTTTGACAAAATTGTCTATAGATTTTTTTTTTTTGTCTATAGAAATAAAATTTTGACAAAATTTTCTATAGAAATAACATTTTGAACAATTTTCTATGGAAATAAAATTTTGACAAAATCTTCTATCGAAATAAAATTTTTAGTTTCTGTAAAAATAAAATAGATTGGTAGAATTCTTGATATTTTGGTAGATTTTTTTCTTCTTCAGCTAAGATGTTCATTAATTTTTAATACTATTTTGAAAAAATTTTCCATTGAAATAAATTTTTGACAAAATTTTCCATATAAATAAAATTTTGACAAAATTGTATATAGAAATATTTTTTTCTATATATAAATAAAATTTTGACAAAATTTTTTATAAAAATAAAACTTTGACAAAATTTTCTATAGAAATAAATTTTTGACAAAATGTTCTATAGCAATGAAATTTTGACAAAATTTTCTATAGAAATGAAATTTTGACAAAATTTTCTATAAAAAAAAATTGGACAAAATTTTCTTTAGAAATAAACTTTTCACAAAATTTTCTATAGAAATAAAATTTTGACGAAATTTTCTATAGAAATAAAATATTGACAAAATTTTCTATCAAAATAAAATTTTGACAAAATTTTCTACAAAAATAAAATTTTGAAAAAATTTTCTTCAAAATAAACTTTTGAAAAAAATTTTCTTCCAAATAAAACTTTTTTAAATTCGGTAGATATTTGGTAAAACTTCTTCAAATTTTTGTAAATAATTTTTGGCACGAGTGGAAACCGTGCTTGAAACCCCCATTAAATGTTGTTCAGAATCCTCTCGATGTGACATGTTACTGTTTGCCACAAATTCAACGAAACCTTTTCTTTTTCGAGGAAAGATTCCGGAACGTAATCTGATTAATATTGGGCACCCAATTCTTGTGATTTAACACCTTGCGATATCTTTCTTTAGAAACACGTTAAAGATGATTATACTGTTGGCTTAGAAACAGCTCTGAGTCATTTGTATAAATTCAAATATAGAATTCCTGAGCACTGCCTAGCTAGAGTTTATTAGAGTTCTCTCAAATAAACTTTCTTTTCTTTACAAAAACCAAAAATAATAAAATTAATTATAGTGAAATTAAATTAAACATTTTATACAAATCGTCAGCTTTGAAATATCTTGCAATGTGCAATCACACTGTACACCAAAGTCGGTGGGTTGATAACAACATGATGATGGTGGTTAGAACGATGGAGAATTGATGATGATGATGATGATGTTGTTGTTGATATCCTCTTGGTGCGTTTTTAGTTTAAGGCTACTACTTCCATTACCACTACCAACCATAAAACGAAGAAAAGGATGAGTTTACACATTTTGTATAGTCGACCCATTAACAGCAGTTAACCACTATGAAAATAATGCTGCGATGCTGCTGCTGCTGCTGCTACTGCAGATGATTATAGTGATGCTGTGGGGTTACAGCATATGCCCCAAAATTACATTTTGCTGATGTGTAGTAGTTCACCATTAATTGCTTTGTTTTTGTTACACATTCGTTTTTATAATACAAACATACAGAATTCCTTCTCTATAAGGCTCTTCTCTCTCTGTAATTTTTCTCTCATTCTCTCTCCCTCCCCCTCTCCCTCTCTCTCGATTTTAAAATCCTTAACATTTGATTCTCATAAAACTCTCTATACTCAGAGCATAAGTTCTCAAAACAGCATCTCACTAAAGTCATCTAAATATTTCTACCACTCTCTCTCTCTGTATCCCTCTTGAAAATAATATTTATTCTTCTCTTGTGATGGTCTTTTGTTTGTTATGCTTTTATTTGTCATGGTGTTACCACCTGTTTCCACTTGTCAAATTAACTTTTCTTTTATTTTCTCAATAGTTGACATTTCGTAGCATCCTTTTCATTCTTTCTCCAATTTTCTTTGATTTGTTTGACTTTCCTTTTTCATATTTACTTCGTTGTCTTCGTTTCTCACCTTTTGTTTTGTATGCTGTTTTGGTTATACATCACTGGTTATTTGTGTTACTTGAGTCTTGTATACATTGTTTACAATTTCTCTTTTATGACTATTTTCTTTAAAATTTGTTTAATTTTTCTTTTAATAAAATAACGCACACACACATATGCAAGATTTAATATAAATATTTTTTATTTCCATTTTATAGTTAATAAAATTGATTTCCTGAAAATCTTTATGGGTCGTAAAAACAACAATGATTGATTTGTTTTTAATTGAAAATATTGATGAAAATTCTTAATTCTATGAATATTATCTGTCTGAAACTATTTTCATGAAGATTGAGTGAAGGTGGGAGATAAGCGAAAAATTTAGAATTAATAAATTTTCCTCGAACTGCTATATAAAGAACATTTTGGACGACAAGTCAATAGACAATAGGTAAAGATTTTTGATACGCTCTCACCATGGAGTTTGTGGGTAAACAGTAGATGTGTGTACGTGAGTTATATTTCAATCACGTATACTCACGGAAAGATTTTATTGAGGCCAATCGCACTATCACGTAAAGCAAATCCGCACTCACGCACGAAAAAAGTTTTACAGACTCAAACTCACGCTCTCGAAATCTCTCGTGACTTACGACAAAACTTGTGACATACAAAAAAATCACTTCATTCTAGAAGTGAGTTGAGTCGTATGTTACGTTTGACCTTGGGGAGCCACAGTGGTGCAATGGTTAGTTTGCCTTGCATACATAGGATCGTGGGTTCAAACCCAGTTTTAACAAAACATCAAAAATGTCACCAGTCAATACTTTTTTACAACATTTTCCCGATAATATTCGGCATTTATTTTGACTTACAGTAGATGAATACCGTCAACCCTCTAATGCCCAATCCCGCCTTTAGGCGGGATTGGGCATAAATAAATGAATAATAAATGAATAAATAATGAAGCTTTCAGACAACAACAATGGGTAAAAAAAAAGAAAACGTAGTTGAAACTCTTCAAGAGACTTTGCAGCTTATACTGAATTTTACGGCACAAAATTTTCTTTTTTAGTTTTCTTGCTTTTGTGTCGTTAACATTAAATATTTAATCAGCTGGCGAAAAAATTGGAGCATTAGAGGGTTAAGACGGCCTACACCATTACCATTGGAAGCTACCTTGGTGCAATGGTTTAAAAGCCCCCCCCCCCCTAGCATATGAAGGATCGCGGTTCCAATCCCAGCCAACGACCAAAAAGCTTTTCATCGGTGATTTATTCCCGCTCAGTAATGCTGGTGATATTTCTGAGTATTTCAAAGCGCTTCTCTAAGTGGCTTCACCGCGATATGAAACATCATTAGGACCCAGCTATAAAAGAGAGTACCCATTTCATTAAGTTATAGATACAATCGGGGAGCTTTCATTGCATTAACCTACCATAGATGGTGTTTTAGTTCTGGTGACCAAATGAATGTGTATTTGGTGCATTGGTGAGTTCTGGCACTTTTTTAAACTTCAGTGGCGTGAATTTCGATCAAATCTAACTTTCGGATCATTTCTACAAGTATCAGTTTAATAAGCAATGGAAATAAAAACAAAAGATTTATCCACATTTAAATATTGATGAGCTCTAACAATATCCACTTTTGCTTTTGGAAAATTTTCTATAAAATAAAATTTTGAAAAAATTTCCTATTGAAATAAAATTTTGGCAAAATTTTCTATAGAAATAAAATATTGACAGCATTTTTTTATAGAAATAAAATTTTCTACAGAAATGAAATTTTGACAATTTTTTTTATAGAAATAAAATTTTGACAAAATTTTCTATAGAAATGAAATTTTGACAATTTTTTATAGAACTAAAATGTTGGCAAAATTTTTTATAGAAATAAAATGTTGACAAAATTTTCTAAAGGAACTAATATTGTGACAACATTTACTATAGAAGTAAAATCTTGATAAATATTTCTATAGAAATAAAATTATTACAATATTTTCTATATAGAAATAAAATTTGGACAATATTTTCTATAGAAATAAAAATGTTGACAAAATTTTCTATAGAAATAAAATTTGGACAATATTTTCTATAGAAATAAAATCTTGACAACATTTACTATAGAAATAAAATTTTTGACACAATTTTCTATAGAAATAAAATTTTGCCAAAATTTTTTATAGAAATAAAATTTTGACAAAATTTTCTGTAGAAATAAACTTTTGACAAAGTTCTCTATAGAAATAACATTTTGACAAAATTTCCTATAGAAATAAAATTTTGACAAAATATTGTATAGAAATAAAAATTTTGACAAAATTTTCTCTATAACTAAAATTTTAACAAAATTGTCCATAGAAATAAAATTTTTACAAAAATTTCTATAGAAATAAAATTTTGACAAAATTTGCTATAGAAATAAAATGTTGACAATATTTTCTATAGAAATAAAATCTTGACAACATTTACTATGAAGATAAAATTTTTGATAAAATTATATGTAGAAATAAACTTTTGACAAAGTTCTCTATAGAAATAAAATTTTGACAAAATTTCCTATAGAAATAAAATTTTGTCAAAAATATCTATAGAAATAAAATTTTGAAAAAATTTTCTATAGAAATAATATATTAGACAAAATTTTCTATAGAAATAAAATTTTGACAAAATTTTCTGTAGAAATAATATTTCGAAAAAAGTTTCTATACAAATGAAATCTCGACGAAATTTTCTATAGAACTAAAATGTTAATAAATTTTTTTAGAAATAAAATTTTGACAAAATTTTCTATAGAAATAAAAATTTAGACAAAATTTTCTATAGAAATAAAATTTGGACAATATTTTCTACAGAAATAAAATCTTGACAACATTTACTATAGAAATAAAAATTTTTTGACAAAATTTTCTATAGAAATAAAATTTTGGCAAAATTTTTTATAGAAATAAAATTTTGACAAAATTTTCTGTAGAAATAAACTTTTGACAAAGTTCTCTATAAAAATAAAATTTTTACAAAATTTCCTATAGAAATAAAATTTTATCAAAGTAATCTATAGAAATAATAACGTTGACAAAATTGTCTATAGAAATAAAATTTTGGCAAAAATTTTCTATAGAAATAATATTTTGACAAAAGTTTCTATAAAAATAAAATCTTGACGATATTTTCTATAGAACTAAAATTTTAATAAAATTTTTTAGAAATAAAATTTTTAGAAAATTTTTGTAAAAAAAAAATTTACAAAAATTTCTATAGAAATAAAATTTTGACAAAATTTTCTATAGAAATAAAATTTTGACAAAATTTTCTATAGAACTAAAATTTTAACAAAATTTTCTAGAAATAACATTTTGACAACATTTTCTATAGAAATTAAATTTCAATAAAATTTTCTATAGATCTGAAATTTTTACAAAAACTTTTCTATAGAAATACATTTTTGACAAAATTTTCTATAGATCTAAAATTTTGACCAAAACTTTTCTATAGAAATAAAAATTTGACAAAATTTTGTATAGAAAAAAAAATTTGAGACATTTTTCTATAGAATTAAAATTTTGACCAAATTTTCTATATGAATAAAATTTTTTCTATAGAAATAAAATTTGGACAACATTTTCTATAGAAATAAAATTTTGCCAAGATCTTTTATAGAAATAAAATTTTGACAAAATCTTGTATAGAAATAAAATTTTGACAAAATTTTCTACAAAAATAAGATTTTGACAAAATTTTCTATATAAACAAAATGTTGACAAAATTTTCTATAGAAATAAAAATTTTGACAACATTTTTAGAGATCCCAAATTTTGACAAAATTATAGAAAATTTTGACAAAATTTTCTATAGAAATAAAATTTTGACAAAATTTTCTATAGAAATAAAATTTTGACAAAATTTTCTGTAGAAATAAAATATTGAGAAAATTTTCTATAGAAATAAAATTTTGAGAAAATTTTCTGTAGAATTAAAATTTTGACAAAATTTTCTGTAGAAATAAACTTTTGACAAAGTTCTCTATAACAAAAAAAATTTTGACAATATTTCCTATAGAAATAAAATTTTGACAAAATATTCTATAGAAATAATAATTTTGACAAAATTTCCTATAGAAATATAATTTTGACAAAATTTTCTATAGAAATAAAATTTTGACAAAATTTTCTATAGAAATAAAATATTGACAAAAGCTTCTATAAAAACAAAATCTTGACGAAATTTTCTATAGAACAAAAATTTTAATAAAATTTTTTAGAAATAAAATTTTGACAAAATTTTCTAAAGAAATAAAAATTTTGACAAAATTTTCTGTAGAACTAAAATTTTAACAAAATTTTCCATAGAAATAAAATTTTTACAAAAATTTCTATATAAATAAAATGTTGACAAAATTTTCTATACAAATAAAATATTGACAAAATTTTCTATAGAACTAAAATTTAAAAAAAAAATTCTAGAAATAAAATTGTGACAAAATTTTCTATAGAAATAAAATCTTGACAAAATTTTCTATAGATCTAAAATTTTTACAAAAACTTTTCTATAGAAATAAATTTTTGACAAAATTTTCTATATGAATAAAATTTTCTATAGAAAAAAATTTGTTTTGTTTTGTTATGGTTGGTTTTGTTTTTTTAATCATTGTTGTTGTTTTTGATTTCAGCTTAAAAGTAAGCATTGACTAAACTACAAGTGTAGCTTAACCAACAGAGGAAAAGAATGTTTGTCAAATTTATTTGGGCAAAGTCCTATAGAAATTTTTCTATAGAATTAAAATTTTGACAAAATTTTCTATAGAAATAAAAATTTGGACAACATTTTCTATAAAAATTATAATGTTGACAAAATTTTCTATAGAAATATAATTTTGACAAAATTTTCTATAAAAAAAAAAATAATAGATTATTTTTGGCTCGAGTGGCAAACGTAAGAAGTATGCCTTTTTTCAGAAAATCTTAACCTATAATGATAGATAGTATTGGCAAAAATAAAATCACAAACCTCTACATCATCACTTCATAAATGGCCACATTATAACTTGGTTTCATTCTTGGAATTCTTCAATTAAGGCGTAGAACATTCATATTTTATTTCGTTCATTTACATTTGCTGATT
This sequence comes from Haematobia irritans, assembly GCF_050003625.1. Lineage (NCBI taxonomy): Eukaryota > Metazoa > Arthropoda > Insecta > Diptera > Muscidae > Haematobia > Haematobia irritans. Next base: position 261,823,584 of record NC_134397.1, read on the forward strand.
ACTGAAACTAAACTTCTTTAGGTGAAGAACAAGGAATTGGAGATGGATTAATGCATGAAAGTGAAGAAAAACCATAATAAACAAATTGAAGAAGCTCAACGAAGGAATGGTATATGCATGAATTTAAGTAGATAATTAAAGCAAAAACCAAACAATGCCAGACTCGAAGAAAAATGGGAAAAATGGGAGGATAGAGATAGACAGACATATGTAATGAAAACAGAATACCACCCAAGTCCACCCAACAAAACAAATCATTTGTAGGAAAATTTAATATGGCTGGTGTATTCATTTACCCAAAACCCAATAAAAAAAAACAAAAACTCCCAATACTTAATCCAAACATTAACTTTAGAATTTTGTTTACTCCTACACATACATCCGCATCCACACATACTCGTAGATGCCACCCACTCTTATACATAAGCATAGAGGCTTATTGTTTACATTTACATTATTTATTTATCTCTCTATATGTATATACAAATCAAATTTTTCTTCATTATTTACTTCAACTTCAAGAAGTAGGAAAGGAAAATATAAACTCTGGTCCCTAATGGTATTTGTAGTCTTTTTAAAAATCTCAATAAGAATTTTATGACTAGTCAAAATATTTCATCGTCCATGGTAGAGTGATTTCCGGAAATTCCAATGATATGGTCAATAATTTATTAAATTCCCTTGAAACTACCAAATAGCCAAAATATACACTGTAAAAACTGTGGTATTCAACACAAAGATTTCATGTTTTTAAAATACGAATGATACATTTGCTAAGTATATATCACTTGTATGCCTTATACAAAGGAGTTTTCCTTGACCAAAAGTCGATAAACATTTCAGAGAAGGTGCATGGTCCTTCGAGTTGATACTCTTAACTAGAAAAAGTTTCATTGTATACAAAAACTCCTAAATTTCAAGAGTCGAAGTTAATTCACAGTAAGATACTTGAGAGTTTTCTTGAGCTCTAAACTGAACTGGACGGAAAGTACTGCCAAAAAATTAGTCTGGGAATGATTTAAACTGCGATTTTCCCATTTTAATTGGTTTTTTAATGCGCTTAGGATTGAGGTCCTTGATCGAAAGTCGATAAAAATTTCAGTGAAGGCACATAGTCCTTCGAGTTGGTACTCTTCACTAGAAGAAGAAAGATCATTGGATACAATCCTCCTGAATTTCAAGGTACGAAACGGAGTTTCAACAAGATACTTGGGAATTCTCTTGGACTCTAAACTGAAATAGATGGAAAATACCGCAGACCACATAAAGGGTGATACGGTCAAAATTTGGTCAAGGGAAAACGCGTGTAAATCGGTGAAATCGTTTATTTAAAAAATCAAATTAAATTTCTTTTTCAAGTTCAATTAGTATAAAAATCAGGAAAAAATATTCAGTTAGGCTTTCGCTTTTCCAAATCCGAATTGCCGGGCCTCACGCTTGACACCTGCCATCAGATTTTGTACAGCCACCTTGTCCACCTTTATCGCCGCAGAAAGCCAGTTTGCCTTGAACTGCTGCTCGTCCTTAGCAGTTTTTTTGGTCTTCTTTAGGTTCCGCTTGACAATAGCCCAGTATTTCTCAATTGGGCGGAGCTCTGGCGTGTTGGGAGGGTTCTTGTCCTTGGGAACCACCTGCACGTTGTTGGCGGCGTACCACTCCATGGCCTTTTTACCGTAATGGCAAGATTCCAAATCCGGCCAAAGCATTACGGAACAACCGTGTTTCTTCAGGAAAGGCAGCAGACGTTTATTCAAACACTCTTTCACGTAAATTTCTTGGTTGACAGTCCCGGAAGCTATGAAAATGCTGCTTTTCAAGTCACAGGTACAGATGGCTTGCCAAACCAGATATTTCTTTGCGAACTTTGACAGTTTTATGTGCTTGAAAATATCTGCTACCTTTCCCCTTCCTTTTGCCGTATAAAACTCCTGTCTCCTGCTTGTAGTCGGCTTTGACGTAGGTTTCGTCGTCCATTACCACGCAGCAAAATTTTGATACGCTGCTCTGCTTGCTTGGACGGCATTTTGACAACTGAAGAGTGAATTCCAAAATCAAAATAGGAGCAACATTCTACACATACACACCTTCAAAATGAGGGGTGTTTTTTAAATGCAAAATTGAAAGAAATACGTCAAGTTTATATTGACCAAATTTTGACCGTATCACCCTTTAAAGAAGGCCTATGCGGCATTGTACTCTTGCCAACTAATTAGTCGAGGAACGATGGGAAATGCGACCTTAACTTTTTATTTGGCTTTATAATGCGTTTATAAGACTGAGGTCCTTGATCCAAAGTCGATAAAAAATTTCAGTGAAGGCACATGGTCCTTCGAGTTGGTACTCTTCACTAGAAGAAGAAAGATCATTGGACACAATCCTCCTGAATTTCAAGGGACGAAGTTGAGTCTCAGAAACATACATTGGACTTCTATTGGACTCTAAGCTGATCTGGCTGGAAAACACTGCAGACCGCAAAAGTAAGGCCTATGCGGTATTGTCCTCTTGTCAAAAATTAGTGGAGGAACGATAGGGAATGCGAACTTCCCTTAGTAATTAGCTTTATACTGCGGTCCTTCACCAAAAGTCGATAAACATTTCAGTGAAGTGAAGTTGCTACACTTTCACTAGAAGAAGAAAGATCAGCATTGTATCCAAATGTTCCAAAATTTCAAGGGACGAAGTTGAGCCTCAGCAAGACTCTAAACTGAACTGGATGGAAAACACAGCAGACCGCAAAAGTGTCTGCGGTATTGTACTCCTGTCAAAAATTAGTCGATGAACGATTGGCTTTATACTGCGCTGCTTGACCAAAAGTCGATAAGTATTTCAATGAAAGCATATGGTCCTTCGAGTTGCTAGTCTTCACAAAAAATGCAATGCTCCAGAATTTCAAGGGACGAAGTTGAGTCTCAGCAAGATACTTGGGAGTTTTATTGGACTCTAAACTGAACTGGATGAAAAATACCACATACCGCAAAAATAAGGCCTATGCGGTTTTGTACTCTTGTCAAAAATTAGTCGAGGAACTGTTGGCTTTATACTGCGATCAATAAGTGCATGGTCCTTCGAGTTGGTACTATTCACTAGATCCCAAAAGTAAGGCCTATGCGGTATTGTACTCTTGTCAAACATTAATGGAGGAACGATGGGGAATGCGAACTTCCCTTAGTAATTAGATTTATACTGCGGTCCTTCACGAAAAGTCGATAAACATTTCAGTGAAGGAGCATGGTCTTTCAAGTTGCTACTCATTCGCTAGAAGAAGAAAGATCATTGGATACAAAGCTCTTGAATTGCAAGGGACGAATTTAAGTCGCATATAGATACTTGGGAGTTCTCTTAGACTCAAAACTGAACAGGATGGAAATTACCGCAGACCACATAAAGAATGTCTATGCTCCATTGTACTCTTGTCAAAAATTAGTCGAGGACAGATGGAGAATGCCACATTCCCCTTTTAATTGGCTTTATACTGCGGCCCTTGACCAAAAGTCAATAAACATTTCGGAGAAGGCGCCTGGTCCTTCGAGTTGGTACTCTTCACTAGAAAAGGAAGAAAGGTCAATGGATACAAAAACTCCTGAATTTCAAGGGACTAAGTTGAGTCTCAGCAAGATACTTGTGAGTTTTCTTGTACTCTAAACAGAACCGCAAACCACACAAAGATGACCTGTGCGGCATTGAACTCTTGCCAAAATTAGTCGAGGAATAATTGGCTTTATACTGCGGGCCTTGATCAAAACTAGATAAACATTTCAATGAAGACGTATGGTCCTTCGATTTGGTATTCTCCACTAGTAGAAGAAAGATAGTTGGGTACAAAGCTCCTTAATTTCAAGGGAAGAAAATGAGTCTCACCAAGATAAAATGAACGAAAGAACAGGTAGCGGCATTTATTGCAGTGAACTAGGAATACGAGAATCGTATACATTAGAAAGCTATTCAATATATTTTATGCAAAAATGACAAAAGCTGCTTAGTCGCTGTTGGCGAGGCCGTTACTCAGGAGCAAAATCAGCTTCTTCATCAACAGTCAAACAACAATAAAGACCTAAGGAAAAGCAGACGTTTGTTCTATGATAGTCAGCCGCTGTCGTAGAGAATTTAGGGTTCTCACTGCAGATCTGTAACTCTGTACTGAGTACCTGGACATTGTGCAAGAATGGGTAACGAAGAAGCAGAAGTGCTGTTTAAAGAGGTAGCTCGTCGAACAAATAATGTACGTTCTTCTTCAACGGAATCTTTACAGGATTTATGTCAAATATGATGATCGTTAAGTCTCTTCGTAAGGTTACGAGCAAGGGATAAGCAAAATTCTGATTGTGATTAACAGACCGGAATTGAGGTTTTTAATTGGCATTCTAACTGGGATTATCACATTTGGGAAACATATAGAAAGAATATGCATTAAAGATTATGACATTTGCAGATGGTGCCTGGATCCGGAATTTATGGGAGACTCGTAGCACTTCCTTTGCCAGTGTTCAGCATTATCCTTTAGAAGGAACAAAATATTGGGTTCCTTTTTCTTGGAGGCTCTCACCGATCTGCTAGAGTTTACCTTGAGGAAGATACTCGCCTTCATAAGGGCTTGTGGGTGGATGTTTTAATCATCTTTAAGGAATACGAATAAATGGAAGATCTTGAACGACATTAAAGGGAAATACCTCAGGAAGAAGAAGTTGAGAAAATTACATCGTGGAATCACAATGGACCCAAAGTGGTCTAAATGGACACCATTTTCATTCAAGAATAAACCAACGCTGTTATAATACTTCTGCAAAAAATGTATCTCAACAGACAGGGTCGTAAGGACCTAAATGTTTACCCGGAGAAGACATAATTATGCCTATTCACTAGAAAAACTAAAATCGATAAATATAGTACTTAGGAGTAACCTTAGACAGATAACTGAGTTGGAAGATCCACATCAAAGGCAGGTCTCAGAAAGCCTACAGGGCCCACTGTGCACTGTGCAGAAGAGCGGTGGGTTCTACATGAGGCCTTAATCAAAAGGTGACGCACTGGATATATGCGGACGTATTAAGGCCAATCCTGTCATACCCGTAGATAGTATGGTGGACATCAATGGAGAGGAAGTGCAACATATAAATTTTGCAACGAGTCCAACAGATGTGTTGTCTTGGACTAACTGAGGCAATAAATGCAACGTCAACCAGAGAGAGGGACGTTCAGATAAAAAGGTACCCATCATGGCTACAAAGAGATTGGACGAAAATACGAAAAATGACTGTGGATATAATGCCGGATACCATAACAATCCATGATCGAATACATAAAAACTTCTACATGGATCAATCGAAGATGGGTGAGAGGACGGGGCTGGTCGTATATGTCGAGGTCACAGATACCGAGATCCTATTCCGATTACAGGACCACAGCATAATCCAGCAGGCAAAAGTTCGTACCATAACTGAATCTATTCATTGGTTCGGAAATAAGACGAGGCCACAGTTTCATAGACTGCTGGAGAGAAATTAAGGTTCGATCGCGAGCCGTATTAGAAAGCAAAAGAATGTTCAGTTAATACTGGGAATACGGCAGTATCCGCAACATATGGTTGCCGTTACATGGAGGAGGAAACGTAAAGGTAAATGAACTGTCTTATCGCCAGAACACTTAGGTAAGTGAACTTAGAGAAAGCACAGCCCATGTAGGCAACGCGCGCGCAGTTGGATGAATTAGCACGGGAGACATATAAAGCGATGTGGACCAATACAACGGCTGGAAGGATTACGAAAATACTCTGGGGTAACAAGAAAAAGTCTGGAGATCTATTCAAGGAGAGTAGGACGACATTCAGGAAGCCTATGGCAATAATGACCAGGCACCTAGAAGAGGACACCTGCACCGAATATGGACAGCAGAGGATGTTGCATGTGGGGTTGAGGATGCTGAGACTTTGGAACACAGCCTTTTTCACTGCCTTGCCTTTAGTAGGGAAAGAGTTAACCTTATCGGTGAAGAGGTGATTCGGGACTTTGTCCAGCTTGGAAAGACGAACTGGAGACAAATTATGGAATTCGTTAAGGACAGAGAGTTCTGGAATAAAAGAAGGATATATAGAATGGATCCTCTACATGGGAGTTATATCTAAATTTGAACCGATTTATTCAAAAATCAGCAGGGTTCTGGTTGGACCCAAAACACATACTTGTGTCAAAATTGAAGACGATTGGACTAAAACTGCGACCTAGGCTTTGATAACAAGAATGTGTTCACAAACAGACGAACGGACATGGCTAGATCGACTCAAGAACCGGCTTTGAGCATTATTTCCAAAGACACGATGTGTCTATCATGTCTCCTTTTGGGTGTTGCAAACATATACACTACCTTATAATACCCCATTCTACAGTATGGCTCAGGGTTATAACAGAAAAACCGGATAAATTAAAATTTATTTCCTAGTATCAAATATGCAAAACTCAACTTTAAAATTAAATGCTTTTTAATGTATCCATTGCTTAATTCATTGGTTCTTTAGCTAGTTATCAATACCCATATCATTAGTGTAAGGAAAAAATCCTTTGAATTTTTTTCAGTGTGCCTCCTAACAAGCCTTCAAGTTTTCTCTTGCTCTCCCTCTCCTCTCTCTCATCTTTAATTTAACCTTCACAGAAACGTGCATTTAATTTTTCCTATGACAAACTATAACGAATTTTTGCCACTGGCCCATAAAATCATGTATCCTTCTTTATCTTTTAGCCATTTTATGCAAGAAATCATTTTAAGTTCTGAGTAGGTCATCCGTTTTCCTGGAAATCTTACAACTATAGAAGTTAACTAAGTCTTTTGTCCAGTTTATCGAGTCTGAGCTCGTCATTTGCCTAATTCGGTTGTAGCATCATGTTTGGCATACTAATCATGTCATCATGTCACCCTTCCTTCTCTTTCAATTCCTTTAGGTAATTGTCCTAGTCTGTCGGAATCAGTCTTTGCATTAAGGACTCTTGGTTCTTCTACTCCTGCTACATGGAAAATAGTAAGAGAAATGGAGAGAAGTCGTTTCTATGTTTGAAAGGAAATGAATAATAATCAGATATCAATGGTTGTAAGTGGATTTAATGAAGTTATTCTATGGACTTTAATATAAGAAGTGATGTGTATTAAATACAGGGTAACTGGTACAAAATACCTTTGAAGTCCCAAAAAACCGTTGCCATAACCTCACCAGCCGATTGAATTGTTTTTGCCTTCTTTGGGGCACTTCCTCCAGCTTCAGTCCATTATTTGGATTGTTCTTTTGTTCTAATTTTTATAATTTTTAATGGATTCTAACGCTTGCTGAAACGTTTGACCTCAAATATTTTCAAAAATGCACAATTTTTCAGATTGGATTTAGATTTGGATTTCATAAAAATATGAAAAAACAAGTTATAAGTTAAAAGAACTTCCTGTGTAGTTAAAATAAAGAACATCATTGGGAGTACATTAGGGATTCTCCTGTAATCACTCTTTGGTCTTTATCACCTAGTTCGGATTATAGAAGAACACCATCTAACAGAATTGCTCTTTCTACAATTCTTTTAGGATCGCATTCTCTCAGCTTGGAGGCTGAAATACTGCAAAGATAGTGTCTACTTCATTGTCTCCTCCTCATAACACGGATTGTAGGAAAAGAAGAACATTTCTCTTTGTACAATTCTCTTAATTTCAATTGTCTTAAGAGCCATGTTAATAATGGCTGAGATGTTAAGATAGCGTTCTCACCTTGGTTTTATACACTTAGTTCAGACTGTAGGAAAACATCATATAAGATCATTTCTCTTTCTACAATTCCCAGTTACATGCCTCCGATGTAATGAGAGTGTTCTCTCCTTCACCTTATATGCTTAGTTCGAATTGTATCAGAACATCATCTAAGAGCATTTGTCTTTCCATAATACTTCACATAGGAGTTTATTCACAATTTGGAGGTTAAGTGAGTGTTCTCTCCTTGGTCTTATTCGCTTATTTGAATTGTAGCCAGGACTGCCAATTTTGCCGATTTATCGGCATTTTTGGCAAAAAAATAGCAAATGCCGATTTTCCAATTTTTGCACCAAAAATTACGATATTAGCTCGGTTCAAAAATTTGGACTAGAAGCCTTTTACACATTTAGAGCTACCAAAAGAGAGAATACATTTGACAATAGTCAGTTAGAAAAATTGCAAGTTTTTGCTAGAGATTTCATACATGTAGGAGCTATACCTCACTTTACATCTACAGTATTAGTATCACGGTTGCCACTCCTGCCAAAAATAATCCACCAAAATTTGAAGAAAATTTTATCAAAAATCTACCAAATTTTAAAAATATCTTGAAGTTTTTGATCAAATTTCTTTGGTTAGTATATATAAAAATTTTGTTTTATTCGAAAGAAATGTTTATAAAAATTTATAAAAAATTTTGTTAAAATTTTATTTCTATAGAAAATTTCGGCAAAATTTTATTTCCAAAAGAAAATGTTGTCAAAATTTTATTTCTACAGAAAAAGTCAAAATTTTATTTCTATAGAAAATTTCGGCAAAATTTTATTTCTATAGAATTTTTTTTCAAAATTTTATTTCTATAGAAAATGTTGTCAATATTTTATTTTTATAGAAAATTTTGTCAAAATTTTATTTCTATAGAAAATTTTGTTAAAATTTTATTTCTACAGAAAAAGTTGTCAAAACTTTATTTCTATAGAATTTTTTTTTTTCAAAATTTTATTTTATTTTTTTTTATAAAAAATGTTGTCAGCATTTTATTTCTATAGAGAATTTTGTCAAAATTTTATTACTTTAGAAAACTTTCTCAAGCCTTTATATCTGTAGAAAATTTTGTCAAAATTTTATTTTTATAAAAAATTTTGTCAAAATTTTATTTTTATAAAAAATTTTGTCAAATTTTTTTGTATAGAAAATTTTGTTAAAATTTTATTTCTACAGAAAAAGTTGTCAAAATTTCATTTCTACAGAAAATTTCGGCAACATTTTATTTCTATAATAATTTTGTCAAAATTTTATTTCTATAGAAAATTTTGTAAATTTTTTTTTTCTATAGAAAAGTTTGGCAAATTTGTATTTCCATAGAAAATTTTGTCAAAATTGTATTTCTATAAAAATTTTTGTCAACATTTTATTTCTATAGAGAATTTTGTCAAAATTTTATTTCTATAGAGAATTTTGTCAAAATTTTATTTCTATAGAGAATTTTGTCAAAATTTTATTTCTATAGAGAATTTTGTCTAAATTTTATTTCTATAGAAAACTTTCTTAAGCCTTTAAATCCGTAGAAAATTTTTGCACATTTTTATCTCTTTATAATATTCTTGCAAAAATGTATTTCTATAGAACATTTTTGGCAAATTTTTCTATAGTAAATTATTGCAAAAATGTATTTCTATGAACATTTTTGCAAAATTGTATTTCTAAGAAAATTTTGCAAAATTTTATTTTTAATAAAATTTTTGCAAATTGTCAAATTTTGGAACATCGGGCAACACATATATAAATATTAAAGATCTTTATTTTTATTTTTCAATAAAAAACTTACTGAAGTGAAACTATAACAGGTTGGCTGATAAGTCCCCGGTCTAACAAAGAAAAACACATTTTTTGTCAAAATTCGTTTTTATTATTCAACAGAGTTCCCTTCAAGAGCGATACAACGATTATGACGACCTTCCAATTTTTTGATACCATTTTGGTAGTACTGCTTCGGTTTTGCCTCAAAATAGGCCTCAGTTTCGGCAATCACCTCTTCATTGCAGCCAAATTTTTTCCCTGCGAGCATCCGTTTGAGCTCTGAGAACAAGAAAAAGTCGCTGGGGGCCAGATCTGGAGAATACGGTGGGTGGAGAAGCAATTTGAAGCCTAATTCATGAAGTTTTGCCATCATTCTCAATGACTTGTGGCACGGTGCGTTGTCTTGGTGGAACAACACTTTTTTCTTCTCCATATGCGGCCGTTTTACGGCGATTTTGACCTTCAAACGCCCCAATAACGCCATATAATAATCACTGTTGATGGTTTTTCCCTTCTTAAGATAATCGATAAAAATTATTCCATGCGCATCCCAAAAAACTGAGGCCATTACTTTGCCAGCGGTCTTTTGAGTCTTTCCGCGCTTCGGAGACGTTTCACCGGTCGCTGTCCACTCAGCCGACTGTCGATTGGACTAAGAAGTGTAGTGATGGAGCCATGTTTCATCCGTTGTCACATATCGACGGAAATATTCGGGTTTATTACGAGTTAACAGCTGCAAACACCGCTCAGAGTCATCAACACGTTGTTGTTTTTGGTCAAATGTGAGCTCACGCGGCACCCATTTTGCACAGAGCTTCCGCATATCCAAATATTGATGAATGATATGACCAACACATTCCTTTGATATCTTTAAGGCCTCTGCTATCTCGATCAACTTCATTTTACGGTTATTCAAAATTTTTGATGTTTTCGTCGGTAACCACCTCTTTCGGGCGTCCACTGCGTTCACCGTCCTCCGTGCTCATTTCACCACGCTTGAATTTTGCATACCAATCAATTATTGTTGATTTCCCTGGGGCAGAGTCTGGAAACTCAAGCCAAGTTTTTGCTTCCACCGTATTTTTTCCCTTCAGAAAACAGTATTTTATCAAAACACGAAATTCCTTTTTTTCCATTTTTTTCACAATAACAAAAGTTGCTTCACAAAAGACGCTCTATCTCACAAACTAATTGACTTACAGACGTCAAATTTTGACACGAATCATTTGAAGGTTGGTACTATATAAAAATAATTTAATACTAGCGACGCCATCTATGTTTCAGACCGGGGACTAATCAGCCAACCTGTTATATTAAAAAAATATATATTTTTTATATTATTTTTTGAATTGCATAGCATTGCATAAAAATGTTTTTTTTTTTTTAATTTTATTTTTATACAAGACTGAATTCATTATGATTTTGTTTTTGAAATGCATAGTTGTGTTAATTTTCTGTTCTTTATATGAAATAAATATTTTTGTTTTTAATCAAAAAATTATTTTGGTTTTTATATTATTAACATTGCAGATTTGTTGACGATTTTGACGATTTTTTCGGAAAAAAGTGACGATTATTCTTGAAATTTTATTGGCAGCCCAGATTGTAGCAGAACATCATCTAAAGGCATTTCTCTTTCTACAATTCTCAGCCACAAGCCGCGGATGTTAAGAGAGTGATCTCTCCTTTGTCTTATTCTCCTAGTTTGAATTGTAGCAGAACATCATCTAAGCGCATTTCTCTTTCTACAATTCTCTTAGGAACTTATTCACATGGCTGGGGGAAAAATTTAAGGTTTAACATATGATACCAAAAGCAAGAAAATGAAACAAGAAAAATCTATACGATAAAATCCTGTATATTCTGCAAAGTGTCTTTTAGAGTTTTAACTAAGTTTTATTTGCATTTTACCCATTTTTGTTGGATATTGGTGTGTTTTTCTAAAAGCCCGATGCCCACTTAAAGGCGGGTTTGGGCATTAGAGGGTTAAAAAACAAAGAATATATATTATTTTCGTTATTATTATTTAAACGATTAACCGGTAAATTGCATGTTACGAATCTTGCACTTTATTATTATATTTAGACACTGTCTTGTTGTACAGGTTAACCTCGAAACCCTCAAAAAAGCAAAAGTAACAAAACGAAACAAATATAACATTAAGAAATTTGTAGTTATATGAAGAGATGATGTACAATGGCATTAGAGATGATTCGATCTGCAAGAGGAAAATTCTTGATGAACTTAACATATAGGACCCAAATTGAGTCATCTCCTCCAGCCAGATATATACTAAAGGCTTTACATTCCTGAACTGTATATAGATTTTTATCTGAATTTTAATTTCAATGACTCAATTGATCATGTTTCTGTATATAGATTTTTATCTGAATTTTAATTTCAATGACTCAATTGATCATGTTTCTCTTATTGCTCTTTGTCCATAAAACTCTAAAAATTATTTTAAAAAAAATCATTTTCAAAAATAATTTAAAATTTTCTGCTGGATAGTGTTATCATCACACATTTTCTCACAATAAATCATTTTGATTTGTGTTCCACAACCGCTTTTGCTTTTAAAAGCCATAGTAATTTTATAATAATGTCCGCTTTTTTGTGGATCTTATTATAGTTATTACTGCACATATATTTGCGGTTCATAAAATTTGCATACAAAGTCATTTTATTGCTATAGCAAATATTGTAACTACAAATGTTTGCAAAATATTGCAATGATGCTCCTCTAAGCTCTTTTGTATTGGTCCGATCCGATGGGAGAATAGTGAAAGAAAACAAGCAAAAGTTAATGTGTATGAAAATTTGTAAAATGGGTCATTAAAAATGCAAACACACCCACACACACACATGTGTGTGTGTGAGTGTATTTAGCATCTAAGTTTTGCTACATTAAGGATTTAAAATGCGAAACGAAACAAAGCAAGAAGCCATTAAGAAATGACTGACTGAACAAAATGCTATTGACTTTCTATAACTGAATGGAGATATTTAGATAGAAAACAATTGTACACTCAAAGAATTAGTTCATCAGTGATAATAAATGCAAAATTTAATACACTCAAAAAAAATGGACACTAAAGCCAACTTAAAGTTTGAGTTACATACAATGCGATAATGCGTCCGTTGATTGAAGAGTTGAATTTTCTCTTTGAACTGAATGGAGATATTTCGATAGAAAACAATTGTACACTCAAAGAATTAGTTCATCAGTGATAGTAAATGCAAAATTTAATACACTCAAAAAAAATGGACACTAAAGCCAACTTAAAGGTTAAAAGTTACATACCATGCGATAATGCGTCCGTTGATTGAAGAGTTGAATGTTCTCTTTGAAAGCAACAGTTTTGTTAGAGTGGTTCAAACTGAAAAATATCAACCCTTCCATCAACGCACGGATTGTCGTATTATATGTAAGTCAACCTTAACTGTAGTTTATGGAAACTAGTATGTTTTACATAAAATTTCACACAATGTAGAAAAGTTTCCTTCACTTTAAGCCTACGATGGATGATAACGTCCCTGTGGACTTTTATTCATGCATAAATATGATCTCACTTCCTGAAAATTGCGTTGTCTAGATGCTCAAGAATTCTAATCGGTAGGTGGGGGCTATACCAAAACATGAACAGATACACACCACATTCGGCCCACCTTATTATGAACCTAGAGTGCCTCGAGATTTTTAATTTCAGCAAAATGGATAAAAGTTTGAGTGTCTAGAATTTAGAGAAGTCGAATCAGGAGATCAATTTGATTTCTTCACACCAATTTTTGGACGTAAACTACCTTTAAATTTCCAATTTCAGAAAAATCGGAGAGAATTTGCGATGTCTAAAGGATCAAGAAGATCAAAACCTGAACCGATATAGCTCATCTTTGATCCTAACCTGTTTGAAGGCAAATTTTACAACGATAGCTCCTTTATTATAGGCCGTGGCAGGATTACAGAATGACAAAGTATAAATTAATAAAAATGAAAAACAAAAATTATAGTAAGTAACAAAATCCTTTAGGATCAACCATACATTCCAAAATGAGGTTTCAAAGTCGAGAGCCAATTTTTCAAAGCCTTGGGTATGTTGTTTTTTTATCTGCTTTCGTACGGCGACATTTTCTATTATAAGCTAATTCGACGAAGTTCTGTATAAAAATCAAATTTCAAAAAATTTTCTATAAAAATCAAATTTCAACGAAATTTTCTATAAAAATCAAATTTCAACGAAATTTTCTATAAAAATCAAATTTCTAAGAAGTTTTCTATAAAAATCAAATTTCAAAAAAATTTCTATAAAAATAAAAAATTTCGACGAAATTCTCAATAAAAATCAAATTTCAACGAAATTTTCTATAAAAATCAAATTTCAAAGAAATTTTCTATAAAAATCAAATTTCTAAGAAGTTTTCTATAAAAATCAAATTTCGACGAAATTTTCTACAAAAATCAAAATAAAAATAAATAAAATAAAATAAATCAAATTTTAGTGAAGTTTTGTTTAAAAATCAAATTTCGACGAAATTTTCTATAAAAATCAATTTTTTAGGAAATTTATGAAATCAAATTTCGCCGAAATTTTCTACAAAAATCAAAATAAAAATAAATAAAATAAAATAAATCAAATTTTAGTGAAGTTTTGTTTAAAAATCAAATTTCGACGAAATTTTCTATAAAAATCAATTTTTTTAGGAAATTTAGGAAATCAAATTTCGACGAAATTTTCTATAAAAATACAATTTACAAAAGAAATTTATTTGAACCACGGTTGTCGAAATTGGTAGAATTCTACCAAAAATGGTAGATTTTTTACTAATTGATAGATTCGTAAAAGTATTGATGTTTTGGTAGATTTTGCGAAATATTCCTCTCCAACTAAGAGGTACTTCACATATTTTCTATACAAATTACATTTTTCATAAAAATTTCTAACGGAAAAAATTTTTTATAGAAATAAAATTTTGACAAAATTTTCTGTACAAATAAAATTTTGACAACATTTTTTTATAGAAATAAAAATTTGACAAAATTTTCTATAGAAATAAAATTTTGAGAACATTTTTTTATAATAAATTTTGAGAAATTTTTGTGCAGAAATAAAATTTTGAGAAAGTTTTCTATAGAAATAAAATTTTGAGAAAATTTTCTGCAGGAATAAAATTTTGTAAAAAAATAATATGTTGACAACATTTTTTATCAAATTTCAAAAAAATTTTCTATAAAAATCAAATTTCGACGAAGTTCTCAATAAAAATCAAATTTCAACGAAATTTTCTATAAAAATCAAATTTCTAAGAAGTTTTCTATAAAAATAAAATATCAAAAAATTTTCTATAAAACTCACATTTCGACGAAGTTGTCTTTTAAAATCAAATTTCGACGAAGTTGTCTATAAAAATCAAATTTCGACGAAATTTTCTACAAAAATCAAAATAAAAATAAATAAAATAAATCAAATGTTAGTGAAATTTTCTTTAAAAATCACATTTCGACGAAATTTTCTATAAAAATCATTTTTTTAGGAAATTCAGGAAATCAAATTTCGACGAAATTTTCTATAAAAATACAATTTACAAAAGAAATTTATTTGAACCACGGTTGTCGAAGTTGGTAGAATTCTACCAAAAATTGTAGATTTGTAAAAGTATTGATGTTTTGGTAGATTTTGCGAAATATTCCTCTCCAACTAAGAGGTACTTCACATATTTTCTATACAAATTAAATTTTTCATAAAAATTTCTAACGAAAAAAATTTTCTATATAAATAAAATTTTGACAAAATTTTCTGTACAAATAAAATTTTGACAAAATTTTCTATAGAAATAAAATTTTGAGAAAGTTTTCTGTAGAAATAAAATTTTGACAACATTTTTTATAGAAATAAAATTTTGACAATTTTTTTTATAGAAATAAAATTTTGACAACATTTTTTATAATAAATTTTGAGAAATTTTTGTGCAGAAATAAAACTTTGAGAAAGTTTTCTATAGAAATAAAATTTTGAGACAATTTTCTGCAGAAATAAAATTTTGTAAAAAAAAATGTTGACATTTTTTATAGAAATAAAATTTTGACAAAATTTTCTATACAATATAAAATGTTGACAAAATTTCCTATAGAAATAAAATTTTGACAACATTTTTTATAGAAATAAAATTTTGACAACATTTTCTATACGAAATAAAATTTTGACAAAATTTTTTATAGAAATAAAATTTTGACATAATTTTCTATACGAAATAAAATTTTGACATAATTTTCTATAGAAATAAAAGTTTGACAAAATTTTCTATACGAAATAAAATTTTGACATAATTTTCTATAGAAATAAAAGTTTGACAAAATTTTCTATAAAAATAAAATTTTAAGAAAATTTTTTATAGAAATAAAATGTTGACAAAATTTTCTATAGAAATAAAATTTTGACAAAATTTTATTAAAGAAATAAAATTTTGACATATTTTCTATAGAACTATAAGTTTGAAAAAAATTTCTATAAAAATAAAATTTTGACAAAATTTTCTATAGAAATAAAATTTTGACTAAATTTTCTATAGATATAAAAGTTTGACAAAATTTTCTATAAAAATAAAATTTTGAGAAATTTTTTTATAGAAATAAAATTTTTACAAAATTTTCTATAGTAATAAAATTTAGACAAAATTTGTTTAAAGAAATAAAATTTTGACATAATTTTCTATAAAACTAGAAGTTTGAAACAACTTTCTATAAAAATAAAATTTTGAGAAAGTTTTCTATAGAAATAAAATTTTGAGACAATTTTCTGTAGAAATAAAATTTTGTAAAAAATAAAATGTTGATAACATTTTTTATAGAAATAAAATTTTGACAAAATTTTCTATACAATATATAATGTTGACAAAATTTTCTAAAGAAATACAATTTTGACAAAATTGTCTATAGAAGTAAAATGTTGACAACATTTTTTATAGAAAAAAAATTTTGACAACATTTCCTATACGAAATAAAATTTTGACATAATTTTCTATAGAAATAAAAAATGTTCTATTCGAAATAAAATTTTGACATAATTTTCTATAGAAATAAAAGTTTGACAAAATTTTCTATAAAAATAAAATTTTGAGAAAAATTTTTATAGAAATAAAATGTTGACAAAATTTTCTATAGAAATAAAATTTTGACTAAATTTTTATAGAAATACAATTTTTACAAAATTTTCTATAGAAATAAAATTTTGACAAAATTTTTTTAAAGAAATAACATTTTGACATATTTTCTATAGAACTATAAGTTTGAAAAAAATTTCTATAAAAATAAAATTTTGACAAAATTTCCTATAGAAATAAAATTTTGACTAAGTTTTCTGTAGATATAAAAGTTTGACAACATTTTCTATAAAAATAAAATTTTGAGAAAATTTTTTATGGAAATAAAATTTTGACTAAATTTTTTATAGAAATAAAATTTCGACAAAATTTTGTTAAAGAAATAAAATTTTGACATAATTTTCTATAGAACTAGAAGTTTGAAACAATTTTCTATAAAAATAAAATTTTGAGAAAATTTACTAGAGAAATAAAATTTTTACAAAATTTTCTATAGAAACAAAATTTTGATAATATTTTCTATAGAAACAAAATTTTCTATAGAAATAAAAATTAAAAATAAATTTAAAAATTAAAATATTTTTTTTTGTAAAATTTTAATTTATTTTCTGCATGATCGACTATGTAGATCAAACCCTAAAACAATTACAATACAATATCATTACTACTAGGTAGATTATTTTTTGGCTCGAATGGCAACCGTAATTAAAACCCAAATATTTTCACCGTTCTTTAAGGATTTTGATATTGATTCCGGACAAAAGATGAAGCTTTTTTAAAATAAAAACACTTTTAGCTTTAAATCTAAGCGGTATAAAATTAAAATAATAATACAGATCTCATTTATTGACTTTTCATTCTCATTTTCGCTATAAATTAACAAAACTATTTACTTATAAATAAATGTCAGATAAAAAATGCACATTATGAAATTTTTATCTTAAACTTGAAGATTCAATATATCTTATAACTTGTTTAAATCGAAGTTTTTTTTTTTACTTTAAGGAACATTTGCCATACTTTCAAAACTAAGGTTATAAAAATTCTAAAAAAATGTCTATAGAAATAAAATTTTGACAAAATTTTCTGTACAAATAAAATTTTGACAAAAGTTTCTATAGAAATAAAATTTTGAGAAAGTTTCTATAGAAATAAAAATTTGACAACATTTTTTTATAGAAATAAAAAGTTTACAAAATTTTCTATAGAAATAAAATTTTGACAAAATTTTCTGTACAAATAAAATTTTGAAAACATTTTTTTTTTTATAATAAATTTTGAGAAATTTTTGTGCAGAAATAAAATTTTGAGAAAGTTTTCTAATAATTTAAATTAATAGAAAACTTTCTCAAATGAATTAATTTAAATTTTTAATTTAAATTTCATTTTTTTTTAGAGAAATTTCTTCTCAAAATTGTATAAATTGCTTGTTCTAAAATCTACGTTGCAAAATCTTTCATATTAGATCAATATTTTATTTCAGTGGAGTTACAATTTCCAATTGACATTCCAAAAATTAAAAAAAAAATCTTCTCAAACTTTGCAGTGAGAATAACACAAATATCATGGAGATTTAAATCTTAAATTGTTTCTTTACTTATTTGAATAAGAGAATTCATTTCAATATTCTTGAAAAAAATATTCAAAAGAATATTTACAAAAATAGGGTCATAAAGCTTTAATGTATTTAAACCTTTACATCTGGCAACTATATCGCATTAGACAATAACATAACAAAGAGTCTGTCATAATTCCATTCGTATCTCTGATGAATAAAGATAATATAAATGTGTGTGTGAGTGCTTGTTCTTCTATGAAAACTCTAAAGTCTATACATACAACAAAAATTCAGGATGATAAAGCCAATAAAACAGACAGACAAAATAGACAAATGAAATGAAACGCAACACAACAACTATGAGAATAATTCATGATTGAGATTTTTCAGACGAGTATTCTAACATTCATATAAACAAACACCCACCCACACTCGCACACACACAGTTATATCAAGTATTATAATCAGCGCAACAACAACAACAGAGAAATGTACAAAGAGGCAAGTACTCTAACGGTATAGCTCAAACAAAAACCTCAGCAATAGAAACTTCACCAAACAAAAAGAACTACAACTACAGCAATGGTGGAGATATTTAATGTTTGTATAATAGCAACAGCAACACAAGCAATTTGCCATTAACAGACAAAATAGAGAGGAGTAAAGGAATTCTTTTCATAGTCAACAGCAACAACAACAATACAATAGTAGAAGGCAAATTATTTCTAAAGAAATACCCCTAGGGTTGGATGAAGAGCAAAAGCCCAAGTCAAACAACATCAAAAAGGGGTGGTCATTGGGTGTTGTGTG
Source organism: Haematobia irritans (assembly GCF_050003625.1). Taxonomy (NCBI): domain Eukaryota; kingdom Metazoa; phylum Arthropoda; class Insecta; order Diptera; family Muscidae; genus Haematobia; species Haematobia irritans. The sequence continues at coordinate 261,842,566 of NC_134397.1, forward strand.
AGAGTTAACCAACTTAAATGGATTAAAAATTGCCATAGTCTGAGTAAGTAGCAATGAGGGCGGGAGGATATGCTTTATATGTGATTTTTGTATTCTGCTTGAGTCCTTGTCTATTCACTAATTTGAGTTTTTGGGTATTTTAATGTTTATATTCCACTTACAAGCGTATACAAAAAGAAGACATGGTCATATTCTTCTTATATGGAAATTTTAATTATACACAAATACAAATATATGTGTGTGCGTATAGACATCACCATCAAATGTTTAAAATGAAATATTCTCCAACATAATGGCTCTAACAACTCCCCAAAGAACCCAACATTAACATAGTAGTTGGTCATAACAGCCGTTATTAAATTTTTACTCATAAAAGGGCAAATGAATGGCAGCTTATTGAAGACCTTTGCTATAACAGTGAAATTTTATTGAATTTTCTCTACATTTTATTTAAAGTAACGTATAAAATTATAAAAAATATTTCATTTACACATTTATAAAAACAAGTAAGGAAAGTCTAAAGTCGGGCGGGGCCGACTATATTATACCCTGCACCACTTTGTAGATATAAATTTTCGATACCATATCACATCCGTCAAATGTGTTGGGGGCTATATATAAAGGTTTGTCCCAAATACATACATTTAAATACCACTCGATCTGGACAGAATTTGATAGACTTCTACAAAATCCATAGACTCAAAATTTAAGTCGGCTAATGCACTAGGGTGGAACACAATGTTAGTAAAAAAATATGGGAAACATTTAAATCTGAAGCAATGTTAAAGAAACTTCGCAAAAGTTTATTTATGATTTATCGATCGATATATATGTATTAGAAATTTAGGAAAATTAGAGTCATTTTTAAACCTTTTCGACAAAGCAGCGGCGATTTTACAAGGAAAATGTTGGTATTTTGACCATTTTTGTCGACATCAGAAAAACATATAAATGGGAACTATATCTAAATCTGAACAGATTTCAACCAAATTTGGCACGCATAGCTACAATGCTAATTCTACTCCCTGTGCAAAATTTCAACTAAATCGGAGTTAAAAATTGGCCTCTGTGGTCATACGACTGTAAATCGGGCGAAAGCTTTATATGGGAGATATATCCAAATCTGAACCGATTTCAAGCAAATTTGGCACGCATAGTTACAACGCTAATTCTACTCCCTATGCAAAATTTCAACTAAATCGGAGCAAAAAATTGGCCTCTGTGGGCAAATGAGTGTAAATCGGGCGAAAGCTATATATGGGAGTTATATCTAAATCTGAACCGATTTTGCTGATATTTTGCAAGTTTTTCGAGACTCATAAAATATTCGGATGTACGGAATTTGAGGAAGATCGGTTGATATACACGCCAATTATGACCAGATCGATGAAAAATATATATGGCAGCTATATCTAAATCTGAACCGATTTTTTCCAAAATCAATAGGGATTTTGATTTTGGAAAAAAACCGAAACAGGACCCTATACCAAAATTTTAGGACAATCGGACTAAAACTGCGAGCTGTACTTTGCACACAAAAATACATCAACAAACAGACAGACAGACGGACATCGCTAAATCGACTCAGAATTTAATTCTAAGCCGATCCGTATACTAAAAGGTTGGTCTATGATTACTCCTTCTTGGCGTTACATACAAATGCACAAACTTATTATACCCTGTACCACAGTAGTGGTGAAGGGTATAATAAAGGTACTAACATAAACCGTTTCCACAATAAATTTTAATTATAACTATATAATGTCTTCAACCACTTATACAGGATTAGTTAGTCATTATAGCATTAGAGGTGTGCTATTAAAAAGCTTTGTGTCAATTTTAAAATACATCTAGTATTTTTTTACCAAAGTCTGGCGATATAAATTTATTTAAGTTACATATAAATCCTATGTATATCTAGTTGCCAAATTCCTTGTACCAATATTCATAGAAAAAAGTCTTCACAAAATTTTTTTTTTTCTAAAATGCCACCCAAAATATTTTTAAGGCTCTGTTATGATGCCTTAATTTAATAAATATTCAGGTTTTTGAGCAAATACAAGACATATTCTTAATTTTTGTTTTATTTTATTAAAAACTAGTGTAACCCGGCCCACTTCGCTGTGCCTTCCGAAGCGTATTTGTAGGAACATTTTGCATTAACTTAGTCAACCATATCCTTCGTGCTGAAAACAAAAGATTTGAATTCTTTCAAACAAATCGCACTACATACTTTTTCGTTTATAGGTACAAATACGGCGGATATGCATATGTAAAACGGTTCGTCTTAAAAAATGTTGGGGAGAGGGTTTACCCTTTCCACCAAATTTTTTTAATTATGTTCTGTATTCAAGTAGTTGGACAATCTTCTATATTTCTTGTGAATTTTAAGTGTGGTTTATCAAGGAAAGGTATCCTTCTCCTCAACATACCTGAAAATTAAGCACTATATTATAATAACATACAAAGAATTACTGTTTCGCATCCAATAAATCGGAAAAAGCAAAAGTAGTAGAAAAATTTACCACATTAACATTTTTTAAAATGTTGGACTTGGAGAACATCGCTTTTCCGAGCATGTACCGGGAATAATGATGCATCCTCTACGTTGGCTGCCAATTTGATGTACATTTAAGTTCTTTACTAAAAAGAAGTCTGGCAAAAGCCTGTGCAAAAATCATAAAATTATGTACCGAGTTCCCATTTACGGACAACCCTCTACTTTCAATTTAAGAAAAAGAAAAACGGCCATTTACGGACAACCCTCTCCCCACCTTCGCCCCACTCCGACCTGATAACGGACTATCACGTACCCTATATTAATTTCACAAACTACTCAATGGTCCCTATAAATTCTATGTAAGTAAATCGACAAAGTTTATTTCACTTTTCCCCTTCCCGAACCAGATATGTATTAATTTAATCACCTCCTCCCACGTTCCCTGTAAATTTTAAGTAGATCGGAGAAGTTTAAATTTTGTTCTATTGTTTTAAAGGACGTCGCTTTCCCCGATACAATATCGACAAACACCGAAATGAATAGCATCCTTAATCTTCCCTGAAAATTCTTGAAAGTTTTAGAGGAGATCCTCCTCTAAATCGAAAAGTGATGTATCGCGTCTTTTGTAAACGTCCCAGAAAATGTCAAGCAAATTATAAACCCACATTTCAAAAAGCAGGGCAAGGCGTGGCCCCTCTTCCGTCCAAATATTCCAAAATCAGGTATTAAAAATTAACTGCTCACCAGTCCTCTGTAAATTTCAAGTAACTTGGTAAAGTTAAATTGTTTCTCTGTATGTACTTAAGAGAAGCAGATGTCTCCCTATGCCCTTTTATTTTTCCCCGACCAAATATTAAAAAATTATGAGTCTGATATAAATTTCATAACCTCTCCCAACCATCTTATTTTCTCGGAAAATATTTATTTCATTGCGACAAGCATTTCATGTTTAACGAAAAAACAAAATTTTTGCGGCAAAAATGTTTCATATTCCTCATCCGAAAAATAACATATTGTTCTTAAAACATGTTTGTGTTGATCATATTCCTTCGCTGGGTGTACATACAAAGTTTTCAACGTGGGTTTATCCCCTCTGAATTTTGGTGGCATATATTCCAGCCCAACATTGTTTGAAATTCAGTTTTTTATTTGTCCTTATTACTTTTTTTATACCCAGTAAAATTTAGAACATTTAAATTTTAGTTTTTATGCTTACCTTGATACTTTATGTAAATCTAAATCTATAAATTGAATAAAATTGTATTTATTGTGCAACAAATAAATTAATCTTTCAGTGTTCATTTTCAGAGAGGGAGAGCGAAATATTAAACAAAAAGCGATTTGGGGTCGAATCGCCTGATATTTTAGGTCCACAAAGTGGTGCGCCGAATATGGTGTACGTATATAAGTCCATGTTTTGGTATAGCCCCCTTATAGATCGATCTGCCGATTTGACTTCTTGAGCATCTAAACACCCAAATTCTCATCCGATTTGGCTGAAATTCAAAATGCGAAGGAATAAAATTCCACAAAGGGTTATGCTGAATATAATGTGTATCGGTCCACGTTTTGGTATAGCCCCCATATAGACCGATCTCCAGATTTGACTTCTGGGCTTCTAAAGACCGCAATTTGTATCCCATTTACCTGAAACTCAAAATCTAAACATATTTTAGATAAAAAGGTGTACTGAACATGGTGTGCATTGGTCCGTATTTTGGTATAACCCCCTTATAGACCGATCTCCCGATTTCACCTTTTGAGCATCTAGAGACCTAAAGTTTTAACCGATTTGGCTAAAATTCAAAATGTAAAGGTATTTTAGGTCCACAAAGAGTTGTGAGGAATATAATATGTACCGGTCCACGTTTTGGTATAGCCCCCATATAGACCAATCCCCAGTTTTGACTTCTGGGCTTCTAAACGCCGCAATTTGTATCCGATTTACCTGAAATTCAAAATCTAGACATATTTTAGGTCTATAAAAAGGTGTTCTCAAAATAGTGTCTATCGGTAGATTTTTTTTTTTTTTTTGGTATAATTCCCTTATAGACCGATCTCCCGATTTGATATTTTGAGCGTCTAGAGACCCAAATTGTTAACCGATTTGGCTGAAATTCAAAATGCGAAGGAATTGTAGGTCCACAAAGGGTTATGCTGAATATGATGTGTATCGGTCCACGTTTTGGTATAGGCCCCATATAGACCGATCTCCAGATTTGAATTTTGGTACTTAAGGCCCACAACAAGATGTGCCTAATATGGTGTATATTGGTGCAGGCTTTGATATAGCTCCCGTATAAATCGATGCCCCGTTGTGGGGTCTTGAGCACCTATATACCGCAATTTTCATACGATTTGCCTGAAATTGGAAATCTAGTAATTCTTTAGGTTCACAAAGAGGTGTGTCGAATATGTTGTGTATCGGTTCATGTTTTTATATAGCCTCATATAGGCCAACCACGGTCCGTATTTTGGTGTGACGCCCATATAGACCGATCTCCCGTTTTGAATTCTTGGGCATGTAGACACCACAATTTTTATCCGATCGTGGTGAATTTGTAAATCTATATAATCTTGGGGGTGATAGAAGGCGCACTGATCATCTAAATTCCAGGCAACTAGAAGTACAAATTTCCCGAGTTTACTCATCGTGCTCATTCGAGTAATTAGGGTAAACAGCTATAGCATTTAGATTTCAAATCATATGATACGCGTTATTATATCGGATTTTCGAGCAATTTTGACGAGATATTTTTGGATTGCTTTAAAACTCAAACAAAACTTATAAATCCAGAATCTGATATAGCCTCCATATGTGGAAACTCCAAATGTAACAATGGGACGATTACCATTTGAAGCCATCTGCTAGGGAGAATATTTGTCTAAAAGCCTTTGGTATTTATGTGCTACTTCTTGCAAATGCTTACTGGGAATAATTCCAACTTGCAACTTCGCTAAATTTCAAATGTGAAATTTAATCTCTCTGGCTCTCTTTTGCTGGCTTTTTGTAGTACAAACGAATGACTTGCAGGAAAACTTTGTCATAATTATCCAAAATATTGAACGGAGCTATTGTAGGGCTAAAACTGGAAAATTTGCTCTTCGCACAGTGGTCCAAATTAACCATCTAGCAGAAAGCAAGTTAGTTTTCAATTATTTCGACGAGACAACAATTCCACTCTGTGGACAATGGTACTTGGTTTTGTCCGATCTATGATGGTTGTTTTCATCTTTCAAACACAAGTGATTTGTTTTTCTATTTATAGTAAAAGTAAAGTTGTACTGAACAACGTTTATATTTTTTCTAGTGGAAATTTAAAAAAAACGAATCCACCAAGAAAAGAATAATAATCAATTTTAAAAATGTTTAACTAAACTGTATTACAAACGCCAATATGTATTTATTTGAAGGTATTTATGAGCTTCTTAGATTTATCTTTTGACAGCAGAAATATACGAATAATCCGCCTTAGACATTTTCAATATTTCCCAATTCCAATTTGCGAACATGTCCCCATGTTCCGATACTCGGCATCGGAACTATACTATACTTTCTTAACCAACTTAAAATTTGGCAATATAGTTGTCTTTAACGAGAAGTTCTAATTGAAAGTGGTTTCAAGTCCGAAAGTTTGTCGATTTTTTTCTTTAAGAGAAAAATAAATTTTTATTTCAATAGAAAATTTTGTCACAATTTTATTTCTATAGAAAATTTTGTCAAAATTTTATTTCTAAAGAAAATTTTGTCAATTTTTTTTTCTATAGAAAATTTTGTCAAAATTTTATTTCTATAGAAAATTTTGTCAAAATTTGATTTCTATAGAAAATGTTGTCAAAATTTTATTTCTATAGACAACTTTTATTTCTATAGAAAATTTTTGTCAAAATTTTATTACTATAGAAAATTTTGTCAAAATTTTATTTCTATAGAAAATTTTGTCAAAATTTTATTTCTATGGAAACATTTTGTTTCAATATTTTATTTCTATAGAAATTTTTGACAAAATTTTATTACTATAGAAAATTTTGTCAAAATTTTATTTCTATAGAAAATTTTATCAAAATTTTATTTTTATATAAAATGTTTCCATAATATTAATTCTATAGAAAATTTTGTCATAATTTTAATTATATAGAAATTTTGGTTAAAATTTTATTTCTATAGAAAATTTTTGACAAAATTTTATTTCTATATACAACTTTGTCAAAATTTTATATCTATAGAACATTTTGTCAAAATGTTATTTCTATACAAAATTTTGACAAAATTTCCTATAGAAATAAAATTTTGACAAAATGTTATTTCTATAGGAAATTTTGTCTAAATTTTATTTCTATGGAAAAATTTTATTTCAACATTTTATTTCTATATAAAATTTTTTCATAATATTAATTCTATAGAACATTTTGTCATAATTTTATTCTATAGAAATTTTGGTCAAAATTTTATTTCTATACAAAATTTTTGACAACATTTTATTTCTATAGACAACTTTGACAAAATTTTATTTCTATAGACAACTTTGTCAAAATTTTATTTCTATAGGAAATTTTGTCAAAATTTTATTTCTATAGGAAATTTTGTCAAAATTTTATTTCTATAGAAAATTTTGTCAAAATTTTATTTCTATGGAAAATTTTGTCAACATTTTATTTCTATAGAAAATTTTGTCAAAATTTTATTTCTATGGAAAAATTTTGTTTCAAAATTTTATTTTTATAGAAAATTTTTTCATAATATTAATTCTATAGAAATTTTGTCAAAATGTTTTTCTATAGGAAATTTTGTCAAAATTTTATTTCTATATAAAATGTTTTCATAATATTAATTCTATAGAAAATTTTGTCATCATTTTAATTCTATAGAAATTTTGGTAAAAATTTTAATTCTATAGAAAATTTTTGACAAAATTTTATTTCTATAGACAACTTTGTCAAAATTTTATATCTATAGAAAGTTTTGTCAAAATTTTATTTCTATAGAAAATTTTGTTAACACTTTATTTCTATAGAAAATTTTGTCAACACTTTATTTCTATAGAAATTTTTTGACAAAATTTTATTTATAGACAACTTTGTCAAAATTTTATATCTACAAGAAAATTTTGCAAAATTTTATTTCTATAGAAAATTTTGTCAAAATTTTATTTCTATAGAAAATTTTGTCAAACTTTTGTCCAAATTTTATTTCTATAGAAAATTTTGTCAAAATTTTATTTCTATAGAAATTTTTGACAAAATTTTATTTCTATAGAAAATTTTGTCAAAATTATATTTCTATGGAAAATTTTGTCAAAATTTTATTTCTATAGGAAATTTTTTCATAATATTAATTCTATAGAAAATTTTGTCATCATTTTAATTCTATAGAAAATTTTGTCAAAATTTTATTTCTATAGAAAATTTTGTCAAAATTTTATTTCTATGGAAAAATATTGTTTCAAAATTTTATTTCTATAGATATTTTTGACAAAATTTTATTTCTATAGAAAATTTTATATCTACAAGAAAATTTTGCAAAATTTTATTTCTATAGAAAATTTTGTCAAAATTTTATTTCTATAGAAAATTTTGTCAAACTTTTGTCCAAATTTTATTTCTATAGAAAATTTTGTCAAAATTTTATTTCTATAGAAATTTTTGACAAAATTTTATTTCTATAGAAAATTTTTGTCAAAATTATATTTCTATGGAAAATTTTGTCAAAATTTTATTTCTATAGGAAATTTTTTCATAATATTAATTCTATAGAAAATTTTGACAAAATTTTATTTCTATAGAAAACTTTGTCAAAATTTTATTTCTATAGAAAAATTTGTCAAAATGTTATTTCTATAGGAAATTATGCCAAAATGTTATTTCTATGGAAAATGTTTGTTTCAAAATTTTATTTCTATATAAAATTTTGTCAAAATTTTATTTCTACAGAAAATTTTATACAAGTTTTATTTCAATACCAAAATTATGAAGTACTTCTTAGTTGTAGAGGAATATTATGGAAAATCTACAAAAACCTCAAAAATTCTATCAACCTTCCAAACTCTAAAAAATCTAACAATTTTGGTAGAATTCTACCAACTGTGGCAACCGTGATTGCAATTCCGTATATCAGGACATGGTAAATAATACCAATACAAAATAGAATTTTTTTTTTTCGTTATTTCCAATATTTTCTCACATACATATATGAAGACGTATAAATGTATATTCATATGTAGTTTTTTTTATAACTTTTTTGTGTGAAAAACAAAAAAACATTTAGTATCTCACATGGATTTATTCTAATGAAATATATTCTTAAGTTTATATGTTTATATGTAGGTGTCACTGTGTGTTTGTGTGAATATATTTGTTTTAATTTATGTTAATTACTGATGACATTCTAATGTTTGCTACTATCAACATTGTTTATGTTGTTTCAACGCATTTGCTTTTTTCGTTGTTAAGATGTATGCATATATAGAAAATGTTTATTCTCGATGTATATGGAAGCACTGCATAAACTTCATATACACACATACATACACATGTATACATACATAATTTGAGAAAGGAATAATAAAATGCATTTGTTTTCATTTACCTTTGGGCACCAACAACAACACCAACAACTATTTTTAATATAGAAGAAGACACGAGATCCAACACGACACGACACACAGAAAATCAATATTCCATTATATTCGATTTACTTCACTTTGACATTTACACTGGGTGGTGAGAGAATGATGAAATGAAAAAAAGAGCGAACGAGAAAAAAACACTACAATTCAACCAGCCAAAGAGAAAATAACAAATATTTTTCATTTCATTGATGGTGGTAGAGAAAAATTCATAAATTTTTGCGGAAGACCAACAGAAAAAAACTACACTTTTTTAAATTTTTTTTTATAATGAGCATATATAATTTATGTATATATACACATATAATTTATGATAGAAATTGTAATATATTCAATTGTTTTTCTTTTTTATTTGTTTGGGGGTTTTTATATTTTCATTAACACTGAAGAAAAACAAGAGTTACCAAAATTCATGGTAAACCAACCAACCAAAAAAAAACGAAAAGAAACAACACGAATCACACAAATATCCACACACCAGAGAATTCCTTTACTGGAGGCGAACACATACACTTTTTCTGATGATGCTTATTCTGCTTCTTCTTCTTCTTCTAACTTCACTGTTAATTGTTCACATTTTCATTGGATATTTTGTAAAGAAAACTTTTGATAAAATTGAATTCTTTTAACAATCTTGCCATTGTTAATTTTCTTTTATCATAGAATTTGTCTTTTTTGCACGTTTTTCTTAAGGGAAATTTTAAGTTTTATAGTTAGGAAAATTTTGTTTTTAACAGATATTTATTTTTTTTTTTTTGTTTTTCTATATTTTCTAACTTTTGACTAAATTTTTTATTTAATTTTTTTCCAACTTTTGTTTTTTTGTTTTAAAGATATTAGATCGTATAGAAAAAAGATTCTTATGCTGATTTTATTGTTATATTATTTTTTTTTGGTAGTATATATATGTATATATATCTATGGTATATATATGTATGTAAAGTGTAGAAAAAAATATATATTATGTTTTAATATTAAAAAAACGCGCGCGCTCCCCGTTTGGTATTGAGTTTTGTAGTATTTGAACGTTTAGCGTTTGTATGCGAACTATTTTGGCCAACATCTTTCATAAGCTGAGGATGCTGTGAAAAACAACACATTTCACTTTCGCTCTTGATTTTTCTGTTCTCTCATAACACTCACAGCTCTCTTTTGGCATTTGTGGGAGAATGAGAGCAAGGTATGGGGAAATTTTTATTCTTTCAAATCTCCCCCCCCCTACACCCCTCATTTTCATCGAAAACACATTGGGGCATATTAGACTAACCAAACGCACCACAAGTGCTTAACACACACACACACACACAAACATACTGACAAATGCCAAAATACATCCCCCCAAAATTGTATAAAAGATTCACAAGTGTGTTACTCTCTCCTCGTGTTTGTATACCTGTCATCTAATTTATTTGTGCGTGAGTAAGAGTCTATGTGAGTATATATCAAAGATAGGTAAACTAGAGATTAGAGATGGGGAGAATACAATAATGGTGAGTGATGGAAGATGGCTAAGGGCATTTTTGAATTTGAATATTCGTATCGTTTTTGACTTTTCCACATGGATGCTGACTGTCTGTCAAATTGCTTTTTGACATTTGCTTGGTGTGATGTTTCCTATCATCTGTGTAGTACGTATTGAGGTTAGATACATTTCATTTAACACTCTCTGTTGTTAATGATACTCACATTTCTCGTGTAATTGAAACTCTTTTAAATAAATTTATTTCTTTTTATGTTTCTTAATTAGTCCTTACATATATTTATGTATACTTTGAACAAGTTAAAAAAACTGGTATTTTATATATTTTTTGACCCATTATTCCAAAGTAAGCGAAAAATGGTGATCTAAAGTTACCGGAAATAGATCCTATAAACAATGTCAAATATTTTGAAACGAAAGTTGCCTTGTTTTGTGAGATTGGGCAACCCTAGTGTTGCAACCTGCCAACTCAATGCTCTATCGTAAAGGTTGACATTTTAAAGGTTATACGTACTCAGAAAGTTGATTGTATTGTTATACCCTCCACCATAGGATGGGGGTATATTAACTTTGTCATTCCGTTTGTAACACATCGAAATATTGTTCTAAAGTATATATATTCTGGGTCGTGGTGAAATTCTGAGTCGATCTGAACATGTCCGTCTGTTGAAATCACGCTAACTTCCGAACGAAACAAGCTATCGACTTGAAACTTGGCACAAGTAGTTGTTATTGATATAGGTCGGACGGTATTGCAAATGGGCCATATCGGTCCACTTTTACGTATAGCCCCCATATAAACATATGGCTTGCGGGGACTCTAAGAGAAGCAAATTTCATCCGATCCAGCTGAAATTTGGTACATGGTGTCAGCATATGAACAACCATGCAAAAATTGGTCCACATCGGTCCATAATTACATATAGCCCCCATATAAACCGATCCCCCCATTTGGCTTGCGGAGCCTCTAAGAGAAGCAAATTTCATCCGATCCGGCTGAAATTTGGTACATAGTGTAAGTATATGGTCTCTAACAACTATGCAAAAATTGGTCCACATCGGTTAATAATTATATATAGCCCCCATATAAACCGATCCCCCGATTTGGCTTACGGAGCCTCTAAGAGAATCAAATTTCATCCGATCCGGCTGAAATTTGGTACATGGTGTTAGTATATCGTCTCTAATGACCATGCAAAAAATGGTTCACATTGGCCCATAATTATATATAGCCCCCATAGACACCGGTCACCAGATTTGAACTCCGGAACCTCTTGGAAGACCAAAATTCTTCTAATTCAGTTGAAATTTGGTACGTGATGTTAATATATGGCCTCAAATACCCATGCAAAAATTGGTCGAAATCGGTCCATAATTAAATATAGCCCCCATATAAACCGATCCCCAGACTTGACCTCCGGAGCCCCGTGGAAGAGCAAAATTCATCCGATTCGGTTGAAATTTGGTACGTGATGTTAGTATATGGTATCCACACGCAGAGAAGAAACATGATTGTCACAATCATATTCGAAGAGCAAAATAATATGATAGGAGCTATTTTTGCGGCGACCATGTAACATTTTAACCTGCAACCATGTTGGCTCAGTGAACATGGTTCTAAGAAAAATATAATTGTCCTCATCTAAAATGTTATTATATTGATAAAAAGAATTTTGTTTGAATGAAAAGACAATGGTCACAATTTAAAATGTTATGGTATTCATTAAAAATGTTTTTCTCCTAGTTAAAAGAACATGGTCACATCCTAAAATGTTTTGATCTTTATGAAAAAACTTTTTTCATCGTCGAAAAAAGGACGCCACTTGAGAAAAGAAACACAAAATAAATTTTATTTATTGGTTTTTATTTATTTATAAACTAATTCATTGTTTATTTGTATTTATAATGCCGTTCCAGCAAACATCATATATTTTTACACACTCTATTTTATTTCAATCTCAACAATAAGTAATTATTCCATATTTACATCGTGCTCATCAAATGTACAAACGCAGACATCATATAACTGCAAATAAAAATAAATGATACCATATAGCAAAATGCAGTACAAAAAACAGGTACATTTTTTCAATTACACTTTCCTTTTTTTGTGGTCACATAAAACCACGTGCCACTTAAATAAATTAACACAAAACACAAAAAATCCGTATTCTTCGTCCATTCCAAGAAACAATCAACACACGACTGACGCGCAAAATGAAAATCGTGTGTACCTGGTCAATGTTTTTATAAAATTCTTTTCGCTGCAAAAAAGTTAAAAAATTAAATGTTCACGAAAAAAATGTAAATGGTCTTTATGGCCATGTAATGGTTCTAGACATGTCTATACTCAACCTATAAAAATTCTTTTTTCCCTGTAAAAAAGTAAAAAAAAATGGAATGGTCAGGAACATGATTTTCCCGACCATTTAATGGTTTCAAATTCTATCATTTAAATGATAAAACATGTTTGCGGTATTTGAGAACCATTCAAATGCTTATTGCCACAATACATTTTTCTCCGCTCGAAAACTATTTTTACAAAGACAAAATACATGGTTTTCGCGGCAATTACATGCTCTAGATAAGCATTAAATGGATATGGCAACCATGTCCATGTTTTTCTGTGCGTGCAACAACCATGCAGGAATTGGTTCATATCAGTCCATAATTTTATATAGCCCCCATATAAACCGATCCCCAGATTTGACCTCCGGTGCCTTTAGGAGAAGCAAAATTCATCCGATCTGGTTGAAATTTGGTACGTGATGGTAGTAAAGGGTGATTCTTTTGAGGTTAGGATTTTCATGCATTAGTATTTGACAGATCACGTGGGATTTCAGACATGGTGTCAAAGAGAAAGATGCTCAGTATGCTTTGACATTTCATCATGAATAGACTTACTAACGAGCAACGCTTGCAAATCATTGAATTTTATTACCAAAATCAGTGGCAGAAAATCCGCTTTTTTATCGACAAATTTTGTTCAGCGATGAGGCTCATTTCTGGTTGAATGGCTACGTAAATAAGCAAAATTGCCGCATTTGGAGTGAAGAGCAACCAGAAGCCGTTCAAGAACTGCCCATGCATCCCGAAAAATGCACTGTTTGGTGTGGTTTGTACGCTGGTGGAATCATTGGACCGTATTTTTTCAAAGATGCTGTTGGACGCAACGTTACGGTGAATGGCGATCGCTATCGTTCGATGCTAACAAACTTTTTGTTGCCAAAAATGGAAGAACTGAACTTGGTTGACATGTGGTTTCAACAAGATGGCGCTACATGCCACACAGCTCGCGATTCTATGGCCATTTTGAGGGAAAAGTTCGGAGAACAATTCATCTCAAGAAATGGACCGGTAAGTTGGCCACCAAGATCATGCGATTTGACGCCTTTAGACTATTTTTTGTGGGGCTACGTCAAGTCTAAAGTCTACAGAAATAAGCCAGCAACTATTCCAGCTTTGGAAGACAACATTTCCGAAGAAATTCGGGCTATTCCGGCCGAAATGCTCGAAAAAGTTGCCCAAAATTGGACTTTCCGAATGGACCACCTAAGACGCAGCCGCGGTCAACATTTAAATGAAATTATCTTCAAAAAGTAAATGTCATGGACCAATCTAACGTTTCAAATAAAGAACCGATGAGATTTTGCAAATTTTATGCGTTTTTTTTAAAAAAAAAGTTATCAAGCTCTTAACAAATCACCCTTTATATGATATTTAACCGCCAAGCCAAAAGTAGTCCATATCAGTCCATAATCATATATAGCCCCCATATAAACCAATCCCGAGATTTGGTTTTGGAGCCTCTTGGAGGAGCAAATTTCATCCGAGTCAGTTGAAATTTGGTACATTGTGCTAGTATGTGGCCACTAACAACCATGCCTAAATAGGTACATATCGCCTATAGTTATATATAGCCCACAGATAAATCGATCCCCAATCACACAAAAATTGGTCCATAACAAGTTCATAATTGTATATAGCCCCCATATAAGCCCCCCACGTATGGACTAACTCACAATTTAGAAAACGATTTCTCTTGTCGAGAATTGTTGTGAATCACAAGAATAGTCCAGTCACATTAATTATCATGCGCTCACTACCCAATTTCGCATACACTCACGATTTCAATCATGCTCACAATGAAAATCATCCTTTTGACCTAGGATCCATACCAACGAGTATCGAGAAATGTGATGGTTCACGCGAATTTGTGGTAAGTGTCAAGTTTATTACATATTTTATGTCGTGAGTCAAGTGTATTGTCAAAGTCACAATTATGATCGTGTGTCACGAGGTAGTGTTTAAAACACGTTTGTGCCTATTGTGAATTCCCATAGTGCATTACATATAAACATCTAAGCTTAATAAATCCCACCATTAAAATTTTTGAGTGCATTTGTTTGTTAAGTTCTCCTATACATTTTACGTGTAGTGTTATTTATTTTATTCACCTTTGTTTCGTTGAAGGGGGTTTTCAGCTATGCTAAGGTGGTGTATGTTATATGGAGGTGGGCTCTCTTTGGGCTGTGTTGCACTTGTAAAGCAGAATTTAGCATAGACACGATCCATAACGAATCAAAATCCAATACAGCCGTACAGATGTCGTTCAGGGACCGTAGAGTTTTGATATTAACGCCATTGTGTTGCATTGAATGATCTTAAGCTCGAAAAAACAGAAAAACTTTTATTTGGAAATAAAGTACGAAAACACCAAAAACATAAAATGTTTATTTCATTATTATTTTTTGATTTCAAACCATACGTTGACTAAACAACTACAATAGGAGCTTAACAAACAGTGGAAATGTATGCTTGTCAAAGTTTCTGCTACAAATGGTGAATAACAATAAAAGCCAAATGGCCACCACAGACAAGCTTACAAGACCTTTTCCTTTTGATGAAATTTCGCATAATCAAATATTAAAGTGACTGCTCTCTACACTGAAAAAACAGTGAACCCACCATAAAGAAAAATGTTGGTTAATTTTAAATTATTTTTAGAAAATGTTAACTAGACATCACTGCGATATCACAAAAATAAGTAAATTTTTTTCGACAAATTCATGAACATTTATTAAACGTAATTCATTTTTTTTCACTCGTTCAAGAAAATTTTGTAGTTTGAAGAAAAAATTGGAGTTCAAAATTGCAAGAATGTCTTTAGTACCATACAAAATTAAAGATAGGCGCAGTTGTAGTAAATTTTACAAATTTAAAGAGATAATAAACTATTTGGTGATATATGACAAATCTTCTATATGTACATCTTCCTCAGAGAAGTACGAATTTAGAAAATCTTTATGCTTCATTTGTGTATATTTTTTTCAATTGTTTTCAGTTCATCTAACTAACGTACGCAAAAAATGTTTA
Organism: Haematobia irritans; assembly: GCF_050003625.1. Lineage (NCBI taxonomy): Eukaryota > Metazoa > Arthropoda > Insecta > Diptera > Muscidae > Haematobia > Haematobia irritans. The sequence continues at coordinate 261,858,548 of NC_134397.1, forward strand.
GAGTAAAGGAAAGTTTCTCCAATTATAATAATTCCATGAATTAAAATAAAAAATAGAGAGTTCATTTTTTTTTTTTTTTTTGAGTGGACAAATAGTACAATTTTTTTGTTTTCTTCCAAACAACTGCCTACAAGCAGTGCAAGCGACGTACAATTTAAAATAGAGAATCTACAGCTTCCATTCTAGTGTCATGATTAATTAATTGATTTGATTTGAAAATTCCAATATTTTTTTTTAATTGATTGAATTAAAAATTTATTTGATGTCAATTGCAAAACTTATTTTTTTTTTTAATTAACGTAACTATTTTCTAGTACTTTCTAATCTGAATTTGTGTTTTAAGTTTGATTAAAAAATTTATTGTTTGAAATAAATTTTGATTTAAAAATTAAAAAAAAAAATTTCATCACTTTTTATACCCCCTACCATAGGATGGGGGGTATATAACCTATGTCATTCCGTTTGTAACACATTGAAATATTGCTGTAAGAAAAGTATATATATATATATATATATATATATATATATATATATATATATATATATATATATATGTATATATATATATATATATATATATATATATATATATATATATATATATATATATATATATATATATATATATATATATATATATATATATATATATATATATATATATATATATATATATATATATATATATATATATATATATATATAGTTGGTATTGATGTAGATCGGACGGTATTGCAAATGGGCCATATCACCCCATATAAACCGATCCCCAGATTTGACTTGTGGAGGCTCAAAGAGAAGCAAATTTCATCCGATCCGGTTGAAATTTAGGACATCGTGTTAGTATATGGTCTCTAACAGCCATACTAAATTGGTCCACATCGATCCAAAATTATATAGGGCTCCCATATACACCGATTCCCAGATTTGGCTTGCGGACCCTCTAAGAAAAGCATATTTCATCCAATCCGGCTGAAATTTTGTACATGGTGTTGGTATATGGTCTTTAACAACCATGCAAAAATTGGTCCACATCAGTCCATAATTATATATTGCCCCCATATAAACCGATCCCCAGATTTGGCTTGCGGAGGCTCAAAGAGAAGCAAATTTCATCCAATCCGGTTGAAATTTAGAACATGGTGTTAGTATATGGTCTCTAACAACCGTGCCAGAATTGGTCCATATCGGTCCATTATTATATATAGCCCCCATATAAACCGTTCTCCAGATTTGACCTCCGGACCCTCTTGGAGGAGAAAAATTCATCCGATCAGGTTCAAATTTGGAACGTGGTGTTAGTATATTGCCGCTAACAACCATACCAAAATTGGTCCATATCGGTCTATAGTTATATAAAGCCGATCCCCAATCACACAAAAATTGGTGCATATCGGTTCATAATCATGGTTGCCACTCGAGCCAAAATTTTATTTCTATAGAAAATGTTGTCAAAATTTTATTTCTATAGAAAATTTTGTTAAAATTTTATTTCTATAGAAAATTTTGTTAAAATTTCATTTCTATAGAAAATTTTGTCAAAACGTTAGTTATATAGAAAATTTTTTCAAAATTTTAATTCTATAGAAAATTTTGTCAAAATTTTATTTCTCTGGAAACTTTTGTTAAAATGTTATTTCTGTGGAAAATTTTGTTAATATGTTATTTATATAGAAAATTTTGTTAATTTAATATATACCACATATGGACTTACTTACAATTTAGAAGACGGTGTTAGGAGGTTTTATGATACCTTGCCATCGGCAAGCGTTACCGCAACCCAAGTAATTCGATTGTGGATGACAGTGTTTAGAAGAAGTTTCTACGCAATCCATGGTACATAAGCTTCGACCTGGCCGAACTTACGGCCGTATATACTTGTTTTAACTGACTTAGTTTTCCGAGTTAGATTAAAAAGTTAATTGTATCAATTTATTGTTTAATTAAAAATTTACAAATTTTCATTCATTGAATTAATTAACTAAATGCTTCTATCTTGATTGAAAAGTTAATTGTATCAGTTAATTTATTAATTGAAATATTTTTCAACTTCAATCAACTTTTTTATTGGGAGATATTTTGTCGGTGACATGTATCAAGACTAAAGTTCAATGGAAATGTTTCATAAAATCCTAAATCTATTTGCATTTAATCCATTTCAAGATATTGAAAAAATTGTCTATATGGAGTCCATATTTAAATATGCATTTTCGCATATTGCATCTTCGTAATGTTCTATGATGGATATCATATAATGTTTATCGATGGGTGCCCTACATACTGAACTCCAAATTTTAAAGGGACAATTTTTATCCAATTTGATTGAAATTTAGTACGTCCCTAAAAGATGTAATCAAGATAATTTATATTGGATAAAAATTATATAAATTGCCGCTGGGACTTTTAGAGCAAATTTGAAGATGAACTGAAAATTTCAAAATGTACCAAATAGATCATTGTGGTACTAGTGTACTTTTGGAAAGAGGAAAGTACCAAAAATTAGTACAATTGTACCAAATTTTACATCCCTGTTGTGACCAAATTGCCTTACGAAAATAAGCTCTATTTGAATACAAAAAAGAACCCGACTATATTAACACGACGTACCAAATTTCAACTGAATCAGATGAGCCAAAAGGCTCCAGAGGTCAAATCTGGGGATCGGTTTATATGGGGGCTATATATAATTATGGACTTATGCGAACCAATTTTTGCATGGTTGTTAGAGATCATATACCAACACCATGTACCAAATTTCAACCGGATTTCGACCAATTTTTGAATATATGTTTGAGGCCATATATTAACACCACGTACCAAATTTCAACTGAATCAGATGAATTTTGGTCTTCCAGGAGGCTCCGGAGGTCAAATCTGGGGATGAATTTATATGGGGGCTATATATAATTATGGACTTATGTGGACCAATTTTTGCATGGTTGTTAGAGACCATATACCAACACCATGTACCAAATTTCAGCCGGATTTTCAGCGGGATTGGATTTATTACAGGATCTCAAAATTTTTGAGAGGAATTTTATCTATACCACCAAGGCCGTATTCAGGGGGGGGATGAGGGGGATCAGCCCGTCAAACGATGGTCGAGAAAACAAATTGTTTTTGTTCTCGCACCACAAATTTCATTTTTGGAAAATGTCTTTCTGCTTTTTATTTGTGTTTGTTGTTCTTTTTGTGAACATGACTCGCTTTGTTTGGCCATAGCAACAACAACGAAACATCCAAACACACATGTGATTGGCTGTTTCGCAAAACCTGCGAAAAGAACATGCCTAATTCAGCGATGGAAGCACTTGGAGAGTGCAATAAAGAGATATTTCCAAACGTGCATATTCTTTTAAAAATTTTGGACACTTTGCCAGTTACTCAGGGATGGAAGATACAATTTTTAAGAAAGTACAAAAAAGGTATTTTTTGGGCGGAAAGGTACTTTTTACTAAATTTCAACAAAAATTTCACTGGAAAATTATTGTTAAGAGACAAAGTTTTAAAGAAAATAAAATTTTGACAAAATTTTCTATATAAATACAATTTTGCAAAAATTTTCTATAGAAATAAAATTTTGCAAAAATTTCCTATAGAAATAAAAATTGTACAAAATTTTCAATTGAAATAAAATTTTGACAAAATTTTCTTTAAAAATAAAATTTTGCAAAAATTCTGTATAGAAATAAAATTTTGACAACATTTTCTACCGAAATAAAAAATCGATAATATAGAATCGCATTCTTTTTTCGACTAAAACATTCTTGAAGTTCAATAAAATCCTGTTTTTGACTATGTCTTTTACAAAATCGAGATTTTCTTCCCACATGAACATGTCTGTTTTGCCATATTTGTAAAAGACTATTAGCAAATAAGGTTGATAAAGACTCTCAAAATATTAAAATATTTTGTCAAAGCTATTGTACCATAAATCTGATATCGACTCAAAAATGTCTACACAAAAGCTACTAAATCATTCGCGGGGGTACTACGGTACTGACCGGGGTGAAAAAGTATTGAAAAAAGTACTATAGTACTGCATTTTCCATCCCTGCAGTTACTACGTACTCATCCGAACTTTCATTTTCAACAATGAAGAGATTAAAGACGTATCTTAGAAATTCGACTAGCGAGAGTAGACTCAATGGATTGGCATTAATGTCGGTTCATCGCCGAATAAATGTGCCGACTGAAGAAGTAATTGATTTATTTGCTGCTCAAAAAGCCCGTCGGCTCAATTTAATATTATAAAAATATTGTATACATACCTATGCATAATTAAAATTTTCTACACATGAGATTATATGAATATTTTTTTTTTAAGTTGAAACCACCCCCCACACACCCACCCCCCCACCCCCGAATTAAAATCCTGGCTACGCCTTGTATACCACAGTCGTCCCCAAATGTGAAACGTGAAATGTAATATTTTTTCCGCCACACTGAGGAACAGAGTATTATAAGATATTGTTTATATTTGAAATGCCCAGAAGGAGACGAAATACACATATGGTGTCTTTAGCAATAATGCGTATAGCCGGCCCCAGAGCCGGTTGCCACAGTTGGTAGAATTCTACAAAATTTTTTTTATTTTTTTACTGTTATGTAGATTGGTAGAATTCTTAATTTTTGGTACATTTTGCAAAGAGGTACTTCTTCATAAATTTTCTATTGAAATAAACTAGAAATTTTGATTTTATTCGATCTTTCTTTTTTCCAATAGAAAATAATTAATCAAGCTTGAGATCGTTTTTTGTATGTATTGGTTTCTTTATTTTTCAATATTTCGCAATTACATTGAATTGCTTCATCAGGAGTCGATGTATGCAAAACATTTAAGTGTAACACAACAACAACACATAAAGCTTAAAACTAGAGTAGTATCACTACGTTCGTCTATTACTTTTATTGCACTGAATAAAAGCAATAAAAGTAATAGACGAACGTAGTGATACTACTCTAGTTTTAAGCTTTATGTGTTGTTGTTGTGTTACACTTAAATGTTTTGCATACATCGACTCCTGATGAAGCAATTCAATGTAATTGCGAAATATTGAAAAATAAAGAAACCAATACATACAAAAAACGATCTCAAGCTTGATTAATTATTTTCTATTGAAATAAACTTTTAACAAAATTTTCTTCAAAATTTTATTTCGCAGAAATAACATTTTTAAAAATTTTCGCAGAAATAAAATTTTTACAAAATTTTCTATAGAAATAAAAGTTTAACAAAAATTTTTATAGAAATAAAATTTTGCAAAATAAGTTTTTTAGAAAATCTAAAAAAAATTGTCCAAATCGGTCTAGATTTAAATATACGTATAATTTTACAATAGTCTTTAAATTTTATATAATGTAATTTTAGCACTTTTTGGCTTCGAAAAGTACTTTTTTAACACATTTTTAGTACTTTTTCGTCAACATCATTTATTATCCCTGGTACTGACGCAGTTTCGTTCTCTTGGTTTTTTATTCTCTCTGTTGTTTCTTAAGCTAGCGTTGCCAAGTTGGGGAATTTCCCCCAAATTTAGGGATTTTTTCCTCTTTTGGGGAGATTTTTAGGGGAAATACTTATTTTTGGTTTTTTTTTTAGGGGTGAAAAATATCCTACACCTTATAAAATAAAACAATACTCAATCAAATTTGAAAGCATTTGGGCATGGATTTGAAAAAAAAAAATAAAAAAATTAATTACGTTATTTACTTCCAACAATTTGGACACTGCAGAAAATTTAGAAATTTATGACTATTTTTGGCAAAAAAATAATTCCTTCCTCCCAAACGAAATTTTAGACAAACAAAGTTCGTTTCTCATTTGCTTTTCGTTGAAAGGAAGTGTATTTGGAAGAAAAGTATATACTTTTTGTGATAAACGTTTATTCTTTTCCAGGATGTAAAACCAATTTCATAAAGACTAACTCAAAAAAAAATTTTCTGGCTAATTGCATTTTCCCTCACATCTTTCTCACTTCCACGAAGTTTTTTAGTCCTTAGCACCTTTATCTGTAATACAAACAATGTAGAAGAAATTATACGATTTTATAAATGTTTAAATTTTTTTTTTACTTTTCGCCTGGACGGAGAATCGAACCGCGGACCATGCAATTTGTAAGCCAACATACTATCCACTGAGCCATGTAGCCGTTATTGTCATCAATAGACAATTACCCATATAAGTTATATTTATATAGCATAGCTTGCGGCGCCCACGAGCCGATTAAACAAAGTTTATTTAACAGAAAAATACATTTAGTTGGGCACCGTGGAGCAGTGGTTGCTACGTCCGACTTGCATGTCAAGGGTCGTGGGTTCGATCCCTGCTTCGACCAAAGTTTTTTTTTACATATATTCCAGATAGGGTCGAAGGATTCCGAAAAAATTTTCAACATTACATTCTACTATATTAAATTTTTACTATGAACTGTAAAATGTGTCTTATTAATGACCTAAATTTAGAAACGAACAGTGTTTGGTAAAAACGAAATGGACTGTGTTGTTGGTTCAAAAATACCTTTTTTTATTGAAAAAAATAAAAATTTTGTAACAAACGATTTTTTTTTTTGGTGATAAAATGTATACTTTTCGAAGCAATTCAAAAAACTCTAACAAAAGAAAAACGTTTTCCAAACGTTTTTTTTTTCTTTGCGTGTAATGCACATATATTTACTGAATTTTATTTTGTTAACTTTTCTACATATTGATATACATATTGTTGTACTTGTATCAATGCAGGATTTTTTTTTCTCAAAATTTTGAAAGGCATTTTTATCTATTTATGTACATTCCTAAAATTTTTGGGGGTTTTTGAAAAAAACTCTAGAACTATTTTTTTTTTCTTAAGATTTGGGGGTAAGGTCCACAAATGAACTGACCAAGGCCGTATTCAGGGGGGGGGGGGATGAGGGGGATCAAACCCCCCCGAAATGAATGAATATTTTTATATAAATAAATATATATTTTTAGCTGCATAGAAAAATCTTACCGAAGATGTTGAAGAAAAGCTGGAGGTTTTATTTTGAAAAACGCTTACCTATAAAACTAGGCCATAGCAACAACAACGAAACAGCCAAACACACAAGTGTAAATGAAATGGCGCAAAACCTGCGAAAAAACCTGCCTAATTCAGCGATGGAAGCAATAAAGAGATATTTCCAAACGTGCATATTCTTTTAAAAATTTTGGTCACTTTGCCAGTTACTCAGGGATGGAAAATACAATTTTTAAGAAAGTACAAAAAAGGTATTTTTTGAGCGGAAAGATTATTGTCGAGAGACTGAATTTTAAAGAAAATAAAATTTTGACAAAATTTTCTATAGAAATAAAATTTTGCAAAAATTTCCTATAGAAATAAAATTTTTACAAAATTTTCAATTGAAATAAAATTTTGACAAAATTTTCAATTGAAATAAAATTTTGACAAAATTTTCTATAAAAATAAACTTTTGCAAAAATTCTATATAGAAATAAAATTTTGACAACATTTTCTACCGAAATAAAAAAAATCGATAATATAGAATCGCATTCTTTTTTCGACTAAAACTTTCTTGAAGTTCAATAAAATCCTGTTTTTGACTATGTCTTACAAAATCGAAATTTTCTTCCCACATGAACATGTCTGTTTTGCTATATTTGTAAAAGACTATTAGCAAATAAGGTTGATAAAGACTTTCTCAAAATATTAAAATATTTTGTCAAAGCTATTGTACCATAAATCTGATATCGACTCAAAAATGTCTACACAAAAGGTACTAAATCATTCACGGGGGTACTACGGTACTGACCGGGGTGAAAAAGGTTTGAAAAAAGTACTATAGTACTGCATTTTCCATCCCTGCAGTTACTACGTGCTCATCTGAACGTTCATTTTCAACAATGAAGAGATTAAAGACGTATCTAAGAAATTCGAGTAGCGAGAGTAGACTCAAAGGATTGGCATTAATGTCGGTTCATCGCCGAATAAATGTGCCGACTGAAGAAGTCATTGATTTATTTGGTGCCCAAAAAGCCCGTCGGCTCAATTTAATATTATAACCAGTGAGTAAAGTAGAAAGTCGGACGGGCCGACTATATCATACCCTAAACCACCCCTACTGAATTAGTAAACATAAGCATTTGTGGGGTATCATTGGTATAGGTTTTGGAGAACATAAAGGGGGGTACATGTTTATGGGTGTCGTGTCACAATCTGAGCAGAAATGTCTAATATTAGGAGCTATAGTTTATTTTGCACCAAAAAAGTTAGTATGCCACTAATATTGAGCCCATTATTAAAAAAGAGAAAATCGTTCAATTAGTGTGGGTAATAACTCCAAATTTGTAAAAATCGAGCAATATTCTTATGTAAGAGCTACAAGTACGTATAAATACGATCGGGTAGTACATCGAAATTTAAAATTTGAGTAACATTGGTTAATAAATAAGTGTACTATGGCCAAATTAGGGAAAATAGAGCGATGCATATATATGGAAGCTATATTTAAATCTGAACCAATTTGCATAATATTTTGCGGGTTTGATTAATATCACAAAAGGTTACCTTGTGCAAAATTTGAGAAAGATCAGTTAAGAAATGGGGGCTCTACGGTCAAAAATAAGGTTATTAGGGGCGAATTTTTCAAAATCGGGCGATACATATATGGGAGCTATATCTACATCTGAACCGATTTTGATGAAATTTTGCACATACCGTTAGTACTATAGTGGACTGGATCTAGCCAACTTTGAGTAAGATCGGTTAGTAAATAAGGGTTCTATGGCCAAATTTAGAAAAATCTGGCGGTACATATATATGGGAGCTATAGCTAAATCTGAACCGATTTCGATGATTTTTTACACATACAGTTAATGCTATGGAAGATTACATTTAGCTAACTTTGAGTAAGATCGGTTGATAAATTAGGGTTTTGTGGCCAAATTTGGGAAAATCTGGCGATACATATATATGAGAGCTATATCTAAATCTGAACCGATTTGGATGAAATTTTGAAGACTTGAAGGGCGGTAAAAAAGATTACCTTTTGCCAAATTTGGTGACGATCCGTTTGAAAAAAGCACAACGTGACCCCATTTGTAGAAATCGGGCGATACATATATGGGAGCTATATCTAAATTTGATCCGATTTCTTCCAAATTCAATAGCGTTCGTCCTTGTGCCAAAAAACTCCCTGTACCAAATTTCATCAAAATCGGTTAATAATTGCGACCGGAATCCTGTGAACAACAAATACATGGACAGACGGACGGACACCAAGCGCTAGATCGACTCAGGAGGTGATTCTGACCCCATATAGACCCCATATTTTATGGGGTCTAAAATCAATATTTCTGGTAGGCACATTTTTTGGCAGATCAAACTTATTACACCCTAACCACTATGTGGTTTAGGGTATAATAAACCCTATGTAGTTTAGGGTATAAAAATATTGTATACATACCTATGCATAAATAAAATTTTCTACACATGAGATTATATGAATATTTTTTTTTTTAAGTTGAACCCCCCCCCCCCCCCCCCACCGAATTAAAATCCTGGCTACGGCCTTGGAACTGACAACACTATCTTAACCCCAAAACGTATAAACATACATTTTGGCAATTGATTATCTTCAATGGGTTATAGTTTTCTTAAATGGCAAGATTTACGAAAGTGAATATGTTTTTATATTCACTTTTACTACAACTATGAATTTGCAATTTCATTATCACATCATTTTCATGAAACATCGCCATATGGAAAATCTATAGTATGTGCTATCACGTGTACTCATATTGTTTTCAACATAATCGTCTAAAACTATAATATATTTTTAATATTAATCTTTGAAGATTCACGTGTATGCGAGATTATCAAGTATACTCAAATAATAATAGTAAAATATAAATAAACAAAAATCGATGAATAGTTCATATATATATAGAGTCTCGAGACTCTAGCTTTACGAATAAGAAACAAGCAGACCGATTGAGAGACAAATAAACGTTTGACCGTGATCAACAATGTTGCTACAAATTTTAAAGTGGCATATTAGAGCGTGATAGATTTTCTAAAAAAAAAAACAAATATACACATTAGCGTAGCTAGACAATTTTCCTAGGGGGGGGGCTATAGCCCCCCTAGCTAAAACTTTATAGACTGAACTTATAGGTTCAACTAATGTTTTATTTCATAAAATTGAATAAAAAAATAGACATCAAAATAACTCGACAATCAATTTATAATAAAGCAACTAAAAGTACCTTACGGGAAATTGGTGCAAATTGCCACTGACGGACCTATCACAGAACTGGTACCTGTGTTCCAGTTAGTTGCAATTTTCACATTTAGTGAAATAAAATTATCAGAATAACCTTTTGTTTGACATATTTCAAAAAAAAATCATTTCGGATTCGATTAGGAGCCCAAATTGAAAGAGATTTCTAAGAGTTTGTCCGAGACTGGTTCCTGAAGACCTGTTTATGGGTTGCTCCTGCTAAATTGTCCCAGGACGTGTCCTTTGGGATGAGTCCACGACGCGTCCGAAAATGTAAGTTTACTCCGTCAATGAAAAACCCATGTTAAAGTGGACGGTCCCTTCCACACATTTTGATCAGAACTGGGACTGGTCCATACACACCAGGGACTAGTCCTGTACCAGTTCTGTGGTTGATCCACTTCCCGTAGGGTAGATCCCCACTTTACCCAGCAAAAAATTGGGAGTTGTTCTAAAGGCACAACTTTAAAAGCACTTCCAAAATTATCCTCACAAAGAAGTTAACTATTTTAACTACACAGGAAGTTTTTTTACTTCTTTTTTATATTTTAATGCGTAATTTTTTGTTTTCTTTTTTCAAATAGTTAAAAAAAAGAGTAAGAATAAATAAAATGGTACAAATTATTCAAATTTTGTCACAAAAATGCTAAATCGACTGTAGAAAAATCGATAATATTTTGAAAAACGTTTCAAACAAGCGTTAGAATGCATTAAAAATCATAAAAAAGTATAAAAATTATTTATTTGGGAAAATATCACAAAATTTTTAATTCACATTCAAAACACTGAATTCAGATCACACCTTAAGAAGTGATGCAAATTCATTGCAACGGTTGTTGAAACGGTGGACATTCGTTCTATGACAAGTTCATATTACATTCATCGCTTCTCCGCCAATTTTGTACCACTTCCAGACCCAAAAAGAACATTTTCACTTCTTTTTCGGCGACGCTTTTTTGCAGCATTATTAAGATATTAATTTATGAAAGAATAGTTTTAATATCAATTACTATTTTTTATTCAACTAAATCATAAGTTCAACCACAGCTTTATTTCATAAATATCAGACTTCTACCACAACCCAAGTAATTCGATTGTGCATGAAAGTCTTTAGTGAAACTTTGTGCGTTGTACGAGTATATACTTGTTTAATTTTTATAAAAATGTAAAATTGTAAATAGGTTTTGAAATTCTGGGGGGGGGGGGGCTAAAATTTTTCTGGGGGGGTCTAAGCCCCCTCCCCAGAGGCCTTCCTACGCTTATGAATATACACACAAAAAAAATTTTTTTCTGATTCAATCACGAAATTAATTGATCCAATTATTTTTTTAATTGAAATGTCTTCAATCACAGAAATGATAGTATCAATTAAAAAATTAATTGATCAAATTAAAAAAATCATTGATACTATTAATTTTTGTAATTGATTTTTCAATTCAATTAAAAAATTTATTGAATCAATTAAATTTTTAATTGAATATTTTTCTAAAACTCAATTAAGACTTTAATTGGAAAAATGTTCGTGAAATTTTTTTTGTGTATTTTTTTTTCTGTACCTAACCTAGCTTTTGGCGGCAAAAATTTTGTTTTCTCGCCAAACATAAAATTGTTGTTGAAATCAGATTCATAATGTCCGAGAAAATAACATGTCAAACATGTTACATGTTCACTGACCACATAACATAACATTTTGTGCTAGGAAGCGTTCAAATTCCTTATCTGCGAGTAGTGTGACATTGTTCAGAGCTTTTGTTGTTATTTCCTGGCCAGTGAGGTAATCTTGTAAATTAACGATGGTCCAAAATAAAATTTCGTTGTGGCAACACTGGCCACCACCTTATTATTACATGAAGCTGTTGCTAACCGCATCACCACTTGCGTACGCGTAGAACATTGTTAACGATAGCGCCATGGTATCTGGTAACAACCCCCAAATTACCAGAGTTCAAGATTTACGAAATAAAGAACATGCCCATCACACTTACAATGAATCGAAAGATACATATGTTTTGTTTTTTTTGGGGAATACCATTGATCTTATGAAACGAAATCACAAATCTTATGAAAATCATCACGTGAACATTTACGATTATGCAATGACTTGTTATTTTTTGATATTCCAATCTATTTTTCAGCTCATCGTTAAATCACAACAAACTCTCGAGACTTTCAACTGTACCAACGATGAGCGTTATCAATTTTCAAACAATTTGGGATGTAAACAAATATTTTCGAAGACCCAAACAAAAAGCATTGATTTTGGAGTGATAGATTTTCTAATTTTAATAGATGGTGAAAAAGTATTTAAATAAATCCATTCGATAGAAGCGCTCTGGCTCTAAATTTGTATAATCTGAAACCTCCGTTAAAAATTTCTGAAGTGATTGGTTGAAGGTTGTCTATGGAAAATTAAATTCCAATTACGAGCCCGCTTACAGGACCATCTCAATAAACATAAACATAAATGAAGAAATGCATTAGGTCAGGTTAGGTGGCAGCCTATTAATTCAGGTTCACCAAAGATAATTGAGAATAACAAGATTAAGCCTTGTGCTCTTATAAAGAGAAAACAAATGTCAAGGTGTTGAGGGCTATGAGAAAAAAATTTTATTTGTCAATCTCTCTGCCCAGGAATAAATTAAAACAGCAATATTCACATAAAACCATAATAATTTGGACCATCGCTTTAACACACATACGGTTTATTTTAATTTTCTATAATCGTTTTGGTATTGCTTTTATGGGTTTTAATTCAGAAATATATGAAAAACACAAATGTTATGATATTTTCCGACGCAAACGGCAGTACATTTGAGAGACACGTCGACGCAAACTTCATGATATTTTGTTGGCAGAGTCCTCTGGTGCTTCAGTTTTGCAATGACAAGACTGTGTCTTCTTCTAATTTGTCTATGGGTTCACTTAGACTATGCAGTACATTGTGATACCACTTCATTGAGTGCTGCCTGCTCTTATGTTTAGTTCATATGTTTAGCTCCTTTTTATAGCCGAGTCCAAAATTTTATTTCTTTAGAAAATTTTATCGAAATTTTATTTCTATAGAAAATTTTTGTCAAAATTTTATTTCTACAGAAAATTTTGTCAAAATTTTATTTCTACAGAAAATTTTGTCAAAATTTTATTTCTATAGAAAATTTTGTCAAAATTTCATTTCTTTATAAAATTTTATCGAAATATTATTTCTATAGAAAACTTTGTCAAAATTTTATTTCTTTAGAAGATTTTATCGAAATTTTATTTCTTTAGAAGATTTTATCGGAATTTTATTTCTATAAAAAATTTAGTCAACATTTTATTTCTATAGAAAATTTAGTCAACATTTTATTTCTTTAGATTTTATCGAAATTTTATTTCTATAGAAAATTTTGTCAAAATTTTATTTCTTTAAAAAATATCTTCAAAATTTTATTTCTATAGAAAATTTTGTCAAAATTTTATTTCTTTAGAAAATTTTAGCGAAATTTTATTTCTATAGACAATTTTGTCAAAATACTATTTCTATAGAAAATTTTTGTCAAAATTTTATTTCTGTATACAATTTTGTCAAAAATTCAATTCCAATCACGACCCTGCTTACACTACCATCTCAATAAACATAAATGAAGAAATCCATTCGGTTAGACTATCCAGTACACTGTGATACCACAGTGTTGAACTTCTCTCTTATCACTAAGTGCTGCCCGACCCCATGTTTAGCTCAATGACAGGGGACCTCCTTTTTATAGCCGAGTCCAAAATTTTATTTCTATAGAAAATGTTGTCAAGATTTTATTTCTATAGAAAATTTTGTCAAGATTTTATTTCTTTAGAAAATTTTGTCAACATTTTATTTCTATAGAAAATTTTGTCAAAATTTTATTTCTTTAGAAAATTTTATTTGTACAGAAAATTTTGTCACAATTTTATTTCTATAGAAAATTTTGTCAAAAAATTTTTTTTACAAAAAATTTGGTCAAAATTTTATTTTTATAGAAAATTTTGTCAAAATTTTATTTCTATAGAAAATTTTGTGAAAATTTTATTTCTATAGAAAATTTTGTCAAAATTTTATTTCTATAAAAAAATATTTTCAACATTTTATTTCTATAGAAAATTTTGTCAAAATTTAATTTCTATAAAAACTTTGTCAAAATTTTATTTCTATAGAAAATTTTGTGAAAATTTTATTTCTATAGAAAATTTTGTGAAAATTTTATTTCTATAGAAAATTTTGTCAAAATTTAATTTCTATAAAAATATCGTCAACATTTTATTTATATAGAAAATTATGTCAAAATTTTATTTCTTTATTTCTATAGAAAATTTTGTCAAAGTTTTATTTCTATAGAAAATTTTCTCAAAATTTTATTTCTATAGAAAAGTTTGTCAAAAAGTTATTACTATAGAAAATTTTGTTAAAATTTTATTTCTTTAGAAAATTTTGTCAAAATTTTATTTCTTTATAAAATTTTATCGAAATTTTATTTCTATAGAAAATTTTGTCAAAGTTTTATTTCTATATAAAATTTTCTCAAAATTTTATTTCTATCGACAATTTTTTCAACATTTTATTTCTATAGAAAATTTTTTCAAATTTTTTTTCTACAAAAAATTTGGTCAAAATTTTATTTCTATAGAACATTTTGTCAAAATTTTATTTCTATAGAAAATTTTGTCAAAATTTTATTTCTATAGAACATTTTCTCAAAAATTTATTTCTATAGAAAATTTTGTCAAAATTTTATTTCTATAGATTTTTTTTTTTTTAATTTTATTTCTATCGAAAATTTTGTCAAAATTTTATTTCTACAGAAAATTTTGTCAAAATTTTACTTCTACAGAAAATTTTGTCAAAATTTTATTTCTATAGAAAATGTTGTCAAAATATTTTTCAAAATTTTATTTCTTTAGAAAATTTTATCGAAATTTTATTTCTATAAAAAAGTTTGTAAAAATTTTATTTGTATAGAAAATTTTGTGAAAATTTTATTTCTGTAGAAAATTTTGTCAAATTTTATTTCTATAGAACATTTTGTCAAAATTTTGTAAAAATTTTATTTCTATAAAAAATTTTGTCCAAATTTTATTTCTATCGAAAATTTTGTCAAAGTTTTATTTCTATAGAAAATTTTGTCAAAATTGTATTTCTTTAAAAAATTTTGTCAATTTTTTTTTCTATAAAAAATTTTGATTTTTATAGAAAATTTTGTCACAATTTTATTTATATTTATATATTATATATTTTTATTTTTATTTCATAATCGAAAAGCCAAGTACACGCCAAATATGATTATGCATAGCTACACCCAAAGAAATTTGTTAGTAGGGACAGCAGAAAAGTCTGCTAAAACAGCAGAAAGTCTGCTGAAAAAGGGACAGCAGTCATGTTTGCTGAAATAGCAAACATTTCCTGCTATTTTTTAAGCTCGATTACACTAAAACATGTTTTATTTTGGCTAAAACAAATAAAAATTGCAACTTAGGAGCTATCCTAACATAATTAAAACAATATTTTATGAATATCTATAGTATTTGACCAAAAATCGGAATATTGATCGGATTAAGGCTAACAGCAAACAAAATGTTTGCTGATCGTATTTAGGAGCTTGTAAGTATATTACTGTGCAAAAATGTACCAAAAACTACTTTTGGTTCTTAAATATGCTTTGAGGAAACATTTATAACCTAAACATTTTATAAATAGTTGTTCATTAGGCCCTGAAGTTCAAAAATATAACAGCAAACATCGACTGCTGTTTTTAGCAGACTTTTATCTATGAGTGTACAATTTAGAAAGACACTATGGTATAACAAATTCAAATTCATATACAATATACTTAGACATCTATTATTATATTAAAATGCAGTAAATAAATAAATGACACTAACATGGGTAAATAATAAGAGAAAATTTGAAATTGGACGACCATTAATGTCAGTGTATAACATTTTTCTATTTAATTTTTTCTAAAGCCGCGAAATTAGTATTTGCCTATATTCATGGCAAGATATGGAGAAATTCCTATTTTCGTATGGAATAACTGTGTTCCACAACCTTACCACTCTTACCGGAAATGATCTCTGTATCACTAAGGTCTTGTACCATGGAACCATCAGACAGCGAGTTCTATTCGAGTCTCCAAATTCAAAAAGTGCAATCAAATAGGATGGATTACAATATTTCATTGTCTTGTTAAACAACATCATTACACTTAATTTAATAAAGTTCTCAAAGGTACTCCCTAAAGTTCCACGGGGCTGCTCGTTACATGGTCACGTACCCTCAAATGATATATACCATTTGAGGATACATGACCGAATAATTCGATTAAAACAAAACTTGAGGCGATGTAGGCTACCCGAACTGGTTCCTGAAAATAATTCCAGGCTATACATAATGTGTGGCATTAGAAGACCAAGTCCTATGCGCCTTCGTATAGCAAAAGGGAGACTTGATCCTGCGCTATTAATTCTGCGTAGTTGAAATGTAATATTCGAAATGACCTTATTTATATGTCTGTCGAAATTAAGACGATTATCAACGTAAAATCCCAAAACCTTAATGCAATCAACATTGTCAATAACACCATTGTTAATAATGAAATTCAAACTAGTAAAATTCGAACCATTAAAAGTAATGCATTTGGATTTAGCAGCATTAACCTCAATAAAATTATACCTACACCATGTAGACACCGCCATCAGTTCATCATTCATCCGACCCTGAAACTGAATGCACTCCACTATCAACTATTTGCACATCATCAGCATATAGCCGAGCTCTTCCAAAGGATAAAACCTGAAATATATCATTGATATACATTGAGAAAAATAAAGGACCTAGAATTGAACCTTGCGGAACACCGCGATATACATTCTGTAAGCGGGAGGTGAAACCATTACATTCAACGTACTGAGTTCTACCTGAAAGAAAGGATTTGCATAGACGACAAAGAGGAATAGAAAATCCGTAAAACTGGTACATTTTGTTGAGGAGAAGTTCATGACTGATAGAGTCAAACGCCCGGCTAAAATCGACGCTTACCAATACCGTAAAATTCCTGCAGTCTAAGTTCCTCCTTATAAAGGGTGATACGGTCAAAATTTGGTCAATATAAACTTGACGTATTTCTTTCAATTTTGCATTTAAATAACCTGAACACCCCTCATTTTGAAGGTGTGTGTGTAGAATGTTGCTCCTATTTTGATTTTGGAATTCACTCTTCAGTTGTCAAAATGCCGTCCAAGCAAGAAGAGCAGCGTATCAAAATTTTGCTCGCGCATCGCGAAAATCCGAGCTACTCGCACGCAAAGCTGGCAAAATCGCTAATAGTTGCCAAATCAACAGTTACAAATGTAATTAAAGTGTTTGGGGAACGTTTGTCGACAGCCAGGAAGTCTGGATCGGGGGGAAATCGAAAACCGGAAGCCGCTGAGACGACAAAGAGAGTTGCCGGTAGTTTCAAGCGAAACCCTAACCTCTCTCTCCGAGATGCCGCAAATAAGCTGGGTGTATCGTCTACAACCGTGCATCGAGCCAAAAAACGAGTCGGACTATCGACTTACAAGAAGGTAGTGACTCCAAATCGCGATGATAAACAAAATACGACGGCCAAAACGCTATCCCGGAGGCTGTACACGACGATGCTGACGAAGTTTGACTGCGTGGTAATGGACGACGAAACCTACGACGAAGCCGACTACAAGCAGCTTCCGGGACAGGAGTTTTATACGGCAAAAGGAAGGGGAAAGGTAGCATATTTTTTCAAGCACATAAAACTGTCAAAGTTCGCAAAGAACCAAGAAATTTACGTGAAAGAGTGTTTGAATAAACGTCTGCTGCCTTTCCTGAAGAAACACGGTTGTTCCGTACTGTTTTGGCCGGATTTGGCATCTTGCCATTAGGGTAAAAAGGCCATGGAGTGGTACGCCGACAACAACGTGCAGGTGGTTCCCAAGGACAAGAACCCTCCCAACACGCCAGAGCTCCGCCCAATTGAGAAATACTGGGCTATTGTCAAGCGGAACCTAAAGAAGACCAAAAAAAACTACTAAGGACGAGCAGCAGTTCAAGGCAAACTGGCTTTCTGCGGCGAAGAAAGTTGACAAGGTGGCTGTACAAAATCTGATGGCAGGTGTCAAGCGTGAGGCCCGGCAATTCGGATTTGGAAAAGCGAAAGCCTAACTGAATATTTTTCCTGAATTTTATACTAATTGAACTTGAAAAAGAAATTTAATTTGATTTTTTAAATAAACGATTTCACCGATTTACACGCGTTTTCCCTTGACCAAATTTTGACCGTATCACCCTTTATCATCAACTAGATCAACCATCAGTGTATTGCTACTTTGCCCTATCCTGAACCCGGATTGAAATTCCTAAATCAATCTATTCTCCGATAAGAAATCCGAGAGCTGGTTATTTATAATTACTTCCAACACTTCTTTCTATAGAAATTTTTTTCGAAATTTTATTTCTATAAAAATTTTGTCTAAACTTTATTTTTATTTTACTTCTATAGAAAATTTTGTCAAAATTTTATTTCTATAGAAAATTTTGTCGAAATTTTATTTCTATAAAAATTTTGTCAAAACTTTATTTTTAGTTTACTTCTATAGAAAATTTTGTCAAAATTTTATTTCTATAGATTATTTTGTCAAAATTTTATTTCTATAGAAAATGTCAAAATGTTATTTCTATATATCAAAATTTTATTTCTGTAAAAAAATTTGTCAAAATTTTATTTTTATAGTAAATTTTGTTACAAATTTATTTCTATAGAAAATTTTGTCCAAATTTTATTTTTATAGTAAATTTTATTACAAATTTATTTCTATAGAAAATTTTGTCAAAATCTTATTTCTATAGAAAATTTCGGCAATATTTTATTTCTATCGAAAATGTTGTCAAAATTGTATTGCTATATATTGGTTGAATTCAAGAATACACTCGCCGCTACCAGTACCATTATAACAATTTATGGGGCAGTACACAAACATTTTGTTCACTTTGAGCTCACCAATATTGCAAAAATTTCAGTGAAAGAATTTTCAAATACCTTCTTTTCTATTCACCAAATATCTAACAATTAAACCCTAATTTGCCGAAGATAAAATTCTCTTCTTTCTTCTGGGAAATTCCTCTATTGTAAACCAAACCATTGTAAACCAAACCCTTCCCACCCTTTAGAGCCAGAGCCAGACATTTTTCAAACTAAAGATTAAAAACACTTTCAATACAAATTGATTATTTTTTATTTTCATTTTAAGTAAGCCTTTTTTTCTTATCTCATAAATTGAAATCACACATTTCTCTATGTAGGTATGAAAGGCATCATCATAATCATCAAAAAGATGTTTGTGGTGTTAGGCTTAGGGAAATGCCTATAAATAGTAGGGCTGGAAAGACAAAATATGTCAGAGTTCTTTTGGTTGTCAAAGAGGCGGCAACAGGTGGAAATTTGTGATTGTTGTCAACCCATAGCAGCAAATAAAATGTATTACAAAATTTCAATATTGCTTGTACTATGGATGGGTACAGTGAAATGTGGTGGTAAGCTGATTTGTATAAGAATTTTCTATTTGCTCTAGATGATCTTGCAGAAAGACTAAACCAAGACATACGAATTAAATTAAAACTTGTTTTTTTTTATTTATTTCAGTTATTTCCCATGACAATGATCATCGCATGCATCCTGTATTCAATTTTCCACCCATTGATCGTCTCCAAAAAAGAGCTATGCCTATCATAAAATTCGGCTCGACTAGCCCTGAGGAGGAATTTTCCAGTTATTGGAATAATGTGGCCCAAGATATTCTGGCTGAACAAATACAAAGTAAATCCCATTTGAATACAAATTTTGCCAAGAATGTCATTATGTTCTTGGGAGATGGTATGTCAATACCAACCATAACTGCTGGACGTGTTTACTTGGGTGGTGAGGAGAAACAATTCACCTTTGAGAAATTTCCCTATATTGGTTTAAGTAAGGTGAGTGAGTACAACAAATACAAATATTGATCGGTCGTTCATACAATGTTCACACTATGCGCAAAATGTCCTCAAAGTAGATTTCGTTTGAAATTAAAATTAAAAATCACTCATTTGCAGACGAAAGAATGTCATCAACGGTGAACAGACAAACTACAGTGCAGTAGCAATTTAATGGTGTTTTCTTTTCTGAAAAAAGTGCTTTGCCGTCATTTTGTCTGTACAAAATGCGCATTTTTAAAATGTTACCAGCAACCTAAAAAAATGCTATCATTTCAGCGGGCAGAAAATAATTCAAAGAAGGAAATAGGGCAATCGCAGCACTCTCGTTTGTTGGCAGTGCTGAAAATGCCCGTAATTTGCCTCTATGCGTGGCACTATTTTCACAACAGAATTCGAAGCCTTTTCGCACTTTTGCCTGTTGTTTTTAGAAAAGAACCTAAAAAGTACATTTTCCGGGCAAAATGCAAAAAAAGTGCGAATTTTTTACAAGAAAAGAAAACGCCATAAGTATGCAAATATAATAGCTCATTCACACTAGGTACGAAATCGTCGTAAAAGAGGATTTTTACCGAAATCCTTAGAGATTCTAGTAGATTTTCTATAGGGAAATATCAGCTGACTGTTAGAGGATTTCTTTTTTTATAGCTGTCCAGTTACTCGAATGGAGATTTTTTTTTGGCCATCGAGTGGTCAAACAAAATCTATTTCCAAAATCCCCTATACTGCCGTGTGCAACTGTAGTTTTAGCATTAAAATTACTCATATTGCTACCCTGCCCATAAGCGTAGGAAGGCCTCTGGGGAGGGGGCTTAGACCCCCCAGAAAAAGTTTAGCCCCCCCCAGAATTTGAAAACCTATTTACGATTTTCCATTTTTATAAAAATTAAACAAGTATATACAACCTCACAAAGTTACGCTAAAGACTTTCATGCACAATCGAATTACTTGGGTTGTGGTAGCAGTTGCCGATGGCAATTTTTGAAGTGTGATATTTATGAAATAAAGCTGTGGTTGTGATTTATTTTATTATTTATTATTTTGTTAATCTGATTTAGTCAATTTAATTAAAAAATAGTAATTGATAATAAAACTATTCTTTCATAAATTAATATCTTAATAATGCAGCAAAAAAGCATCGCCAAAAAAGAAGCGAAAATATTCTTTTTGGGTCCGGGAGTGGTGCAAAATTGGCGTAGAAGCGATGAATGTAATATGAATTTGTCATAGGAGGGATGTCCATCGAACAGCCGTTGCAATTGATTTGCATCACTTCTTAAGGTGTGATCCGAATTCAGTGTTTTGAATGTGAATTCAAAAATTGTGTGATCTTTTCCCAGCTAAATTTAAATTTTTATATTTTTTATAATTTTTAATGCATTCCAAAGCTTGATTGAAACATTTTCCCTCGAATATTTTCAAAAAGTATTGATTTTTCAATAATGGATTTGTCATTTTTGTGGCAAAATTTGAATAATTTGTACTACCTTATTTATTCTTACTCTTTTTTTAAACTATTTGAAAAAAAGAAAACAAAAAATTACGCATTAAAATATGAAAAAAAAATGAAGTACAAAAACTTCCTGTGTAGTTAAAATAATTAACTTCTTTGTGGAAGTGCTTTTAAAGTTGTGCCTTTAGAACAACTCCCATTTTTTTGCTGGGAAAAGTGTGGAACTACTTTAAGTTGCTTTATTATAAATTAATTGTCGAGTTATTTCGATGTCTAATTTTTCATTAATTTTTATGAAATAAAACATTAATTGAAGTTATAAGTTCAGTCTATAAATTTTTAGCTAGGGGTGCTATAGCCCCCCCTGGGAAGATTGTCTAGCTACGCTAATGACCCTGCCTTGATTTTAATTGTAGTTGTATGTGTGTGTGCGTGCGTGTCTGTGCACATACTGCTTTGTTTGGGTTTTGACATATTTGAGAACAGGGATGAAAAATCAAAATTTTAAATTGTACCAAAGAGAATAAGAAAGTGTACTTTGTGTTAAAAATGTACCAAATTTCAAAAATAATGTATTGGAAAATAGTAATTCAAAATAGATTTCCTTCCAATGTTTTTGTTGTCGAAGCCTTCATCGTATTTTCGTATGAAAATATTCATTCGGCATATTCAGGCATTTAATTTTGGAAATTAATTGAGTGAAAACAATTTTTCACTCAAGAGTTTTTCCATGATCTGGCGGAAGTTTCGACTTGACCTCAGTATCAAGACTAAAATTCAATGGAAATACTTCATAAAATTCTTAATATATATTTTTAATCCATTTCAGGATACAGAAAAAAATGTCTATATGGAATCCCTATTTGATCTTGAGTATTTCCATTTAATCTTCCGAAACGTTATATTTTATTGTCAGATACACATCGAACTCCAAATTTTAAATAGACATTTTTTGTTAATTTTTATTGTAATTTGGTCAGTACCTAAAATATGTGTACAATAAAATTTATTTGGAACAATTAATTAATTGGGACTTCTCGAGCATTTTGAAGACGAACTGGATATTTTAAATTGTACCAAATAGGTCATTGTAGTACCATTGTACTTTTGAGAAGCGGGAATGTACCAAATTTAGTACAATTGTACCAACTTTTACATCCCTGTTTGAGAAGTTGTTAATTTGACCAAAAACGAATAGAACTCAATTGTTTGCTTCAAACTTAGCTTAAATCAAAGACAATCATTAGATTAGTTCTTAAATCCTCAAATCAACGAAATCTCGTTATTTTGCCAGTCTAAACACTTGAGATTCGTAAAGATATTTTAGTTCTAAATAGCGAGGTTGCCACAGTAGGTAGAATTCTACCAAAATTGGAAATTTTTTTACCGTTTGGTCGAATTCAGGTATCTCAATTTTCTATAAGAATAAAATTTTGAGAAAATTTTCTATAGAAATAAAATTTTGACAAAATTTTCTATAGAAATAAAATGTTGACAATATTTTCAATAGAAATTAAATTTTGACAACATTTTCTTTAGAAATAAAATTTTGAGAAAATTTTCTATAGAAAAAATATTGTGAGAAAATTTTCTATAGAAATAAAATTTTGAGAAAATTTTCTATAGAAATAAAATTTTGACAAAATTTTCTATAGAAATAAAATGTTGACAAAATTTTCTATAGAAATAAAATTTTGACAAAATTTCCTATAGAAAAAAAAATTAAAAAAAAAATCTATAGAAATAAAATTTTGACAAAATTTTCTTTAGAAATAAAATTTTGACAAAATTTTCTACAGAAATAAAATTTTTACAAAATTTTCTATAGAAATGACATTTAAAAACAATCTATAGAAATTAAAATTTGAAGAAATTTTCTATAGAGATAACATTTTGACAAAATTTCTATAGAAATAAAATGTTGACAAAATTTTCTTTAGAAATAAAATTTTGAAACAATTATTAAAACATTTAAAATTAATTATTAAAACATTTCTATAGAGATAACATTTTGACAAAATTTCTATAGAAATAAAATGTTGACAAAATTTTCTTTAGAAATAAAATTTTGAAACAATTATTAAAACATTTAAAATTCGGCTCATTTACAATTTGAAGGATATTTATTCACCCAAAACATTGTCGCTAATAGTAGGGATTCATACGAATGAAATAAAATTTTGACAAAATTCTCTATAGAAATAAAATTAAAAAAATCTATAGAAATGAAATTTTGACAAAATTTTCGTTAGAAATAAAATTGTGACAAAATTTTCTACAGAAATAAAATGTTTACAAAATTTTCTATAGAAATAAAATTTTGACAAAATTGTCTATAGAAATAAAATTTTGACAAAATTGTCTATAGAAATAAAATTTTGACAAAATTGTCTATAGAAATAAAATTTTGACAAAATTTCCTATAGGAATAAAATTTTGACAAAATTTTCAATAGAAATTAAATTTTGACAAAATTTCCTATAGAAATAAAATTTAAAAAACAAATCTATAGAAATAAAATTTTGACAAAATTTTCTACAGAAATAAAATTTTGACAAAATTGTCTATAGAAATAAAATTTTGACAAAATTTCCTATAGAAATAAAATTTTGACAAAATTTTCTATAGAAATAAAATTTTGAGAAAATTTCCTATAGAAATAAAATTTTGACAAAATTCTGTATAGAAATAAAATTAAAAAAAAAATCTATAGAAATAAAATTTTGACAAAATGTTCTTTAGAAATAAAATTTTGACAAAATTTTCTACAGAAATAAATTTTTTACAAAATTTTCTATAGAAATAAAATTTTGACAAAATTTCCTATAGAAATAAAATTTTGACAAAATTTTCTATAGAAATAAAATTTTGACAAAATTTCCTATAGAAATAAAATTTTGACAAAATTCTCTATAGAAATAAAATTAAAAAAAATCTATAGAAATAAAATTTTGACAAAATTTTCTTTAGAAATAAAATTTTTACAAAATTTTCCATAGAAATAAAATTTTGACAAATTTGTCTATTGAAATAAAATTTTGAAACAATTATTAAAACATTTAAAATTCGGCTCATTTACAATTTGAAGGATATTTATACACCCAAAAAATTGTCGCTAATAGTAGTGATTCATGTGAATGACATTTTTTTAAATGTGAACAAAAACTTCAACAAAAGATTTTTTAAATTTGGTAGATTTGTGGTAAAGTTTTCTTCAAATTTGGAAGATTATTTTCGGCACGAGTGGCAACCGTGCTAGCGTGTTGCCACTCATGCCAAATTAAAATCTATTCTAGGTCCTTGGCGGAAAATGGAATAGTGTTGCCATTACTTATCAATTTTTTGAACTCACCACTAGGCCCAGCAGCTTGGAAATTATTTTCTTTTTTTTTCTTGAAATAACTCAACATATTTACACATATTACAACACTTCTAATGGACATTGTGAAATATATTAGGATTATATAATTATGTCTTTTTCACTGAGCAGCAGAAACTTCTATATTTCTCAAATGTCAAATTTGATCTCTCTGCCTCTCTTTTACTGGTTAAGGTGGGTACTATGTTCGGTTTTCGAGTTGAAAACCACTTTATTTTCGCGATTACTTTTCCTCAAATAATCAAAATTATAAATGAAAACAAACTTATTCCTGTAAAGTCTTGTCGAAATCTAGAGAAACAAGAAATTGCACATTAATTGAGTTAATCTATCTGCTTTATATTGAAATGTTTTAGTAAAGTAACCGCGAAAATTTCAACGCGAAAAGCGAACATAGTACTTACCTTTATTGGGAGAAAACGATTTCCAAAAAAAATCTAAAATTATCGAGTACACGAAGGGTTCTACTTCTTTCCCACTTTTTATGTTAATCATCAGGACCGGTATGTACCTCTAAAAAAAATGCCGCTACCAAAAAGAAATGTATTGTTACATTTGCTAATGAAAATTCCGTGAGACGTTATTATCGATCTCTGACATTTTACTCCCCATTTCGCAGGCATACGAAATTTCTATTTATATTAATTTCCTTTTTCCTCATGCTGTTTTTTACAGACCTATTGTGCCAATTCCCAAGTGGCTGATTCAGCATGTACAGCAACCGCTTATCTAGGTGGTGTTAAGGGAAATTACGGTACCATTGGAGTAACAGCTGCCATTGATTTGAATAATTGCCAAGCTCAAAATGTCACCGAACATCATGTCAACTCCATAGCAGAATGGGCTCAATCCCAAGGTATGGCAACTGGTCTAATAACCACGACATCGGTTACGCATGCTTCACCTGCTGGCGTTTATGCTCATACCGCTAATCGTTTTTGGGAAAATGATGCTGAAATCTTAGCCACATCCAATGATCCTAAAACATGTCCCGATATTGCCACCCAATTGATATATGGATCAGTAGGCCGTCATCTAAATGTCATTCTCGGAGGAGGTCAAGAACATTTTCTGCCCGTTTCACAACAGGGTAAACGTTTGGATGGCCATAATCTTATCGAAGAATGGAAGAGAATTCATGGACCCAAAGCTCAGTATGTGACAAATAAAGAAGAATTACTGAAGCTTCCCAAGTCAACAGAACGTGTCTTAGGTCTATTTGGTACTAATCACATGCCCTACCATTTGGATGCCGATGCAACGCAGACACCATCTTTGGAGGAGATGGTAGCTAAAGCTTTGGAAATTTTGGAATACCAGAGTCAAGGTAAAGGTTATTTCCTCTTTGTTGAGGGAGGACGTATAGATCATGCCCATCATGATACATTGGCCCTAAAGGCTTTAGATGAAACCGCGGAATTTGATAAGGCCATCAATTTAGCTCGCCAACAAACCAGTGTGGATGACACTCTCATTGTGGTAACTTCCGATCATTCACACACAATGTCAGTGGCTGGTTATTCAAGTCGTAAGAATGATATATTTGGTATTAATAATGGCCAATTGGGCTTGGATGATTTACCCTATGCTACGCTCTCCTATGCTAATGGTCCCGGATTTGATGCGAACAATCAGAAAGCTAAAGTTGGAGCGAAACGCAAGAATCTTAAGGATATTAATATGAAAAACAAAGACTACATGTTCCCTGCCACAGTACCCCTAGAATCGGAAACACATGGTGGAGATGATGTGGGAGTTTTCGCCAGTGGTCCTTTTGCCCATCTGTTTACCGGGGTATATGAGCAAAATTTAATACCACATGCCATGGCATATGCCTCGTGTTTGGGTTCGGGACGAACAGCATGTGTAGATGGCTTACACAAAAAAAGGAGGTATTGAGACTCCTATGGTTTGGGTTCGGGGATAAATAGATATTTATTTAGCTGTAGTTTATTCTAATTTCGTACTTAATTGTTATATAATTAAGCAATACTCCTAATTAATTAATAGTTCTTAACGGAAAATATACTTTTGTATATTAAATAAGTTTGGAGTTTTATTTTTAAGCAGCTATTTGCTCATGGAGTTTCAAAAATCATCAAAATTACTCTACCAACACCAATATTGATGGCAAAATATTTTGAAAACATTTTGGTACATTTCTTTATCGCAGTGGGCGATTGTTATAGTGTCCCTTAAGAGTCTGTGGAGGCGATGGGACTAAAATCGAACTTTTAAATGGTGGCAGTGTAAAGCCTGGTATACATCTCATTGCGAAAAATGTAAACAGTCGATAACGTCATTCTAACTGCAATATTGATAACAAGTCCTTAAATTTAAACAGTCGATAACATCGTCAACAACTCCTTACGGAATTATCGTTAGGAAATATGACAATGCATTTCTTATGGGTTACGGATATTATGCACCTCTAGCGTGTATATCGTGTACGTGCCGATAACACAGTTTCATAATGTATTTCTTATGGGAACAAAATGCAAACAATCGATAATAACGCCACACGGAATTATCATTAGCAAATAGCGTAATGCCGAGTCCGAACGGCGTTCCACATGCCAGTGAAACCACTTAGAAAAGCTTTGAAACCCTCAGAAATGTCACCAGCATTACTGAGGTGGGATAATCCACCGATGAAAAACTTTTTGGTGTTCGGTCGTAGCAGGAATCGAACCCACGACCTTGTGTATGCAAGGCGGGCATGCTAACCATTGCACCACGGTGGCTCCCAAGGCCGGTATGTACCTCTAGCGGAAATTTCGTACCAATAATACAGTTTCGCAATATATTCATTATGGGAACAAAATGAAAACAATCGATAACATCGCCGCACGGAATTTTCATTAGCAATGTATTTCTTATGGGTAGCGCAAATTTCGTATGGAGGTGCACACCGGCCTTAAAACTGTATTATTGACATGTGTTGCCATTGAATTCGCATTTTGTTGCCATTGAATTCGCATTTTAAAATCAGTTTCCTTGCCAACATTTTCAGAATTTGACAACACTCCCGATAACGTGGAAAACAGTCATATAAGATATTCAAATCTCATCGTAAAAGCGACGTAACTATTGCAACACGCCAGGGTATAATAATAATCGATAATGAAAACTTCCAGGTTTGTAACCTCGGTTGCCACTTGAGTCAAAAATAATCTACCACATTTTGGAGAAAAATTTACCAAAAACTGCAAATAAAAAATATTATTTTGAAAAAAATTTAGTTCTTCATAAAGTTTTGCTTAAATTTTATTTCTATAGATAATTATGTAAAAATTTTATGTTTTGTTGGTTACCATATTTCTGTAGAAAATTTTGCCAAAATTCTGTTCTATAGAAAATTTTGCCAAAATTTTATTTCTATAGAAAATTGTGTTAACATTTTATTTCTATAGAAAATGTTGTTAATAATTTTATTTCTATAGAAAATGTTGTCAAAATATAATTTCTATAGAAAATATTGACACAATTTTGCTAAAATTTTATTTCTATAGAAAATTTTGTCAAAATTGTATATCTACATTTTTGTACAATTTTTTTTTTCTTAAGAAAATGTTGCCAACATTTTATTTCTATAGAAAATGTTGTAAAATTTTTATTTTTTACATAAAATTTTGTCAAAATATTATTTCTATGGAAAATTTGCCAAACTTGTATTTCTATGAAAATTTAGCCAAAATTTTATTTCTATAAAAAATTTTACCAAAATTTTATTCTATATAAAAATGTTTGGTAGAATGCTACCAACAGTGGCAGTCGTGTTTGTAAGTCCAAAAATAAACCTTCCCGACAAAAAATTTAGCATTACATTTTGTGTTCTAAATATACAATTTCTATGCCAATTTAGACCAATCGGACAATTTTTGCTAAATCCCGATACGCACCACTAGCGAAAATTTCGTTTGCGTGCCAATAATACAGTTTTGCTATGTATTTATTATGGGAGCAAAATGTAAACAATCGTTAACAACGTGTCAAGAAGCTTTCGTTAGCAAATACAGCAATGCGTTTCATATGATTAGCGAAAATTTCGTTAGAGGTGCATACCGGCTTAAAAGTAGATGTAAGTCCTATGTTAAATTTGTGATTCAGAATTTTCATTTCATTTGTGATCTTGTAAAATACTTTTTCTGCTATAAACCATAGACCAATTAAATATAGAGGCATACTTAGATAATTCACCATGGTTTTGTTTATTTGCAGTGCGCAGTCATTCCACTCAATTGCGCAGTCAGTGACTCAATTTCTTTTTGGAAAACGAGAATTACCGTACAAATCAGTCAATTTGCATTACAAAAAAGGTGTGGATGTATAGAATTTTATATGCTTTTACAATATTTGGTGTTTCATCAAGAAAACAAAGGAAAGAAACCAAATTAAAGCCAAATTAAAAAATCACTCAATTGCAGACGAAAAAGAGCCAAACTACAGCGCTGTGAATTCACTTGAGATGTCTATACCTTCCTTGGTCTATGATCCAATTGTCAAAAACATGTTGTGTTACTATTGGTTAAATTTTACATTCAACAGGTTACTATTATCAAAAACATGTATGGCTACTATTGGTTACATAGGTAACTATTGGTTACATAGGTTACTATTAGTTACGTACGTTTTATTGGTTACATTTTACATGCCACAGTTTATTATTAGGGCTGTTTTCTTTTAGCACTGGATATCCTAAGCAGTCACGGACTAAAAGAAAACAGAGTACTCGTTTATCCAGGATATCTCGAATAATATGCAACACTGTCATCAGCTGTTTAAAAACAATCAAAGAAAATAAGTGAAATCTTGCATTTTTAATGTATGAAATGCTCCAATTAGTAACAAATATTTACTGCTGCGATTATTTATGGTACTGTACCATTTAAAATTCTTGTTTTTCGATAAATTAGTCACAATTAGTGAATCGAAGAAGCGTCACTTTATCAAAATACAATCTGGCAACATCGACGCGACTTGCACTGATGAGATGTTCTGGATAGAACACCAGTGCAACCATGTTCTGGATAGGCCATACAAATGTTGCATCCAGTGCTAAAAGAAAACCGCCCTATTGTCAAAAACTTGTCTGGTTACTACTGGTTACGTAGGTAACTATTGGTTACATAAGTTACTATTGGTAACTAACATTAAAATGTAAACAAAACAAATTTAAAGATATTTAATATCCTTTTTTTTACTAGCATTAAATTTGTAAACAAAACTGACATCTGGATGCAAAAACAATAGAAAAGGAAGATTGGAAAATGGGCGACGTCATACCAAAAGTTGCATTTACGGTGTTCGATACATACACGTTCGTTCATTTTTAATTTGCAATATTTTTTGTTAAAAACTCACAAATGATGTTAAATTTTGTGTAAATAATAATGAGAAACTTTTGACCGATTGTTCTACGTCATTCCCTGATATAAATTTCTTTTTATTCTTAGTTTAATTTGTGGAACAAAAAATCATAAACGACAGGTTTGCATCGAACGCCGTCAATGGTTTGATACCCTCTGCTGCCATTTTCCCATCTTCATCTTCCATTGTTTTTGTCTGGATGTACTTGAATTCTGTTGTTTTTATTTATTTATTTATTATTATTTTTTTTTTTTGTAATACTGCAACTACCTGGGAATTATTTTACCATGGTCTATGGTAATCACCATGACATTGCCTTATTTCCAAATGAAAATAAATGCTACTATCGTCATAAAATTGCAATTTGGCAACACTACCTAACTGACAAATTCACTGGTAATCGGTATTCTAATACTGAACCTTTCTCAACACTACAATGTACAAAAACAAAAATACGTGGTGAAGAGGAAGAAGAAGTTATTGGTTCTTCTAGTGTTCGTCGCGAAAATATTTTTGATTTTTGCTAGCATCGAGTTTTATTGTTAATTTTTATAATAAATTCCCCGATTCTAATCCCTTGTTCAATAATACATCGGCACAAGTAAGTGATTTGTGGAAAATTTAAATAATTAATTCGTTTGTGTGTGTATAGGTATGTGTGGCTGTGGTTTGTGGCGTGCAAATATTTATATTTTATTTTTGATGTGTAATATTGGAATATATGGGCTCTCTACAATGACCCCTTAGTCCCTTATGAATATTATCTAGAATCCATGGAGGTTATATTGTTATTCCACCAGGATGTTTTTCCTACACGTATATATGACATCGCCGTAATGGGTAATGAATGTTATAGTACAAGGGCCAAGAAAAATAGACAATAGGAATGTTTTTTTTTTTTTGCACTATTCTTAGATGTTTTTTTAGTCTTCTTTGAAATTACATAGCACTTGCCTTCTAAAGAGATGTATTTTTTATATTTTCAAGATCATGTTGAGAATGAAGGGAGTGTTATAGTATTCCCTATGTTACATTATATGGCGCCTCCATGACTAGGAAATTTGATCTATAACCAGTGCAGCCCAAACTGATGCAATATCAAAATATTGTGTCTATTAGCACAATAATGGCTCCAATGACGCTTGCAATTTTTAATCAAATTTAGGCTGCTTGCAGCTTGTTTGAATTGATTCCACACATTGATCAATTGGGAAGTTTCATAGGAACTGCATTATTATATGTATTATATATATACTGCATTATCTTGAGAATATGGGCAGTACCAGAGAAATTCCTAGACATCGTTTTTACTGATTTGTGATATGAAACACTATATAGTCCAATTTTGTTATATTCTAAAATAATTTCTAAGAAACGGTGTCATAAAAATTAACCAAATATGTCAATTTTCCTAATATTTCCTAATTTAATAGAGTAGTATCCTGTTGTTGTATTATTGTTAGTATATTAATGTTAGAAATAAGAGAATTGTTTTGAGTAGTATTTAAAATGTTGTTTTAAGTAACTGTATATGGCCTTTGTAAGGCTTAGTTACATATGAAAATAAATAAAATTAAATTAAATATTTGGAAATCCACTATTTGTTGAAGATAATTTGTAATCTCCTGGAAAATTTAACATTATTCTTTTTATACCCACCACCATAGAATGGTGACGATGGTATAAGTCATTCCGTTTGTAACACATCGAAATATCGATTTCCGACTATATAAAGTATATATATATTCTTGATCAGGGAGAAATTCTAATACGATATAAGCATGTCCGTCTGTCTGTCTGTTGTAATCACGCTATAGACTTCAATAATGGCGCTATCGTCCTGAAATTTGGCACAGATTCGTCTTTTGTTTGCAGGCAGGTCAAGTTCGAAGATGGGCTATATCGGTCGACGTTTTGATATAGTCTCCATATAAACCTACCTCCCGATTTGGGATCTAGGGCTTATAAAAAATGTATTTTTTATCCAATTTGCCTGAAATTGGAAATCTAGAGGTATTTTAGGACCATCAAAAAGTGTACCGAAAATGGTGCCTATCGGTCCATGTTTTGGTATAGCCCCCATATGGACCGATTTCCCGATTATGTTTCTTGGGCGTCTAGAAAGTGTATTTTATATCCGATTTGCCTGAAATTGGAAATCTAGAGGAATTCTAGGACCATTAAGAGGTGTGCCGAAAATGGGGTGTATCGGTCCATGTTTTGATATAGCCCCCATATAGACCGATCTCCCGATTTTACTTCTTGGGCTTCTAGAATCCGTAGTTTTAATCCGATTTACCTGAAATTTGAAGTATAGAGGTATTCTAGGACCCTAAAGACGTGTGCCGAAAATGGTGAGTACCGGTCCACGTTATGATATAGCCACCATATAGATCCATCTCCCGATTTTACTTCTTGGTCTTCTAGAATGCGTAATTTTTACCCGATTTGTCTCAAATCGGAAATCTAGAGGTATTCTAGGACCTTAAAGTGATGTGCCGAAAATGGTGATTATCGGTCCATGTTTTGTTATATCTTCTTATATCTTTGGGCTTCTAGAATCCGTAGTTTTTATCCAATTTGCCTGAGATTTGAAATCTAGAGGTATTCTAGGATCATAAAGACGTGTGTCGGAATTGGTCCGTACCGGTCCATGTTTTGATATAGCCCCCATATAGACCGATCTCCCGATTTTACTTCTTGGGCTTCTAGAATCCGTAGTTTTTATCCAATTTGCCTGAAATTGGAAATCTGGAGGTATTCTAGGACCATAAAGACGTGTGTCGAAAATGGTGAGTACCAATCCATGTTATGTTATATCCCCCATATAGACCTATCTCCCGATTTTATTTCTTGGGCTTCTAGAATCCCTAGTTTTTATCCAATTTGCCTGAAATTGGAAATCTGGAGGTATTCTAGGAAAATAAAGAGATGTACCGAAAATCGTGATTATCGGACCATGTTTTGTTACATCCCCCATATAGACCGATCTCCAGATTTATATCTTGGGCTTCTAGAAACCGTAGTTTTTATCCAATGTGACTGAAATTGGAAATCTAGAGGTATTCTAGGACCAAAAAGAGGTGTACCGAATATATTGAGTATCGGTACAGTTTTTGATATAGCTCCTTTATAAACCGGCCCTCCGATTTGGGGTCTAGATTCTAGAACTACAATTAAATGTGCTGAATACTGTGTGTATCCTTCTATGTTTTGGTATAGCCCCCATTACACAGAACTCCCGATTTAACTCCTAGGGTTTCTAAAAATTGTAGTTTTTAACCGATTTGCTACAAATTGAAAATATACTGGCATTTTAGACTCATAACAAAGTGTATATGATTTAATTTTATCGGTCCATTTTGTAAGGCCTCCATATAGACCGATTTCATTTATTGAGGGTATAGAAAGCGCACTCTGATCTTGAAAATTGCTTGAAACTGAATGCAAAATTTCCAGATTTTACTTCTCGTAATAATTGGGATGAAAATCCACAGATTTTAGATTTCAAATCATGGCGTTATTTCATCATTTTCTTGCACACTTACAAGAGATGTTTATGATTCCTCTAAAACTCAAACAAAAGATGGATCTTATAAATTCAGAATCTGATCTAGTCTTCATTGGTAAAATCTTTATATTTATCTGTGGGAAGCGTACTGGTTGAACTGATCTTCTTGGGAAAATATCTGTCATCAAACCCCCCTGAAATTTTCAAAGGAAACTATTATAGTCGATTCATGGTGGTGGGTATTTAAGATTCGGCCCGGCCGAACTTACTTGTTTTTGTTTTTTAATTAATTTGCAGATGTAATTATTTTACAATATTGTTTTTTTTTTTTTCATTTTTTTGTTTGTTTGGAGAAAACACGGCTATTGTTATTTATAGCTATTTCACACTATTGTGCGTTGATGTATTTTACACTGTTTTTTGTTTTATTTAATGCGATGTTTTCTATTCTCGTTTTCACATTGTTGACGTATTTCTTTCCATTTATTTTGTTACTACTAGTATTGTTTACCTAATGTTTTCGTAATTTTTCTTTAGTCTGCTATTTGTCAAACCCTGACCTATGACCCTCGTACTGATGATACATCTACATGCATTTTTTTTAAGTTAAAATTTCAGGTGATTTCATATCGCTTACACTATGTTAGTAAATTGTTATTGTTTTCTTATCGGTTTATACCCTTCCCGCTACTGTGGTACATGGTATAATAAGTTTGTGCATTTGTATGTAACGCTAAGAAGGATCGGTCTTAGACCCATCTTTTACCGATCTTAGACCCATCTTTTATTATACCGATCGTCTTAGAATTAAATTCTGAGTCGATTTAGCGATGTCCGTCTGCCTGTTCATGTATTTTTGTGTGCAAAGTATCGGCCCCAAATTTGGCACAGGGTATTTTTTCGGCTCAAAGACGATTCCTATTGATTTTGGAAAAAACCTATGTGGTAATAAATGACGTATTTACCAACCGACCTGCTTCTACTTTCGTATAATCAAATTTTTGGGGAGTCTCGTAAATTTTGCAGTATAGCAGTCAAATCGGTTCAGATTCATAAATAGCTCACATATATATAGCTTTCGCCGGAAGTACACTCCTATGGCACCAGAGGCCAATGTTTTGTTCCGATTTACATGAAATTTTGCGCAGGGAGTAGAATTAACATTATAAATATGCACATCGAATTTGGTTGAAATCGGTTTAGATATAGCTCACATATATATCTTTCGCCCAATTTACACTCCTAAGGCCCCAGAGGCCAAAGTTTTATCCCGAGTTACGTAAAATTGAATTGAAATCTGTTCAGATTTAGATATAGCTCTCATAGATATCTGTCGTTCGATTTATAGTCATATGATCACCGTAGATTAAAATTTCACTTCGATTTACTTAAAATTGTGCACAAGGGATGGAATTGGCATTTTTACTACGAGGGCGGTTCGGAAACTTCTTATCCTATCAATGAAAGAGAATAGTCAGCTTTTCAAAAATATTTTTATTTTTCAATATAATCTCCTGAAACTTCAATACACTTAGTCCAACGCGTTTCTAGCTATTCTATCCCTTGATTAAAATAGTTTTCGTCAAGGTCTTCAAAATAGTGGTTTACAACTGTAATTGCATCTTCATTTGAGGTAAAACGCTTGCCAGCAATTAATTCGTTGATTTTAGCCATTGTTAAAACACTCTTGTAAGTTGGTGCGTTGTCTTGATGAAAACTTATTTTTTTGTGTTGTAAGCCAAGACGTTTTTCTCGAATTTGTACATTTAATTGATCCAAAGGGTTGCAATAGTTCTCTGAATTTATTGTTTTACCCTTTTGCAGATAGTCAATCAATAAAATACCTTTGAAACCGTTGTCCTTCCAATGTTTTGATACCATTTTGGTAGTACTCCTTCGGTTTTGCCTCCAAATAGGCCTCAGTTTCGGCTATCACCTCTTCATTGCAGCCAATTTTTTTCCCTGCGAGCATCCTTTTGAGGTCTGAGAACAAGAAAAAGTCGCTGGGGGCCAGATCTGGAGAATACGGTGGGTGGGGAAGCAATTCGAAGCCCAATTCATGAATTTTTGCCATAGTTCTCAATGACATGTGGCACGGTGCGTTGTCTTGGTGGAACAACACTTTTTTCTTTTTCATATGGGGCCGTTTTGCCGCGATTTCGACCTTCAAACGCTCCAATGTTGATGGTTTTTCCCTTCTCAAGATAATCGATAAAAATTATTCCATGCGCATCCCAAAAAACAGAGGCCATTACTTTGCCAGCGGACTTTTGAGTCTTTCCACGCTTCGGAGACGGTTCACCGGTCGCTGTCCACTCAGCCGACTGTCGATTGGACTCAGGAGTGTAGTGATGGAGCCATGTTTAATCCATAGTCACATATTGACGGAAAAACTCGGGTGTATTACGAGTTAACAGCTGCAAACACCGCTCAGAATCATGAACACGTTGTTGTTTTTGGTCAAATGTTAGCTCGCGCGGCACCCATTTTGCACAGAGCTTCCGCATATCCAAATATTGATGAATGATATGACCAACACGTTCCTTTGATATCTTTATCGATCAACTTCATTTTACGGTCATTCAAAATCATTTTGTGGATTTTTTTATGTTTTCGTCGGTAACCACCTCTTTCGGGCGTTTACTGCGTTCACCATGCTCATTTCACCAAGTTTGAATTTTGCATACCAATCAATTATTCTTGATTTCCCTGGGGCAGAGTCCGGAAACTCATTATCAAGCCAAGTTTTTGCTTCCACCGTATTTTTCCCTTCAGAAAACAGTATTTTATCAAAACACGAAATTCCTTTCTTCCATTTTTTTTCACAATAACAAAAGTAGCTTCACAAAAGACGCTGTATTTCACAAACTAATTGACTTACAGACGTCAAATTTTGACACGAACCATTTGAAGGTTGGTACTATATAAAAATAATATGCATTTAATACTAGTGACGCCATCTATGTGTCAGACCGGGGACTTATCAGCCAACCTGTTATCATTATGAAGTTATTGTCCCGATAAACCTTTTTTATGTAAATATTTAATGACAGCACGCATTTCTAATTTTTCCATTGTAAAAAATGGCGTATTCGTCTTTTTTGAACACCTGTTTCTATATGAGGGAGTTGCCAGATCGAAACAAAATTTAACATGTGTTCACAGAAGACATGTGCTAGGCTAAGACATTTCCGAACTGCCCTCGTATGTTGGATTTGGCTCATCTTGAAACACCCATATACCATATGAATGTTATATACTTTCGGCTCATACGCGTAAATCCAATATTCATTAATTACCACGATGTCATAGACGTGTTTCAAAAATCTCGATCGGAGTATTTCTATCGACCAATCGACACTAGGCTTTTGTTTTGAGCGATTGACGAATTGTGTGGGATTCAACGAGAACAAATTTTTTGTCAAATATCCATGCAATATTGAATGTATACATTGTCAAAACATATATATGTTTTGACAATTAAATTATTAAAAAATAAGAAATAAATAAAATCAATTGCTCTATAATTACCATTAAATAAAAAGGGTCATAGTCGTTTCTGTAGAACTAAAAATGAGAATGTCTCAAAAAAAAAAAAGAACAAAGACCTGATCTATTTCAACAGCCGTTTACTGGTAGTGTATTGGATACTTCCAATTACAAGCCGATGTTAAATTCGTCAGTTTTTTTTTCGCATGAAAGTCATCGAGACTGTTATTACTTATTTATTTACTTTGGCGTTTAGAATTTCTATATGTTTGGAATCAGTCACATTTGTTTATATGATTTGCTGGTCCCCATAAAAATCATGTTCGTGTAAAAGTCACTAACGAAATTACTCATAATGATCTCATTTGAAGATCAGTCCAGACACACACGAAACATTTCTTTTTGTTTTCTTTAGTCTTGTTACGTAGCTCTGTTTTTGGCCAGAAGTAGGCAATCTGGTCATATGTCAAAAAAATAAAAATAAAAAACAAAAACAATTCATTGCCAAAATTCTTATAAAAATAAATACTCTTTTAAGATATTTAAATGGACATAAATCACAAAGTCAATGGATATAATCACCACGAGACTTTTGGGAGGCACATTCCATAATACATTAAAGAAATTAAATCACAAATATAGAAGATTGTTATCGCGGTAGCTAAAATTTCTGATGCATTCATTAATTTCTTCTATACTGTGTCAAACGTCACCAATTCAAACATTTCTATATACAAACTTCGTACACATACAAACATTTGTATTTATTTATTTACTTTGCTTTTGTTGTGGTTTTATCAATGACCTTTAAACACCAATTATTAATTAATGTTTGTTGTTGTTTTGTTTTTTTGAGTATCGAATTGAGTCAACTTGTGGAGAAAATAACCAACCAAGCATTCACCTTCACTGTTGCTCTAGCTCTCTAGTTTTTGGTTTTGTTCAAAAGTGAAAGATTTCTTGAGTGAATATCGAATATGGGATGGAAAATAAAAACACAGATTTTCGAATAAATTTCGAAAATTTTTAAATATGAAACACTCTGGTTTTCTCTTTTTGCGATTAGCCAGCTGTCTAATCAGCCAGGCAGCTAGAAATACTCTCTACACTGTGGTCATTTGGACTTTGTTGTATTTGCCCCCACTGTAGGTTGGTTTGACGTCGCACTATGGGGTAAATAACAAGAAATTAAGGATGGATAGCAACGTCTTGCAAGAGGAAACAAACCCCACTCATTATTTCCAACATATATCCTAAAGGGAGGGAAAAAGTGAATTATCTCATTTTAATATAGAATGCCGATGTGGGTATACTAATCCAGCAAAAAAAGCGTCACCAAAAAAGTAATGAACATGTTCTTTTTGGATCCGGAAGTGGTGCCAAATTGTCGCAGAAGCGATGGATTTAACATGGGCTTGTCATAGGACGGAAGTCCTCCATTTCAACAGCCGTGGCACTGAATTTGCATCTCTTTTTTAGGTGTGATCCGAATTCAATGTTTGAGAATTAAATTAAAAAATTCTGGGATATTTTGTCAAATAAATAATTTTTATATATTTTTTTTTAATTTTTAATGGATTCTAACGCTTGTTGGAAACGTTTGACTTCAAATATTTTTAAAAATGCACAATTTTTTCAGATTGGATTTAGCATTTTTTTCGACAAAATTTAAATGATTTGTACCATTTTATGAATTCTTACGCTGTTTTTAAACTATTTGAAACAAAAAAAGTTACAATTACCCACTAAAAGTATGAAAAAACCAAGTTATACAAAATTGAAGTAAAAGAACTTCCTGGGTAGTAAAATAAAGAACATCATTGGGAGTACATCTTGTGGAAGTGCTTTTAAAGTTGTGCCTTTGGAAGAACTCCAAATTTTTTTTGCTGGGAAATTTGTCATTGAATTTGTTACACATCGAAATATCGATTTCCGACTACATAAAGTAATAAATGTATCGTGCTGAAATTTTGCACAAACTTTTATTTGCAGGGCGTTAGGGAAGGTGGTGCTAGTATAGCCAGGGGTAGGAAGAGGGTATGGGAGAAGGTGGTGGGCAGTGGTGCTTAACTACAAAGGTAGGATGCGAACAAATCGCGTTAATATGAATCGCATGCGACTATCGAAAGTTCGGTTGCAGTCGGTGCCACTCGCTCTACTACTCGTTAAGCTTCTGTTGATTCATGCCATCGTCCCGACAAACCCGCATTCTTAAGTCGGCAGTGATCGGAACCAAATGGGAATTCTCAACATATAATTCATTAACGTTGAGTTGTGGAAGTAACTTCCCTTCCGTAAATTAAATTAAATTAAATTAAATTAAATTAAATTAAATTAAATTAAATTAAATTAAATTAAATTAAATTAAATTAAATTAAATTAAATTAAATTAAATTAAATTAAATTAAATTAAATTAAATTAAATTAAATTAAATTAAATTAAATTAAATTAAATTAAATTAAATTAAATTAAATTAAATTAAATTAAATTAAATTAAATTAAATTAAATTAAATTAAATTAAATTAAATTAAATTAAATTAAATTAAATTAAATTAAATTAAATTAAATTAAATTAAATTAAATTAAATTAAATTAAATTAAATTAAATTAAATTAAATTAAATTAAATTAAATTAAATTAAATTAAATTAAATTAAATTAAATTAAATTAAATTAAATTAAATTAAATTAAATTAAATTAAATTAAATTAAATTAAATTAAATTAAATTAAATTAAATTAAATTAAATTAAATTAAATTAAATTAAATTAAATTAAATTAAATTAAATTAAATTAAATTAAATTAAATTAAATTAAATTAAATTAAATTAAATTAAATTAATTTAAATTAAATTAATTTAAATTAAATTAAATCAAATTAAATTAAATTAAATCAAATCAAATTCAATTAAATTAAATTAAATTAAATTAAATTAAATTAAGTTAAGTTAAATTAAATCAAATTAAATTAAATCAAATCAAATTAAATTAAATCAAATCAAATCAAATCAAATCAAATCAAATTAAATGAAATTAAAAAATAACAATATAAGAACAGTTGGCTCGTTACAACAGGAGGGTGGGCTATATCGGTTTAGATTTTGACCCTCCGATTTGGGATCTTCAGAAACACTCAATTTTTATCCGCTTTACCTGAAATTCAAAACTTATGGCCCTTAAACAGGTGTGCAGAACGTGGTGTGATTCGGTCAATGTTTCGGTATTTCCGATCCCATTTACCCAAAATTAGAAATCTAAAGTTAGTTTTGATCCAGTTTTGGTATTAGTCCATTCTCCTGATTTTGCTTCTTTTGCGTCTAGACATGCCGTTTTTTATCCGATTTGCCTGAAATTGAAATTCTAGATGTATTTTGGATCCATAAAAGTGTTTGTCGAAAATTATGTATATCGGTCCATGTTTAGCCCCCATATAGCCCGATCTTCCGATTTGACTTCTTGGACTTCTAGACACTGCAATTTTTATCCAATTTGCTTGAAATTGGAAATTTAGAGGTATTCTGGATCCATAAACAAGTGTGCTGAAGATTAATGTGTGTCGGTCCAGGTTTCGGTATAGCCTCCTTACAGCCCGATCTCCTGCTTTGACTTCTTGGGTTTCTGGACACCGCAATTTTTATCTCATTTGCCAGAATTTCAAAATCTAGAGGTATTCTGGGTCCATTAACAAGTGTGCTGAAGATGGTGTGTATCGGTCCATGTTTCGATATAGACCAATCTCTCGATTTGACTTCTTGGCACCGCAATTTTTATCCGATTTGCCTGAAATTTTAAATCTAGATGTATGCCGAATATGGTATGATTCGGACCACGTTTTGGATACGTTTCTAGATACAACAATTTTTATCCGATTCGCCTGAAATTAGAAATCTACATCTGGTCCGCACATAAGTATGCCGGATATGGTGTGTATCGATCCATGTTTCGGTATAGCCTCTTTATAGCCCGATCTCCTGATTTGACATCTTGAGCTTCTGGACACC
The DNA here is from genome assembly GCF_050003625.1 of Haematobia irritans. Taxonomy (NCBI): domain Eukaryota; kingdom Metazoa; phylum Arthropoda; class Insecta; order Diptera; family Muscidae; genus Haematobia; species Haematobia irritans. Next base: position 261,899,999 of record NC_134397.1, read on the forward strand.
TCATTTTTTATCTTATTTGCTTGAAATTGTAAATTTAGAGGTATTCTGGGTCCATAAACAAGTGTACCGAAGATGGTGTGTATCGCTTCGTGTTTACTTATAGCCCGATCCCCCGATTTGACCTCTTGAGCGTCTAGACATCCCAATTTTTATCCGATTTTCAAAGAATTCAAAATCTAGGTACACAAAAATTTTTGAAAATAATCTAGCTTTCTTTTGTCTAAATTTGACAAAAATGCGATTAATAAAAAAAACATTTTCGACTTTCCTCCAAAAAAAAAAAAAAACAGTGTCGCCAAAAAGGCAATGAATATTTTGGTTCAACTCCAACCTACTGTGCCCCATTTGTTTGTAGCTACAAGATGTATTGGCAAAAAAATGTGTGCAGTTTGCTCTTGACGCGGCTATTACTCGATAATTTTATTCGAAATATTTTTGCTAAAATCCATTTAGTTTTGAATGTGTCGAGGTGTCGTTATAAACGTCTGGGTGTTTCGGTCCGATTTGTTTCTCGTTCTTTGTTTTTTTTTTTCATTCTGTATTTGAATATAAATTTTTAATGGTATTTGCACGTATTTTATAGTGAAAAGAATTTAGCCCAAGCATTACGTTTAATTATATTTGTTGTCACCGGAATCGTTCTACATGTAGTACCCTCTCCATAGAACCAAACGAAGCACGAAAGCATATTATTTTCATCTCAAATAAGAAATAAGCTGGAATTTACCATACTCGGCCAACGAATCTACGAATTTTAAGAAAATCTTGGAATTGATATTGAAAACGAAACGAAAATTTTTAGAAAAACGCCTGCTGCCAGCCTTTGTTTTAAATTAAGGTGGGCAAAATTTTGGTTTTATTACTAAATCTCAAAAGAAAAAATGAAAGATATATAATGAGAAAAGTGAATTGAATATTTTTACTTAAATTCTGTATTTATAAACTATCATGCAAAAATATATAATAAATTAACCAAAATATATTAATCATTCTAAGTGATGTGTATGTGACGACAATGAGTGAGTGTGCTTATTTGTTGGTAAAAGGGTCTTGATTTTTGCGAAATGTTTGGCCCAATTCTAGTGTACATCCAGATATACATACGTACACTCAAAATAAATTGACCCTTTCTTTAAGTTAAAATGAAATCATTTTGTAAATATTTTTATTTGCTTAAGTAGTAGTTTCTATGTCAAGTCTTTTTCATATATATATGGTAAGCTTTCTATAATAGAGATTGATCATTTTATAAGAAGTTTTACTAAATTTTAGGAAAATTGGTTTTAGTTAGAGTTTTCTTTATTTTATGATTACTTTATTATCAGTGAAAATTAATTGTAAATTCCTACTCCCCGTGCAGAAATCAATACTAATAAAATTCCATACCTAATTCTGGTTAATGAACTCTTTCTAACAGCTTTCAGTTTAAGAAACTTTTATTGAATCAATTAAATTATATTATTTTAAAGAAAAAAAAATTAATTTAATGGATATAAAATGGCTAAACCAAATTAGCAAAATATTTTTTCTTCTTTTTTGTCGAAGGCCCTTTTTTTCTGGGTGTATGCATAAATTATATCAAGGAAACAACATCATTTATTATAGATCCTAATGTTGCAAATCTTGTGTACATTTACATTTATATTTCGAATATTGTAATACACACATGCCGCCATTGTAATAGACATTTTATTACGTAAATCATAATTAAACAAAAAAAAATCTGAAATTATTTTGAAAATGTTTTCTCAATTTAATTTGTAATTGTACAAAAACAAACGACATTTTCTTCTATACCCAAATTTTTGAATAATAAATTAATTAATTAATACCCAACAACAATCAATAATGAGTTTAAAGCAGAAATCCTAAATGTATTTAGTGAGAGTGTCAATAAAATTATTGTGAAAATTACCAGCCACAGCCAAAGCATACGTTATAAAATGATCATTGGTTTCATTTTTTTATACAATTTTCTATAGAAATAAAATTTTTACAAAATTTTCTATAGAAATAAAAAGATCGAATAAAACAACAAGAAAGAAATAAAATTTTGACAACATTTTCTAAAGACATAAAATGTTGACAAAATATTCTATAGAAATAAAATTTTGACAAAATTATCTATAGAAATAAAATTTTGACAAAATTTTCTACAGAAATAAATTCCGAAACAGCTGTACATCCAACCATCTTGCAGTCTATAGGGCTTTGCCCAAATAAATTAGACAAGCATACTTTTCCTCTGTTGGTTAAGCTACACTTGTAGTTTAGTCAATGCATGGCTTTAAGCTGAGATCAAAAACAACAATAACGATTGAAGAGAAGCCAACAATAACAAACAAAACGAAATAAAATTTTGACAAAATTTTCTATAGAAATAAAATTTTGACAAAATTTTCTATAAAAATAAAATGTTGACAAAATATTCTATAGAAATAAAATTTTTACAAAATTTTCTATGGAAATAACATTTTGACAAATTTTTTATAGAAATGAAATTTTGACAAGATTTTCGATAGAAATAAAATGTTGACAAAATTTTCTATAGAAATAAAATTTTGACAAAATTTTCTATAGAAATAACTTTTAACATATTTTATAGAAATAACATTTTAACAAATGTTCTATAGAAATAAAATGTTAACAAAATTTTCTATAGAAATGAAATTTTAAGAAAATTTTGTATAGAAATAAAATTTTGACAAAATTTTCCAAAAAATTAAATTTGCTTTAGAAATAAAATTTTAAAAAAATTTTCTATAGAAATAGAATTTTGACAAAATTTTCTATAGAAATAGAATTTTGACAAAATTTTAACAAAATCTTCTATAGAAATAAAATTTTCTATAGAAATAAAATGTTGTTGTTGTTTTTTTTTTATTTCAGCTTAAAACCATACATTGACTAAACTACAAGTGTAGCTTAACCAACAGAGGAAAAGAATGTTTGTCAAATTTATTTGGGCAAAGCCCTGTAGACTGCAAGATGGTTGCATGGACGCACGTTTCGGAATTACCACATTCCTCATCAGCATCCTCTACTTGCAGCTAAACTATCAACCAATTATCAGAATAAATTCAGGCAGTTCATTAAACCCAACAATGAACCACACTTGAACCTTCCGAAAAAAAGGTTTTGTATGATAGCCGGCTTATGCCGAAATAAATTCGAAACAAACATATCTCTTTTCCTTTGCCACTGTCAAATCATCGATTTGAGTGCAGTTGGCTGAATTTATTTTGAGCGTGCTTCCTCTTCCTTTTCCATTCGTTTTGTTTTGTTATTGTTATTTTGACAAAATTTTCTATAAAAATAAAATTTTGACAAAATTTTTTTATAGAAATAAAATTTTAACAATTTTTTTTTTCATAACAATAAAATTTTGTCAACATTTTCTATATAAATAAAATTTTGACGAAATTCTTTTCCTCTGTTGGTTAAGCTACACTTGTAGTATAGTCAATGTATGGTTTTAAGCTTAAGTAAAAAAAAAACAACAACAATGCTTAAAGAACAAAAATAACAATAACAAAAAAAACGAATAGAAAAATTTTCTATAGAAATAAAATTTTAACAACATTTTCTAAAAAAATAAAATTTTGACAAAATATTCTATAGAAATGATCTAAAGAATAAAAGTTTGACAAAATTTTCTATAGAAATAAAATTTTGAGAAAATTTTCTGTAGAAATAAAATTTTGACAAAATTTGCTATAGAAATAAAATTTTGGCAAAATTTCTTTTAACAATAAAATTTTGTCATAATTTTCTATATAAATAAAATGTTGAACACTTTTTCTATACAAATAAAATTTAAATAAAATTTTCTATACAAATAAAATTTAAACAAAATTTTCTATAGAAATAAAATTTTAACAAAATTTTCTATAGAAATAAAATTTTGACCAAATTTTCTATAGAAATAAAATTTTGAAAAAAGTTCTATAGAAATAAAATTTTGACAAAATTTTCTATAGAAATGAAATTTTCTATAGAAATAAAGTTTTGACAAAATTTTCTATAGCAATAAAATGTTGACAAAATTTTGTATAGAAATAAAATTTTAACAAAATCCTCTATAGAAGAAATTTTAACAAAATTTTCTATAGAAATAAAATTTTAAAAAAATTTTCTATAGGAATAAATTTTGTACAAAATTTTCTATAGAAATAAAATGTTGAACAAATCTTCTATAGAAATACAATTTTGACAAAATTTTCTATAGAAATAAAATTTTGACAGAATTTTCGATGGAAATAACCTTTTGACAAAATTTTCTAGAGAAATAAAATTTTGACAAGATTTTCAATAGAAATAAAATTTTGACAAAATTTTCTATAGAAATAAAATTTTGACAAAATTTTCTATAGAAATAAAATTTTGACAAAATAGATATTATTACAATATTGACAGAATTTTCTATAGAAATAAAATTTTGACAAAATATTCTATAGAAATAAAATTTAAACAAAATTTTCTATAGAAATAAAATTTTAACAAAATCCTCTATAGAAGAAATTTTAACAAAATTTTCTATAGAAATAAAATTTTGACAGAATTTTTGATGGAAATAACATTTTGACAAAATTTTCTATAGAAATAAAATTTTGACAAGATTTTCAATTGAAATAAATTTTTGACAAAATGTTCTATAGAAATAAAATTTTGACAAAATTTTCTATAGAAATAAAATTTTTTACAAAATTTTCTATAGAAATAAAATGTTGACACAATTTTCTTTTTGACAAAATTTTCTATAGAAATAAAATATTGACAAAATGTTCTGTAGAAATAAAATTTTGTCAAAATTTTCCATAGAAATAAAATTTTGACAAAATTTTCTATAGAAATAAAATTTTTGACAAAATTTTCTATATAAATACAATTTTGACAAAAATTTCTATAGCAATAAAATTTTGACAACATATTCTATAGAAATAAAATTTAGACAAAATTTTCTATAGAAATAAAATTTTTGACAAAATTTTCTATAGAAATAAAATGTTGACACAATTTTCTAAAGAAATAAAATAAAAATTTTCTACAGAAATAAAATTTTGAAAACTTTTATAGCAATAAAATTTTGACAAAATTTTCCAAAAAATAAAATTTTTATAAATTTTTCCAAAAAAAATAAAATTTTGACAAATTTTTCTATAGAAATAAAATTTTTGATAAAATTTTCTATAGGAATAAAATTTTGACAAATTTTTCTATAGAAATAAAATTTTAACAAAATTTTCAATAGAAAAAAAAATTTCGACAAAATTTTCTATAGAAATAAAATTTTGACAAAATTTTCTATAGAAATAAAATTTTGACAAAATTTTCTATAGAAATAAAATTTTAACAAAATTTTCTGTAGAAATAAAATTTTGACAAAATCTTCTATAGAAAAAAAATTTTGACAAAATTTTCTATAGAAATAAAATTTTGACAAAATTTTCTGTAGAAATAAAATTTTGACAAATTTTTTTCTATAGAAATAAAATTGTGACAAAATTTTCTAAATTTTGACAAAGTCTACTATAGAAATAAAATTTTGACAAAATTTTCTATAGAAATATGATTTTATCAAAAAAAAGAATAAAATTTTGACAACATTTCCTATAGAAGTAAAATTTGACAAAATTTTCTATAGAAATAAAATTGTGAAAAAATTTCTATAGAAATGAAATTTTGACAACATTTTCTATAGAAATAAAATTTTGACGAAATTGTTAAAGTTTTTTTCTTTTTACTGGTTACAAATAGTATATTTCTCTTTTCTATTGGCTTTGTATTACTTAATTTTTGAGTAAATAAATAAAATATTTCTCTTAACCATTTTCGTTCAAAAAAAAAAATAATAATTTTCTATTAACTTCAAACTAATATCTAAAATTGTTTTTATTTACATAAATTACAATAATTATTCTCCATCATTAGGACTAAGGCACTGTCTCGAGAAAAAAACATACATTACTAAAAATAAAACATATTAAAGCTTAATGGAAACAATTTTCCGTTGAATTTGTATTGCTCGTCTTTTTTTATCAATTCTCCATTTCCAATGCAGGCATATAGAATGGCAAAGCATCGAGTACAGTCTCATTGGTACCGGGCTGACTGGGCTGGACATCGAAGCATAAGGAATGACGTGGTGAAGTCATCATTTGTCTCACATTAAATGTAATATCCTCGAAATTTGAACGCTCGCTGGGTTCCAAAGTCCAACAATTCAAGAGCATTTGATAGAGATCTTGATATACGAAAGAAGGTTGAGCAGGTCGAGAGCCACTTTTTAAGGCATCCAGAATTTTATTGGAAGTATTTATTTGGGGATATGGTGTGGCACCCAGCGAACAACATTCCCAGGCAACCACAGCAAATGACCATACATCCGATTTTGAGGAGTAATGTTGATATCTGAGGACTTCTGGAGCCAGCCATCTGGTCATATCAACTTTCTTTTGATTTTGAACATAGGGTGTGGGACCAAATACCGAAACTTTTAATTTCATCTCGGCGGTAACATAAATGCAATGGGAGCACAAGTGTTTGTGAACTATTTTAGTTTTGGCCAAATATTCCATAGCATTGGCCACCTCGTAAATCCATTGCAATATTAATTGCTCAGATAGTGAAGTAATACGCTGTACGGGAGCAGAGCTAGGAGCTCTACGACTTTCAATGAGACGACGTTTCAAACTAACGGTTTGATGTTCGAAAACAAAATAAAACCAATCTGTACTGGCCGAGACTCCATAGAAATCCAAAATATTCGTATGTGGTTGTAGTTTTATAAGATTGCGAAATTCCTGCAGCAGTTTCCCTTGATCTGTACTGGTCAATTCATCCAATGATAGAACATGCAATTGACAATCTGCTGTCGATTCGGGTAAACTATTTTGCATCAATTTTCCCGTTATTACATCTCCATAGTTGCCCATAGCTATAATATCGTTAACATTCAAACGTAAATTATTTCGAGGTATTCTCTTAGAGGTTTCCAAACGATCTACGAGGCTGTTAAGCTGTTCCTTAAAACTTTCCACATTATGTGGCAATTCATCTTCTTGGACGAAACCATTATTTTCTCTATCAATAATGGGTTGTTGCATGGTCATTTCATGGGAATTACCACCGCGGCCAGCACGCATTTGACAGGTCTTGTAGCGTAGATAAAAATAGGTGATGACCGATATAATGAAACAAATTCCAAAAATGGTGCATGTCACAATCAGGGCTACAACAGAATTGGAACCCGTCTCAAAGGTGGAATAGGTAAAATTATCCATGGAGTTGACGTGTTGTTCATGGGTACTGCGAGTGAATAAAGTTTTGGTCACATTATTCAGAGTGCTGACCTGGAATAAAAGTAATGAAAATGGTAAAATCAAAAAACCGCTATATTACATTGAAAGAAGAGTTTTCTCACGAACGAAATTTTAGACAAACAATGTTTTCTTTCGAAGCTACTAAATTTTTTTTTAAAACAAATAAATAAGATTAAAAACAATCGTTTGTCATAAATACGGCTTTAGTCTTAGAGGAAATATTTTATATGAAAGGGGAATTCCGTTTGTCTAAAATTTCCTTCCAGAGGAAAGTATTTCTTCTTTGGGTGTACACAGATAAAAATTTAAATTTTAATTTTATTTAAATTGTTTCACCTAGACATAGTTCAATTATATTCTGTTTTTTTTTTTTTTTTTTTTTTTGAGACCTAAATGTTAATTTTCGACCGATTTTTTACTCTACACTTGAAAAACAACACTTATCCGATTCCAAAGATTCTAATTTTTTGGTATTATAGTAAGTATGCATTTAAGACGGAATTCTGTTAAATTTTGCGTACTTGATATGGGGAAACAAATTTTAATTTGTTGGTTTTTTTGCAAATTTTTTGTCATGTTTTATAAAATTTTAGAAACGTTTCAGTTCAAAAGACATCTCATATTTTAGAACGATTTATTGTTAACAAGATACAAAACACTAGTTTACAAAATATTTTTTTTTCATGTACATTTGATGATCGTTTGCCGTGATCGTTGATCGTTTGCCGAGAAATAGATCGTTGCACTTTCAATTTTTTTTTTAGAAATTTGGGGAAAAATGAGTAAAACCAAGGATTTTTATATATCGCCTCAAAAGAACTTTTTTGTGAAGTGAAAATTAAGTCCTCTCTCTACACAGAAAAAATGTTCACGAAAATTTTTCCAATTAAAATTTTAATTGATCAATTAAATCAATTAAAAATTTAATTGATTCAACAAATTTTTTAATTGAAACAAAAATCAATCACAAATTTTGATAGTATCAATTAATTTTTTAATTGGATCAATTAATTTTTAATTGACCTTCAATTAATTTATTAATTGATACTATCATTTCTGTGATTGAAGACATTTAAATTAAAAAATTAATTGGATCAATTAATTTCGTGATTGAACCAGAAAAAAATTTTTTTTGTGTGTAGAAGACCATTTTTTGGATGTACATTAAAGTTAATGACTTAGGGAGGGTCACATTTTTGGGAAAACCACATTATCATGCCAACACAAAAAAAAAGTGAACTATCTATTTCACTAAAGACAATTTAACTTTATTTTAGGTCATGCAAATTATTATGTTTCGGGAAAGTTTGCTTTACTCTAATAATTTTTTGCATACGTTAGTTAAATGAATTAAAGAAACATTTTTTACTTTAAAATATCTGTTATAATTTGGTATTTGTTTGTAGGTGAATATCTTTATTAATATAACCCAAGAAGAAAATGAAAATTCCAAAAATTAGATCTGTATCCTAATTTTAATTTTATTGATCCTAGATTTAAAGCTACATAGGTCCCTAAATAAAATCTTTATTTTAAAGAAGCTCGGAGTCAATACCATAACCTTAAGGGAAGGTGCAAATCTTTGGATCCAAGTAAACTTTTTTTGGAGTGTTCATGAACAGTTTACCGCAACAACATACAGACAGTTCCACAACTCGAAACACATATTTGCACCGAAACATGGATTTTCAATTTATCGACATTTTGTATCTTGACCATAAACATCTTCAGAAATAGGAGATGTTTTTTCTTAGAACATTGCATAATTCCTACTTGAAGTCGCGTCTGAATTTGGATATTTAAGTTGTCATTAACACGTGTTTAAAGGACTCTGATAGCCCATGAGGAAAAAAATAATAAATTCAAATTTGTTTCCTAGTATCAAGTATCGAAATCTCAAATTTAAAAGAGAATTGAATGTCAAATGTATCCTTAGTCCATTTATCCGCTTCTTTCACTCACAATCAATATCAAAATCATTAGTGTAAAGACAAAATCTTTAGAACCGGGCACAATTTTTTATTTCAGCGTAAACGAATAAGTTTGCGATAGAACTTATAAGACAATAAGACATAATATTTTTTTTTTGTTTTTTTTTTTTTTAATATTTTCTGTATAAAGATATGCTTTCCATTTACATTTAACAATAATGCTCGTAATTTGAAACTTTCACAACAAAAAGTCAAATCTCCGTTGGGGTAAAATTTTTAATTTTGCTTTCATTGATTTTTTTTTTTATTTTTTATTTCCTACTCTTTTTATTTACATTTAATTATCCAAAATTTACGTAAACAATTGTTAGTTAAGACTTATCCAAAAGAACCTTATCGGAGGTTGAAACGATGTATAGTTGATACCAACAAATTCTTGTATAACAACTTAGATTTATTTGCTGGGTTTTAATTCCGAGTAAAAAAAGCCGAGAATTTGAGTAAGGATTCATTTAAGACGCAATTCGCTTTTAAATTTAAGTTTTGCGTAATTGATATTGGTAACTAAATTTGAATGGGTTCAATAGTATTGACGATTTGTTTCAGATTTGTTAATATATATCGTCCTCAGTTGAATCACCCGGTATTTCTGTAGCTGTTACTTTTTTTTCTTTTTTGTACAATTACTATTAAATTGAAATATTGTTTATATACCCCATTACATTGCGTCTTAAATGTAACCCTAGTGCAAATTCTCACTTCTTTGGTTCGTAATCAATACCAAAATAATTTAAGCCAAGATTGTATTTTTGGAACATGGTGATTTTTTTTTCTTAGTGTAGCAAAGGAATAGAAAATTCTACTTACCACACCCAAACTAATGTGCCAATCCGAATTTGTATTATTCAATGGAGGATTTGTGTATTTGCCATAACGTTTACCATCACCCACAACAAATTTTCGTGTTTTATTATCGCCCGGACGATCATAATCCAATTCAGCTGCTATGTAATAAGGTAAACCATTCTCCTCTGCCTGACGCCATGTACCCAAAAGTTCACTATCGAATGGTTGTGTTATGGAATCATCGACACGTTCTACTATGATCAAAACCTTGGACACGGGACCATTATTGTTTTTTATTGGTCGTATTTGGACGGTTATGGTTTTATCGGTGGTGGTCAAAACTTTGGGGGCTGGCGGTAAAGGACTTGGATTACCAATCAATGTCGAACCCTCCACAGAAGCCGTGCCACACTTGGAGGCTCCTTGGGTATTACTTTCACACAATGATTGCACAGTTATTTTATACTGAGTGGCCGGATGTAAATCGGTTATTTCGAATTTTGTTTCATTGCCTTGAACTATGAATTCAGGTTGCTGGAAAAATGGTTGAGACGAATAGGTGTGCAGGCGTTCCGTTTTAATCATATAATTGGTGACGGTAATCATGGGCAAAGATTCAACACCAGATATAAAATGTTTCACTGAATTATGAGCCTTCCATGATATGGCCAAACTGTTTTCTGTGGCATTTACCACTTTCAGATCTTTGGCTGCAGCACTTCTTGCCACTTCGGTAGAATAATAACTGTGGACACCAACACCACCACAATATTCCGATTTACTTGCCAGGCAACGAGTTGAGCACAGCTGGTCATCTTGTTTATCGGCCGGATCAATGGTATAGGTACAAAAACATTTATCATCCAATAGGGCAGCAAAACTGTATTCCTTTACTTCACAAATTTCCACACATACCTGAGGAACTTTGCTAAACAATTGCTCTTGGGTTAAATCCAAACGGGCCGTATAACAGCCCAAATAATAATAGGGAGTATCGGGAATATCTTGAGCCATAGAGGGCTGATGTAAAACCATGGAAATTATTAATAACAAAACCACCACCACCAGATTCATTTCGATTCCGCCGAATTTAGGGCGGTGGCCAGGTATTTTTATGGAAAAGACAGCGAAACGTTGTTTTTGTTGGTGCGCTACCATCGCTTGACTATTTAACTCTGCAAATGGAATTTAGAAATGGATGAATTTGAAAACAAATTAAATTTTTTTATTCCAAAAAAAACACAATTACCTTCTTTCTGTTGTGGTTGTTGTGATTGTGACGACTGCCTAACTATTATAATTTGTTATTGTGGTTCTTGTTGCTACTGTTTAACTCAATTAATTATGCTGCAGCTTTTTGTATGTGTGTTTTTTTCCTCCTCTTGGTTTTTCATGCTGCACTTTTATTTTCTATTATGAAGGGGCTTTGCTTCCTTTTTTTTTTGTTGGTGCTCTTTTCCATTCCCATTTAATAATCATTTGGTTTTAATTGTATTTTTTAGTTTTATGAAGCCACCATGTGTGTATAGTAATAGCAACATGAACAACCAACTATACTAACCATCAATGGTCGAGCAAAACCATTTTTACTTTGCATCCAGAATATATTTCACTCTTCATTGCTATTGCTGCTTTTTGAATGGAGAATGGACAGACAAAGCCATCATATTTGACTAAGCTGAGTTTAACTGTGGAAATAAATGTCTGAGATACTCTCATCTCTTTGTTCTCTCTCGCTCGCTCTCTCTATTGTATTTGATTTTTCATATAATTTCCTCACCCATAAAAAGAGCGAGTAGATCGTTCTCCCCACACCAGTGTTGCCAACTCCCCAAGGCCAAAAAGCACCAAAAAAAAATATTTCAAATTCTAACATACCACCTTCCACCACAAAATCGAAAGTTAAATGCTCTACTAAAAAAAAAAAAACTTCCGAAGATGTATTATAGAACTTTTGTGAAGTGAATTTCAAGGTGGGTACTAAGACCGAGTTTAGCCGCTAAAATATAAAATAGTCATTTTTTCACAATTACTTTTCTCTAATAAATGATTTTAAGGAATGCAAACTTTGTGAAAATTTCCTTTTGGCTATTCCCCATCAAGTTATAATAAAATGTGCAGCATAATTTTATGCCCATTTTTACTGATATAGTTTTCACTTTAGCGGCAAAACTCAAACTTAGTACTCACCATTATGAACCGCTATTCGAGTATACACCTTCATCAGTTTTAATGCTTTCGTCCAATTCATTTTGATCAGTGATGTTTTTCTACTTTCAAAATATTAATATATGGAAGGAGTTAATACAAACGTTTTTAATGACATCTTTACCAAATTCAAAAATTCGGCACTCATCATTCGACTTTCCTACAGAAATCCTAAATAACAATATTAATTAAAAAATAATCAATACCAACTTCATAACAATCAAACTCTATATTTGGCAATAAATTTGAGTGTCTTCAGCTCTTGAAAGCCTAATCAAAATTTTTGTATCAATTACTTAATACTGTTCAAAATAAAAAAAGCACCAAAAGCACTAAATGAAAATGCCAGAAAGCACCAAGTTGGTGCTTTTTTTGAAAAGGCACCAAAAAGACAATTTGGTGCTTTTTAGAAATCAAAAAGCACTAAATTTGGTGCTAAAAGCACCAAATTGGCAACACTGCCCCACACACTTACTGGCATTTTGGTTATAGAAGAGAGTTAGTATTTCCAAATGACTCATTCTCAAACACTTGAAATAATAATAAATGGCTAAAAAGGTATTCTACCTAGCTGCCATAAGATGAAACGAAACAACTGTTGTCTTCCGCCTATAGTTTATTCCTTCTCTTAGTTGGTTTCCCTCTTCTGTTTGAACCATGGCTTAAATGAGTTAACTGACAGTACGTAATACGTGACGTGAAATTCTATAAGGGAGTATGTGTGAGATATTCTGTAGCAGTGTAAGCATTGAATCTTTTGGCTATTGACAGTTTTATTGAATTCAGTGTTGAGAAACGAATGAATCTGTATATCCTACATGACTATGAAGTCAGGGCACGAGATAGCTACGCCAGATATTTGTCCTAGACCCCACTTTACAGCTGTAATCCACGTTTGTCATTTGAGTAAAAAATTATCTACCAATATTTTATGAAAATTCTACTAAATATAAAAAATCTCATTTTAAGTTTTTGATGAAATTTTTGTGGTCTGTATGAAAAACAAATAGTTTTTTTCCAAAGAAATGTTTTATTTTAATATAACATTTTAGAGGTTTGCGTTTTTAACTTCAAATGGAATGGGCTTTGATAGCCTGTGTGTGTATATCAAAGGACGGTCTAAACGTAAATTAAGTCTTATTAAAATATATCGATAATTCAGAAGCATCCTTATAAAGCATTTCGTAGATAAAAGGTTGCATTTGTAGCCTCAAAAATCTCCTTTAAATATCCGCATAAATATTGCTGAAATTGCAGTATAAAGGGTGATACGGTCAAAATTTGGTCAAGGCAAAACGCGTGTAAATCGGTGAAATCGTTTATTTAAAAATCAAATTAAATTTCTTTTTCAAGTTCACTTAGTATAAAATTCAGGAAAAATATTCAGTTAGGCTTTCGCTTTTCCAAATCCGAATTGCCGGGCCTCACGCTTGACACCTGCCATCAGATTTTGTACAGCCAACTGGTCCACCTTCTTCGCCGCAGAAAGCCAGTTTGCCTTGAACTGCTGCTCGTCCTTAGCAGTTTTTTTGGTCTTCTTTAGGTTCTGCTTGACAATAGCCCAGTATTTCTCAATTGGGCGGAGCTCTGGCGTGTTGGGAGGGTTCTTGTCCTTGGGAACCACCTGCACGTTGTTGGCGGCGTATCACTCCATGGCCTTTTTACCCTAATGGCAAGATGCCAAATCCGGCCAAAACAGTACGGAACAACCGTGTTTCTTCAGGAAAGGCAGCAGACGTTTATTCAAACACTCTTTCACGTAAATTTCTTGGTTGACAGTCCCGGAAGCTATGAAAATGCTGCTTTTCAAGCCACAGGTACAGATGGCTTGCCAAATGTGCTTGAAAATATCTGCTACCTTTCCCCTTCCTTTTGCCGTACAAAACTCCTGTCCCGGAAGCTGCTTGTAGTCGGCTTTGACGTAGGTTTCGTCGTCCATTACCACGCAGTCAAACTTCGTCAGCATCGTCGTGTACAGCCTCCGGGATCGCGCTTTGGCCGTCTTATTTTGTTTATCATCGCGATTTGGAGTCACTACCTTCTTGTAAGTCGATAGTCCGGCTCGTTTTTTGGCTCGATGCACGGTTGTAGACGATACACCCAGCTTATTTGCGGCATCTCGGAGAGAGAAGTTAGGGTTTCGCTTGAAACTACCGGCAACTCTCTCTGTCGTCTCAGCGGCTTCCGGCTTTCGATTTCCCCCCGATCCAGACTTCCTGGCTGTCGACAAACGTTCCCCAAATACATCAATTACATTTGTAACTTTTAGCGATTTTGCCAGCTTTGCGTGCGAGTAGCTCGGATTTTCGCGATGCGCGAGCAAAATTTTGATACGCTGCTCTTCTTGCTTGGACGGCATTTTGACAACTGAAGAGTGAATTCCAAAATCAAAATAGGAGCAACATTCTACACACACACACCTTCAAAATGAGGGGTGTTCAGGTTTTTTAAATGCAAAATTGAAAGAAATACATTAAGTTTATATTGACCAAATTTTGACCGTATCACCCTTTAAATACAAATGGAATAGTCTGTATCATCCGGATTTCTCTGTTCTGGAATTCGGCAAAAATAAAGATAATGGAAGGAGAATATTTTGAAATATCTAATAGAGATTGTAATCAGAGTCAAAAACATTTCGGCATGATGTCCAATGCCGAACCTGGCCAATATTCATCGAAGGGATCGTTACTGGAGGCGAGACATGAATATATGAGGACGTCACGCAGTTTGTTCAAATTTCAAGAATTTCATGAAAATCTCGTAATATTTATTATTTTGAACTCTTTTGCAGTTCATACACCTACTTAACATTAGTTAAAAATTTTACTTAAAGTGGTGTACTCTGATATAGTTTGAAATTACGAAGATTTTGTAATTTTTCGTGTCAGTAACGAAATTTTTATTTACACATATTACAAAATCTTTTCATACCGATCAGTTCAATTTTATAAAAATTACCCAGCAAAAAAATTTGGAAGTATTTCTAAGAGCACAACTTTAAATTCACTTCCAAAAAATGTCCTCCAAAGATGTTCTTTATTTTAACTACTCAAGAAGTTCTTTTAATTCATTTTTTTTATAACTCTTTTTTATATTCTGAAAGGGTAAGTTTAACTTTTTTTGTTTCAAATATGTTAAAAACAGAGTAAGGATTAATAAAATGGTACAAATTATTTAAATTTTGTCGAAAAAAATGCTAAATCCATTCTAGAAAAATCGCGAATTTGTGGAAATATTTGAGGTCAAATGTTTCAGACAAGCATTAGAATGCATTCCAAATTATAAAAAATTATTTATTTGGCACAATATCACAATTTTTTCTAATTCACATCCAAAACAATTCGGATCACACCATAAGAAGTGATGAAAATTCAGTGCAACGGCTGTGGAAATGGTGGACATCCGTCCTATGACAGGCCCATGTTAAATTCATCGCTTCTGCGCCATTTTGCACCACTTCCGGATCCAAAAAGCAAATGTTCACAACTTTTTTTAGCTACGCTTTTTTTGCTGGGTAATTAAATGGTACTAAATCTAAATCTAAAATCACGATAACGCAGCCACCGTGGTGCAATGGTTAGCATGCCCGCCTTGCATACACAATGCCGTGGGTTCGATTCCTGCTTCGACCGAACACCAAAACGTTTTTCAGCGGTAGATTATCCCACCTCAGTAATGCTGGTGACATTTCTGAGGGTTTCAAAGCTTCTCTAAGTGGTTTCACTGCAATGTGGAACGCCGTTCGGACTCGGCTATAAAAAGGAGGTCCCTTGTCATTGACCTTAACATGGAATCGAGCAGCACTCAGTGATAAGAGAGAAGTTCACCAATGTGGTATCACAATGGACTGAATAGTCTAAGTGAGCCTGATACATCGGGCTGCCACCTAACCTAATCTACCGTAACACAATGCCATCGTTAATCGTGAACGTATTTCTTAGTTGGTCGACTCAAGAAACCGCTCCGCTGACCGTATTTCAGATCCCGAGATACCGCCAATTGAATGTTTATATGATTACATCAGGCACTGGCTAAGTGTCTTGCAGTCGGTGTGGAGTACTTTAGAGGGTTATAAAAAATTCCGGGAACTTTTTCTCTTTTTCTTAAAAGTCGAATTTGGCCAATACCAAGTCGAGTTTTACAAATATTAATATTCGATTACAAATTTCGTTTCAAAATTGCTCTTAAAGAAATTTAGAAGCAATAATTTCTCATCATATGTTCATCCAGAGGGAAAATTTTGAGTATAATATACACTCATAGAAAAAATCACGCACGGCGTGCTCATTTCAAAACGATTCGTTCATGAAAGTGAATCAACACACATGTGGTGTCGAACGGAAAACAGGCGGTGTCAATCTGACAACGATAAAATGACTCCATGCGTTGTCGAAATAACAACCAGCGTTCACGATCTGAAAACGTATTGGTTACGAATTTATAACAGAATTAAAAAACGATTTGCGCTACCGTGACTCGAACCTGTGTTTTCTGCACCATACGCGTTAACAGTCGCCTTAGCACATTGCACCACCGAGGGAGTTGCCATAATAACGTCTAACGACTTTTCATGGCCAAAGCAAGAAAACCGAATGCCGTTCATGAAATCGTGAACGCCCGTGGACGAAATTGTGAACCTTCCGTTTTGATTTTTTGTAAACGTTTCCGTTTCATTTTGTCACCGTCTGTTCACGACTATGGAACATAATTTTTTCTATTAGTGTAGTTAGGTAATACATACACAGAAGAAATACCACCAAAATGATTCCAATTAAGTGCAATTAACCTTTTTAATCAAACATAAACAAGTCAGTAAAGAAATTAATTTTAAATTGTTTAAGTTTTTTATTAAAATGTTATCCCAATTTATATTTTAATTTAAACAGATATATATTTCCAACTAAAAATATAATTGAATATTTTCAACATACACAAAACAAATACCGCCAAATCATGTCCATTTTAACCATACAGTAGTTCATTCTTACTATTTTTGGGAATCGTACGAAAATTTTCATTTGCCTTAGTTCATATTGAACTTATGCGTACGGTCATCGAACTTTATACTCACGTTTAGTTCATAAAATATTTGAGACATACTTGAAAAAAAACGAAAATTTCATTGGGCTGTGGAAAATTTCCCAAAAATTAATAAAATAATTTTTTACAATAAAAATAAGTTAAATTTAGCGCTAGTTTAACTACGGAAAATTTTTTCGGAGTATCCATATATATTTTGTATGCCTAATTAATTCTGTGATTGATACTATCATTATCATGATTTTTAAATTGAATTTTTACTGTCTACTTTAACATTTCCTTCAGATACTTTAAGCACCATATTTATATATAAACTGCTAACATTAAACTATTAATCGTATTGAATAGAAAAAAAGTGCTACTTAAGAAACCATATCGCTTTGCCATATTTTATTGTCGAATGTCACCTAATTTTGCTAATGCGGAATAACAATACATGCATTCATTCCACTTCCCATCGAAATTAATTATTGATCCTGAGTCATAAAGAACCATTGAATCGTATATGAGCTCTCAGTATTTCATAAAAAAAAAACTAATATATTACAGTCGATGTTTATAATTCACATAGTGTTCTCTTACTCTTTGGCTACAATTGTCTCTCTCTCTCATTAGTTTTTCTCTCATTTGTGTGAAAACAATACCGGTTTGATGTTGGCAATAAAACCCAAGAACAACACCGAGTAATGTGTATTGGTATGTCGGTGGTCGGTCTCATATGGATGAGATACCATCATCATTTTTGGTTTTGTTATTCTTCAGATATTACTTTTGGTGTGATCTCATTGAGGTTTTGTAAATTACCAGGAATGGGAGTGTTCAATACAAGATCCACAATGTTTGCATCCAGTAATTAGTAATACTGGAATCTAGCAAATTAAGCGTGAAATTTGTGAAATAATAATATATTGTTTGTTTAGAATTTTTTCTCTGATTGGAAATGTAGCCCCCTTTTCTTTGTTTAGAATTTCATAAAACCCTATAGTTTTCTTCCAAATGAACTTTCTTACTGTGCAAAGAAAAATGCACTGTTTTGCATACCGTTTTTGTTGCATTTATTCGGTATTAGTTTCATTGTGTTATTGTTATTATTATTATTACATTGTATTTTTTGGTTTTTGTATCATTTTATGATCCGAAATTTACACAATATTTATGACGAAATTTCTTTAAAATTAAGTAATCTTATTTAAAAGACAGTTCATAATCTTATCTTTAAGAATTATTTTCAATAAATTTAAATTTCAAATTTTCGTTCCTTCGTTAAATTTTTGATCCAATTAATTTACAAATAAAAATATTTCTGATTAGAAAATTCATTGATTTCTTAGGCAAAAATCCAACTATAAAAACAAAATAAAACTCAAAATAAACCCATGTAAGATTACAAGAAAATAAATCTAAAGGAAAATATTTATAAAAGAAATCTAAATGAAGAATAATTATAAATAAATAACCAGCCAGCAAAAAAGAGCTTCCAAAGACATAGTTTGGATCAACAATTTATGATCCGTAAGTAGTGCAAGCTTGGATCATATCGAATGAATTTTACATGGGCTTGACATAGGACGGAAGTACTACACAGAAAAAAATTCCGTAGTTAAACTAACGCTAAATTTAACTTATTTTTATTGGAAAAAAATAATTTGGTAGTAGTTCAATTTTATTATTTTTTTTCGAAATTTTCTACAGCTTAATGAAATCTTACTTTTTTTTAAGTATGTCTCAAAAATTTTAGGAACTAAACGTGGGTATAAAGTTCAATGACCGTACATATAAGTTCAATATGAACTAAAGCAAACGAAGATTTTCGTACTATTCTCAAAAATAGTGAGAATAAAACAGTTCACTTTTTTTCGGTGTACGTTTTCGAAACTCTTTACGAGGGCAGTTCGGAAACTTCTTAGCCTAGCACAAAAAGCGCGGTATAAACAGAAAAAGTTAAGTGTTTTGGAAACTTCCATCTCTGTTATGAACACATGTTAAATTTTGTTTCGATCTGACAACTCCTTCATATAGAAACAGGTGTTCAAAAAAGACCCATCCGCATTTTTTTTACAATGGAAAAATTAGAAATGCGTGCTGTCATTAAATATTTACATAAAAAAGGTTTATTGGGACAAGAAATTCATAATGATATGGTGAATGTGTTAGGTGAAAGTGCTCCTTCATATGCATCAGTAAAAAATTGGGTTGCTGAATTTAAACGTGATCGTACAAGCAATGAAGATGAACCACGTAGTGGACGTCCAAAAACAGCAACAACAACAGACATTGTAGCCAAAGTGCATGATATGGTATTAAATGATCGACGAATAAAAGTGCGTGAAATTGCTAATATCATGGGCATCTCAAATGATCGAGTCCATTTAATTTTGCATGAAGAACTACAGATGAAAAAGTTTTCTGCAAGATGGGTGCCGCATTTGTTAACAGTCGATCAAAAACGCATAAGAATGAACACTTCTCAAGCTTGTTTGGATCGTTTTAAGCGAAATAAAATGGATTTTAAGCGTTGTTCCATAACTGTTGATGAGACATGACTTAACCACTATACTCCAGAGACAAAAGAACAATCCAAACAATGGACTGAAGCTGGAGGAAGTGCCCCAAAGAAGGCAAAAACAATTCAATCGGCTGGTAAGGTTATGGCAACGGTTTTTTGAGACTTCAAAGGTATTTTATTAATTGACTATCTGCAAAAGGGTAAAACAATAAATTCTGAGAACTATTGCAACCTTTTGGATCAAGTAAATGTACAAATTCGAGAAAAACGTCCTGGCTTACAACACAAAAAAATTATTTTTCATCAAGACAACGCACCACCCCACAAGAGTGTTTTAACAATGGCTAAAATCAACGAATTAAAATACGAGTTGCTTGACCATCAACCTTATTCTCCTGATTTAGCTCCCAGTGACTCACTTGTTCCCAAATCTAAAAAAATTCCTTGCTGACAAGCGTTTTACCTCAAATGAAGATTGTAAACCACTATCAAGGGATAGAATCAGAGAATGAAGCCGCCGAGTCGTGCCGCCAATTTTAGCCGCCGCCGTGCAGTTTTTGCGAGTCGACGCCGCCTCTGAATATGTCGACTCATCTCGACTCAAACTTAGCCGCCAATTAATCAAAAAAAAATTGATTAAAATCAGAAAAATTTATTAATAATTGCAAATTTTTGCCAACATTTTGAACTTTCCACCCAAAATTGATCTGTATCACATTGCTTTAATAATTTTGCAAAAATTTTGCTCCGAAAATATGAATGAAATGTAAATTTGATTGTATGTTTGGTTGTACAATTAATCTCACTACCATTTGGATGACATCAAATTAATTTTATAATGGATAATTGCGCGCCGCCGAATAGACAAATTTATATCGGCTTAGCCGTCAAGCCGCCGCCGCCGGAGGCAAAAATGTAGTGGTAGCCGCCGCCGACAAAAATGGGGCGGCTTCATTCTCTGGATAGAATTGCTAGAAAACCGTTGGACTAAGTGTATTGAAGATTCAGGAGATTATATTTGTGGGGAACCCACATACAAAAAATAAAATTTTCTTATCAGATAATTTTATAATTGGTGACCCCGAACGTTTTCAAATGTCACAGAGAACAACAAGATCATCATCTGGACCAACGGTACCAAACGGATCTGTACCCAACGTTCAATTCCTCACAACAACCCCAACAATGAGCGCTGTAACTGTGGGGAACCCACATACTACTTGGTTAAAAATCGAGTAGGTTTTGAAATAAGAATTGTGACAACTAAAAAATAAATTTTATTCTGTACATTTTTCAACTTCAGAAGTTTAATAAAACAAAAAATAAAATTTTCTTATCAGATAATTTTATATATTGAAAAATAAAAATATTTTTGAAAAACATACTATTCTCTTTCATTGATAGAAGTTTCTGAACCGCCCTCGTACATTGCTTTAGAAGTTGTGCCTTGGAAGTTCATTGGAATGAAGAAATTAAAAAATATATATATTTTTCATAAATTTATTTTTTTTTATTTCTATCAATATTTTTTTATTACGCTTTTATTTTTTTTTTTTTTAGTTATCTATTTTTTACAAAACTTTTTCACTCTGACCTCAGCCGCAAAAGCCATTGAACACGAAGCGTCGAAACGTGAATTACAATATGTGTGATATGATCGTAACAACACACACAGGTTCAAATCTCACCAGCGGCAAATTGTTGTATCAAATATTTTTTTCACAAGACTTTATGTTGTACATCGTTTTTATTTTGTTATTTTCGGCGTATATTTTTATAGAGATAGATTTTCTCCATTTAAACTCAACACACACATTTTCATTATTTTTTTACATACAAACTTGATTTCGTAGAATTCGGTAAAAAAAATTTAAAACATAAGAATTTTTTTCTGGTTTATCTTAAAAGATACAGTGCACATTTAAGGGTTAACAACGGACAGTTTTTTTTAATTGAATTTTTGTACTATTATCGAACTTTTCTTGTGTGAGGTACGTGGAATTTTTTTGCGAAAACAAAGTTCTCTGTAGCGAACCATGGACTATATTCGGCACTTTGTTCACACTGAAAAAAAAAATATTGTCGTGAGGTCAAAGATTTCATGTCTTTAAAATACGAATGCAAATTTTGCTTAGCATAGAAGACGCATTTGTCTAATATAAAGGTTTTTTTATTGTCCAAAAGTCGATAAACTTTTCAATGAAGTCGACAATATGACTTCTAATTAAGTGATTTCACTTAAAAATGGGTACACCCAGAAAAAAGTGACCCCTTCTTTAAGTTAAAATGAGCTCATTGTGAAGAAAGTTGAACTTCGTATAGCGCCAAAGACATTTTTATTTGTTTGAACGATGTGATTTTCGTAGAAATTAGGAATAATGCATTCCATATATTAGTTAACATTTTCCTATATTTATATACCACTATACTACAGAATGAAAAAATTTAACTAATTTGAATTCATATATGGAATGTTTTTATTGAAATTTTTTCATTCATTTCGACAAATCTTACACATTTGTGGTAAAACTTTTACTTCATAATTAGAACTGCTTACCTTCGTTTTTAAATACAATTTTATTTATTTCTATAAGCAATTTTATCTTCAATAAAAGACATGTTTTATTAATATATTGAATATATTTATTAAGAATCAACAGCATCGAATCTCTTTGAAATATTAGTTTATTATTCCACTATTTCCAATTTCCGTGTGATATTATCAACTGTAAAACGCACTTTTTCTTCTTCTTGTACTTTTCACTTTTAATAAGTTGCTGCCTAACGATTTTGTCCTCCTTTTACAATTTCAATACCTACAAATATAAAAAATCATAAAACATTTTTGTTGCAAAAGGTTAGCGTCACTGAATATTACCTGATAATTGAAGATTCCAAAATGAAGACAAATGAAAGGGTTGTTATTCTGCTGGTGTTTTCTTTCTTTATACACTATCACGAATATTGATAGATTAATTTAAAAAACGAAAATTTTTCTCACTAATTTAAAATAACAAATATTTTATATATTTTATTTGTTATTTATTATATTATTTCACCATATTATTTTTTAACAATCTCTCCGTATACCAAAACAACGCGATTCCAACTAAAAAAACAACCGACGCGCAAATATATCGATTACACCCACGCGCAAACACATCGATTACGATGACAGGTATCGATTACAGGTAGACAATAGAAATTTAGGAAAATTTCCTATATTCTAACAAGTGTGTTTCCTTAAGTTTTGAAAGGATTGCATACTTCTTAGTACGAATGAACTAAAATATTTTTCTATGCCAAGTGTTGTTCGTATGTATGAAAAACTTTCCATTATAAAGGAAGTCGCAATTATCATTTTATAAGAAATTTTACTAATTTTGAGGAAACTTGGTTTTAGTTCGGTTTTTGTTTATTTTTACGAATGCTTTGTTATCGGTGAATAAAATTTTCTTTTTCAGTAGTAAATTCTTATACCCAGCGAAGAAAATAGTATGAGTAAAATTCCATGCCTTATTCTAGTTAATGAATTATTCCTAACTGCTTACAGTTTAGGATTTTTTTACTGAAACGAGTAAATTTTATTATTTTTCACAAAATTTTACCTTAATGGAAATAAAATGGATAAACTATATTGATGAAAATTTTTTCCTTTAGTTTCGAAGGCACTTTTTTCTGGGTGTATAATTTTATATTTTTCTTAGTGATTTATTTTTAATTTTAGCGGCTAAACTCGAACTTAGTACTCACCTGTAGGAATTGCCGTAACATAAAAAATATATGTGATCCAGATGTAGAATAAATATAGATCATCCTATTACCACTCATGTTGTATATTTTTTATGTAAATCAATTAAAAATCCGCACTAATTTTAAACTGTTAACAGAAATATACAGTTCCTTAATCTGTTATTTGTTTTTACCAATAAAAAAGCGTTTTTGATTTCTCTAACATCACATCATTCACTTCTCAGTTTCTAAAATTCTTCGAAATAATAAACACCAATACCGCACGTACAATTTTGCAAAATTAAAACCACGTGTGCACTTCATAAATTCATCAACAGAACTGAATACAGCAATAAACCTCAAAGACACAAATAGTCATATAGGATACATACCTGCCGTAAAGAAAAACAACTCCACACACACACACGATCCCTTTCTGATCTCGCTATTGCAAGAAAACAACTCTCACCACAAAAGATACCAACAACACACAAGGAACATTCCATTGTCTCTAGAATCAAAACAACCAACAACAGCATAAATGACGCAATAACAAACACAAACAATCATACAAGATATACACTTCATTTTCCAGTACCACCTTTATTCATTAGTTGGAATTCTATCTATAAGTTAATGTAAAATATATACCAAATCTATGAAGAATCTATAAAAAATTATATACACCCGTCAAGGATTATATTAACTACTTTTTATTCTACTTTATCTAAAATTTTCAATGTGAGTAAAAACACTCCAACATATAATAAAAAGGGATATAATCTGTAGGTAGCCATCGTACGAATCGGTAATGTCGTTAAGTTAATTTTTACTACAAAATTTTTTTTCCATACAAAATCTTTTCTTAGTAAATTGTCCACATTTCGTAGTAAGATGTTTATATTGCCCATGTATTATTATAATAGAATCAACGATGCATTAACTACTGTGTTGGAAATTTATTTAAGAAAAAATCCTTCCCAATTCGTAGTTAGTGAACTAAAAATCATTTACTGAATTTTTATAAGTTTTCCTTTAGCTAAGTTAATTTTCGTTGTGGTTACGAAAAATGAACTATATTACAGTAAATTTGTTGAACTATGTGAAAGTTAAAATGGTCCTTAAATTTACAAGACACGTTTTTTCTGTGTAGAGATACTTTTACATTATACAAATTTTTTAACAACATTGCTTTTATTTCTGATAAAAGTGAATTAGTCTCCAATTTGTAGGCTTTTGAATTTTTGGGCAAAGTTTCATTTCAATTTTCTTTCAATTTTGCTTTCAGTTTACACAGAAGTAGTATAGATTTTCTTTAAAAAAAAAACATATTTTTTAAAACTGCGTTACAATGTTTTGAAATGCAACAAACTTGATTTCGTTGAATTCGGTAAATTCTGGTTGTATCTTAAAAGATACAGTGCACATTTAAGGGTTAACAACGGACAGTTTTTTAATCGAAATTTTGTACTATTATCGAACTTTTCTTGTGTGAGATACGTGGATTTTTTTTTTTTTTTTTGCGAAAACAAAGTTCTCTGTAGCGAACCATGGACCATATTCAGCACTTTGTTCACACTGAAAAAAAGGTCGACCAAAAATCAAAACAAAAACTAATAATATTGTCGTGAGGTCAAAGATTTCATGTCTTTAAAATGCGTATGCAAATTTTGCTTAGTATAGAAGACGCATTTCTCTAATATAAAGTTTTTTTTCCTTGTCCAAAAGTCGATAAACTTTTCAATGAAGTCGACAATATGATTTCTAATTAAGTGATTTCACTTAAAAATGGGTATCATAACATGAAAGAAACAATGTTTGGGCTAAGGTCTACTTGACTTTAATAATTCAGAAAAATTTTTTAAATTTAATGAAATTGTCTTTAAATTTGTTGTCTTTTTGCATCTTGACTACAAAGCAAAAAATCATTCAAATATAGGACATGTTTTTCAACACTTTGTTTTAAAGACGTTTTTTACTTTGTACTTACTTTGTTTTACTTTGTATTCTCCGCACACAGAGAAGAAACATGATTGTTGCAATCATATTCGAAGAGCATAATAATATGATAGGAGCTATTTTTGCGGCGACCATGCAACATTTTCATCTGCAACCATGTTGGTTCTGTGAACATGGTTCTAAGAAAAATAAAATTATCCTCATCTAAAATGTTGATAACAAGAATTTTGTTTCAACCAAAAGACAATGGTCACGGTCTAAAATGTTATGGTATTCGTCAAAAATGGGTTTCTTCCAGTTAAAAGAACATGGTCACAACCTAAAATGTTTTGATCTTTATGAAAAAACCTTTTTCGTCGTCGAAAAAAGGACGCCACTTGAGAAAAGAAAACACAAAATGAACTTAATTTATTTGTTTTTATTTACTTATAAACTAAATAATTCACCCTTATTCCTGAAGTCGCCCTCGCCGTCGCTTTTTGTCGCTTTTCGTCAGTCGCCACTAATTGGTATTCCGTTCGTCGATATATTCTGCTATCGAAGAAAATCGGTATGGTGTCGCTTTTTGTCGCCAACATCGTCGCTTTTTGTCTCCTTTAAATTTACCAGCGACGAGTTTAGTGTTTAATTTTTTAAGAAGTTGTTTAGATTTTTTAATCGAACAATTGAAAAATAAATTTAAAAAATGGAAATTGGTAAGAGGTAAAGTGACTAATCTTCAAAAATTACAAAAAATGGGAAAAAATCATTATATATAGCAGTTATGGTCATCACATTCAAATCATAGAAAAGAACACTGTACAATTAAAGTAAACGTGTTGATTTTCAATTCCATTTATTTTTAATAGAAATACTTCAAGGCCAATGTATTTTATTTAGCACCAAACTTAGGTAACAATTGTGTCGAACTTTGAATGATCCTTGGACACATAATGTCAACGTCGTTCCAATTGTATATGCCGGATGTTGTTATTGTCCTAATCATGGCTGAATAAGGAGGTTGAATCACGATAACAAAAACAACAAATTTCAATATATTGTTTACAATTTTAAGAAGTCAAAATCAGCTCATAAAAGAATCGTATGGCATTGGTAAAAGTGGCAATTATTTATTCTTTCAATTGTCCTGAAAAAATAATTCAAATCCAGAGAAAAAAAGGTTCAAATTTAATTGCGTCACCTATGAGTGATTGTGAAGTGGATAATTCATCCGAGGAACGCCGATATGAGACAAATAAGACTATAGTACCCACCAAAGTTAGGAATGGAAGTCAGTCAAATGGATCTTCGCCATCTATTAACAAAAACAGTTTATGATGCAGTTTAAAAACTGATGTGCGTGGTATTTTGGGTCTGGAATATGTTATCAAGATACTCAAGTCATCTTTGAACAATTCTCCAGCTATGAATGCGCGAGTTTGTTTGAGATGCATTTGCTATGCAGTGCAGCGTTGCTACTACGAAATTTTATTTTGGACCAAAATTTTTCCAAAATCGGACCAAAATTCCCTCCAGCGGACCAAATTTCCAATTTTGAAGAAAAAGGCTTTAAAAAATATTTTATTGTTGTACTTATTTCTTTTATTAAAAAAGTATAGTAAATCAGAAAGGACTGTGGTTGACATCAAAACATCGACTTTTCAATTTTTTTTTAATGTGAAAAAATGACTTTTTGAAAAGGTTGAATTTTAAAGTCAATTGTAGTTGACATCAACGCGAATTTTTATTCGATTTTCTGTGATTGAAATGGTATCTAATCCCACACTAAAAAAAAGCTTTTACGGCTCCAAAGATTTTGTCTTTACGCTAATGATTTCGGTATTGATTCC
Source organism: Haematobia irritans (assembly GCF_050003625.1). Lineage (NCBI taxonomy): Eukaryota > Metazoa > Arthropoda > Insecta > Diptera > Muscidae > Haematobia > Haematobia irritans. The sequence continues at coordinate 261,927,375 of NC_134397.1, forward strand.
CAGCTACACTCAAAAAAAAAGTGAACTCTCTATTTCACTAAAGCCAATTTAACATTAGTTAAATTAACTAAAAAACAGGACAAAATTATACACAAGTTAAGCATTAAGATTTACTAAATTCGTATTTCTCACAACATAGTTCATTATTTATTATTATTTCTTTAAATTTGTAAATTTTACTATAAATGCGTCAATCATGAACTTCCTATGTCACTAAAGACATTCTTGCAATTTTGAACTCCAATTATTTCCTTCAAACTACAAAATTTTCTTTAACAAATGAAAAAAATAATTATGTCTAATAAATTTTCTTGAATTTGTCGAAAAATATTTACTTATTTTTGTGATATTGGCGTGATGCCAGCGTTTGTAATACTGTTTAGTTAAAATTTTCTAAAAATTTAAAAAATTTTCTAAAATCAAAATTTTCTTCCTGGTGGGTTCACTGTTTTTTCAGAAGCAGAGATTTGAAGTGAGGACACATTTACGTCACAATTCTCTTTTACTGCAAGTGAAAATTATTTTGTTTCAAGTAAAAAACGACTTTAAAAAATGTGTGTGAAAACATCTCTTATTTTAAACGCTTTTAGTTTTACAGTCGAACTGCAAAACGTCAACAATATTAAAGACGATATCATTAATTTTGAAGATTTTTTCAGAAATATTAAAGCCATTTTGACTTTAGTAAAACGAAATTTTCTTTCTGTTAGGATACTTAACTATAAGGACTTCATTGAAAAGTTTATAGACAAGGAAAAAACTTTATTTCAGAGAAATAATCAAAATTCTTATTTTAAGCACATGGAATCTTTGACTTCACAACAGTGCACATATACTAATGAATATGCGATAGAAATTTTAAATACTAGAAACAATTTATAAATTTGACCAAATTTATGAAAATGGACCAAAATGGGCCAAATTTCGTTTAGTCCGACCATCGGACCAAATTTAAAAATTAGAAATCTTTTGGACCAATTTTGGTCCGATCGGACCAAAATGGCAACGCTGATGCAGTGTCATTTGGAGAGCTGCAATCACCATAAACATATGATTCTGACATCTTAAAATTTTGTCGAAATAAAAAAAATTGTAATCAAATGGATTTAACCTTCTTGTTCAGCCATGGTCCTAAAATAGATATCTAAATCATTTCCCGAGTCAAATTTATCATTTATTTTGATTTTCCAAATCCACATTGGATTACAAACAAACAGCATTTTAAACATAAATAATCAGTTTTGCACATTAGCTGATTGTTTTCTTTCACGATGATCCTTGTGCCATTGATCTCAGCCTCCTCGCCATTTTTGTAGTTTTGGAAGCTTTAACTGCCCTCGAATATATATCCAAATTTTTTCCGCGTCAAATTAAATATTTTTGCTTAATTTTCCGACTTAGAATTGCGTCAGAAATAAAAATATGTGAAGCCGAAAAACTTAAAATTCTTTTTTTGCACATCAGCTGATTGTTTTCTAGTGATATCGGCCTTTTATTACCGAGTATTGTAATTGGTACAAAAAGTAATCGTCGTCGTCGCCGTCGCCACTTCGCAGGAATACCAAATGAATGACGAGATGACTTAAAAGCGACAGACGGCAAAAAGCGACGGCGAGAGCGAGGGCGACTTCAGGAATAAGGGTGATTGTTTATTTGTATTTATAATTTCGTGCAAGCAACCATCACATAATTTTACACACTCTATTTTGGTTAAATTTCAACAATTTTTTTTTTACAAAGACAAAATTTATGGTTTTCGCGACAATTACATACTCTAGACAAGCATTAAATGGATGCGGCAACCATGTCGAAACATGTTTTTTCTGTGCGTGCGCTTCGTTGGCTAGGAATCAATACCAAAATTTTTAAAGTAAAGACAAAATCTTTGGAACCGGACATGCTTTTTTTCAGTGCAGATGTTTAATTACAAATGCATGCTTGGTGTAACCCCATTCAAAATGATGTCTTCCATGCCTTTGTTATTTTGTATTTCGTTAATAGTAAGTACCCATCTCTGACTCATACGTTTCGTATCGAACAAGTGTATCTTGATCCATTCAAACAGCTTGTTTAGTTAGTACCAAATGTCTCTCGTAGCACGACGAATGTGTCGCAGGTTAGCTAAGATTTTATTTATTTTACAAGAACAATAACAAAATTAAAAACCCACTCGTATAACAACGCACATTGCAATGTCCAGAGACACGACTGTTTACACCACATTTTTTTTTTGTTAATTTGTGTGCGCGAGGTTTTACATATAAAGTGACGTAGACAAAAGTGAACAAAGAAGTTTGACCGTGTTTCACATAACCGCCCTCCCCTCCCGCAAAAAATACACGGATTGAAGCCTTGTTTTAGATATCTATAAAAAAAAATAAAGTGATCAGGACAAAGGGAGAGAGAGGAGACAATCTCTTTTACTATTGTCTTCATATTTCAGACAAAGAATTGCTTATAGTAATTAAACAATATTGAATGGTATTCAACATCATAGTAAATTAATTTCAAAGTAAACGAAAGAAAAATAAATATGTTAAATACCTAAATGAAGTGCGTGTATGAGAATTTATATTAGAATTTATATTAGAGAAAAAAAAAACAAAACGTAACGTTTATTATTAATCTTATCTTGCCATGTGCCAGGCTATCCACAATGGTCCAATGTTAATTTCACATTGAAAAGAAAACGAAACAAAATTTTAGTTTGAATTGTATTTTAAAGTCAACGTCATCAGTCAGTGATCATCAAAGGTCGTTGGTATCAGCCCTCCACTGTATTTGATTTAATTTTATTTTTTTTTTTCGGTGTTTTGTGATACACTCTATGAACTTGAGGAGAAGAAAAAAAACATCACCCAAATTCACATATTTTGCCAATATTTTTTTTATATTAAAAATTGTCCACGTATGTATAAATATTTTAATTATATATATTTTTTTTTGTTATTGCAGCCAATGTGCATATGTGTTACACATACATGTATATCTACCTTGACATATAGCTACTGTCATTTATTTTTGCTGTTTTTGTTGTTGTTAATGTTGTTCACCCGTTTTTATTATTGTGTTGAATTGATTAACACCAATAACTTTAACAGTTCACTCTCTCCCGCCAGTGTTAATATAACAGCAGAATAAATGTGCATTTGGTGTATGTGGGCAACAAAAAACGTTTAGTGTAGTGAACCACATCACATTTACAGGGCATTATAATTTTATCTCCAATCCATAGTGGCATGTATTCAAGAGGCGAGAACGTGACATAAATGTACTGAAAAAAATATTAACCTAAGATGAAAGAGAACCACTGTGGTGCAATGGTTAGCATGTATGTCCTCATTGCTTACAAAGAGTCACCACTGTAGTTTCACAATGTACTGAATAGTCTAAGTCAGCCTGAAATATTGGGCTTGCCACTATATCTAACCTAATCTAACCCAATATGAAAGATAATAGAACCAACATTTTAAGAAGAAATTTCTTTAAAATAATGAAATTTTAATGAAAATAAGGACAATAATTTAATTAAAATAAGAAAATGTTATTTCTACATAGAATTTTGTGAAAATTTTACTTCCATCGAAAATTTTGTCAAAATTTTATTTCTATAAAAAATTTTGTCAAAATTTTATTTCTATACAAATTTTGTCAAAATTTTATTTTTATAGAAAATTTTCTGAAATTTTTTTCTATAGAACATTTTATCAAAATTTTATTTCTATAGAAAATTTTGTCAAAATTTTATTTCTATAGAAAATTTTGTCAAATTTTATTTCTATATAAATTTTTCTCAAAATTTTATTTTTATAGAAAATTTTCTGAAAGTTTTATTTCTATAGAAAATGTTCTCAAAATCTTATTTCTATAGATAATTTTATTAAAATTTTATTTCTATAGAAAACTTTCTCAAAATTTTATTTGTATTGAAAAGTTGGACAATATTTTATTTCTATCGAAAATGTTGTCACAATTTTATTTCTATCGAAAATTTTGTCAAATTTTATTTCTATAGAACATTTTGTCAAAATTTTATTTCTATAGAAAATTTGTCAAAATTTTATTTCTATAGACAATTTTATTAAAATTTTATTTCTATAGACAAATTTATTAAAATTTTATTTCTATGGAAAATTTTATTAAAATTTTATTTCTATAGAAAATTTTGTCAAAATTGTAATTCTATAGAAAATTTTGTCAAAATTGTAATTCTATAGAAAATTTTGTCGAAATTTTATTACTATAGTCAACTTTGTCAAAATTTTATTTCTATATAAATTTTTCGCAAAATTTATTTTTGTAGAAAATTTTGTGAAAATTTTATTTCTATAGAAAATTTTATTAAATTTTTAATTCTATAGAAAATTTTGGCAAAATTTTATTTCTAAAGAAAATTTTGTCAAAATTGTAATTCTATAGAAAATTTTGTCAAAATTTTATTTCTAAAGAAAATTTTGTCAAAATTGTATTTCTATGAAAAAATTTTGTAGAAATTTTATTTCTATAGAAAATTTTGTCAAAAATTTTTTTTTTCTATAGAAAAATTTGTCAAAATTTTATTTCTATAGAAAATTTTGTCAAAATTTTATTTCTAAAGAAAATTTTGTCAAAATTGTATTTCTATAGAAAATTTTCTCAAAATTTTATTTCTATAGAAAATTTTGTTAAAATTTTATTTCTATAGAATATGTTTGTCAAAATTTTATTACTATAGACAACTTTGTCAAAATTGTATTTCTATAAAAAGAAAATTGCCAAAATTTTATTTCTATAGAATTTCTAATTTTTTTCTAAAAATTTAATTTCTATAGAAAATTTTCTCAAAATTTTATTTCTATAGAAAATTTTCTCAGAATATTATTTGTATAGAATTTTTTTTTAACTTTATTTCAATAGAATATTTTTTCAAAATTTTATTTTTAGAGACAACTTTGTCAAAATTGTATTTCTATAGAAAATTTTGTCAAAATTGTATTTCTATAGAAAATTTTGTCAAAATTTTATTTCTATAGAAAACATTCTCAAAATTTTATTTTTATAGAAAATTTCAAAATATTATGTCTATAGACAATTTTATTAAAATTTTATTTCTATAGAAAATTTTATCAAAATTGTAATTCTATAGAAAATTTTGTCAAAATTTTATTTCTATTGGAAATTTTGTCAAAATTTTATTTCTATTGAAAATTTTCTCAAAATTTTATTTCTATTGAAAATCTTGTCAACATTTTATTTCTATAGAAAATGTTGTCAAAATTTTATTTCTATAGAATATTTTCTGAAAATTTTATTTCTATAGAAAATTTTCTCAAAATTTTATTTCTATAGAAAATTTTCTCAAAATTTTATTTCTATAGAAAATTTTGTCAAAATTTTATTTCTATAAAAACTTTTGTCAACATTTTATTTCTATAGACAATTTTCTCAAAATTTTATTTCTGTAGAAAATTTTCCCAAAATTTTATTTGTATAGAAAATTTGCTCAAAATTTTATTTCTATAGAAAATTTTGTCACATTTTATTTCAATAGAAATAGAAAATTTTCTACACAAGGAAAAAAATTTCCGTAGTTAAAATAACGCTAAATTTGACTTATTTTTATTGTAAACAAATTATTTGTTAGTAGTTAAATTTTGTTACTTTTTGCGAAATTTTCCACAGCCCAATGAAATTTTCGTTTTCTTAAGTATGTCTCAAATATTTTACGAACTAAACGTGAGTATAAAGTTCGATGACCGTACACATAAGTTCAATATGAACTAAAACAAATAAAAATTTTCGTACGAATCCCGAAAATAGTAAGAATGAACTACTGTATGGTTAAAATGGTCATGATTTGGCGCCAATGATTTTCTTCTTAACTTTTAGTTAATATTTTCTTCTATTAGAGGGTGCAATTTCCTGAACTGTAGTTAAAATGTACAACATGGCATTAAATTTTCCTAGTTTTAACAGCGCTTTGGGGAAATCTCAAAATGTGTACCAAAATTTAGTTCGAGTTAGTTTATTCTTCCTATAAATCAGTTTACTTTTTTTTCGGTGTAAAGAAAATTTTCCCAAAATTTTGTTTCTATAGACATTTTTTGTCAATTTTATGCCTATAGAAAATTTTTGTCAAAATTTTATGTTATAGAAAATTTTTGTCAAAATTTTATGTCTATAGAAAATTTTATTTCTATAGAAAATTTTATCAAAATTTTATTTCTATAGTATATTTTATCAAAATTTTATTTCTATAGAAAATTTTGTCAAAATTTTATTTCTATAGAAAATTTTGTCAAAATTGTAATTCTACAGAAAATTTTGTCAAAATTTTATTTCTATAGAAAATTTTGTTAAAATTTTATTTCTATAGAAACATTTTTTCAACATTTAATTACTAAAGACAACTTTGTCAAAATTGCATTTCTATAAAAATTTTATTTCTATAGAAAATTTTCTCAAAATTTTATTTCTTATAAAATTTTTTTTTCAAAATTTTATTTCAATAGAATATTTTTTCAAAATTTTATTTTTATAGACACCTTTGTCAAAATTGTATTTCTATAGAAAATTTTGTCAAAATTTTATTTCTGTAGGAAATTTTCTCAAATTTTTATTTCTATAGAAAATTTGCTCAAAATTTTATTTGTATAGAAAATTTTCTCAAAATTTTATTTCGATAGACAATTTTATTAAAATTTTATTTCTATAGAAAATTTTGTCAAAATTGTAATTCTATAGAAAACGTTGTTAATATTTTATTTCTATAGAACATTTTTGTCAAAATTTTATTACTATAGACAATTTTGTCAAAATTGTATTTCTATAAAAAATTTTCTCAAAATTTTATATCTATAAAAAATTTGCTCAAAATTTTATATCTATAGAAAATTTTCTCAAAATATTATTTCTATAGAAATTTTTTTTCAAAGTGTTATTTCAATAGAATATTTTTTCAAAATTTTATTTTTATAGACAACTTTGTCAAAATTGTATTTCTATAGAAAATTGTGTCAAAATTGTATTTCTATAGAAAATTGTGTTAAAATTTTATTTCTATACAAAATTTTCTCAAAATTTTATTTTTATAGAAAATTTTCTCAAAGTTTTATTTCTATAGACAATTTTATTAAAATTTTATTTCTATAGAAAATTTTGTTAAAATTTTATTTCTATAGAAAAGTTTTGTCAAAATTTTATTACTATAGACAACTTTGTAAAAATTGTATTTCTTTAAAAAAATTTCTCAAAATTTTATTTCTATAGAAAATTTTCTCAAAATTTTATTTCTATAGAAAATTTTCTCAAAATGTTATTTCTATAGAAAATTTTCTCAAAATTTTATTTCTATAGAAAATTTTCTCAAAATTTTATTTCTATAAAAAATTATGTCAAAAAATTTATTTTATAGAACATTTTGTCAAAATTTTATTTTTATAGAACATTTTCTCAAAATTTTATTTCTATAAAAATGTTGTCAAAATTTTATTTGTATTAAAAAATGGTCACGAAAAATTTTATGACTAATTTACCTTAGAGACGTGTTAGAAAACATGAGCATGAATAAATTCGAGAGCGTTATTAAACTCTTAACATCCCAGGTGTCACTAAACACACTCACGAAAAAATTATTTTCGTGACTCACGCACGACTTTTGGTTTGATAATAACGCTCACGCACACTCACGCCGTTGCATCAGCGTGACTCACGCTTGAGTCACGAAATTTTTCGTGATTCACGACAATTTCGTATCACCTTCACACTTCTAATGGAAATACCCCTTAAAAAATAAAACTTTTTGCTTAAAAAAAAAACTTTGGATTAACTAAAATATTGAAGTTATTTTAACAATTTTAGATCTTTTTAAAGTTTTAAAATTTTTGCAAATTACACTAAAAAATGTTAACCCATCATGAAAACATTTAGGTTAATTTTGGATATATTTTACTAAACTATATTGCAAACGCCGAAATGATAACAAATATATACGGTGAAAAGTTCTGCCGGACCAATGTAAAATAATAATTGTTTTCATTTTATTTTCGCAAATCTCTTATGATCTAATAAAAATACGTAATCAGAATTTAACAACAACCTAAACACAAACGCAATTAGTCATCCCATATATATATATATATTAAAATCCAAGCAAATGCATGCTTCGGTCATTTATAGCAAGAGTGTAATAACTCATTGGAAGAAGAAATTGAAAATATACAATAATTTCTATTTCAATCATTAACAAATAGAATATCTAAATATACATGATATATATTGAATGATTGATTGAGTGAATCAATTGCGAAATTCCCCAAAATAAGTATTTAATTTTGTGCATCCCAAAAAGTCGTAATTATGACAATTTATTTCCCAATATACGCCAGGTTATATATACCATATATATCATTTGGCCTAATTAAAATAATACTTTTCTTTATTTTACAAATGTGGTATATAACACGATACATTGAAAAAAACTTATCCAGTTTCATATATTTTATGCGGCTCTTTGATGAATTACAGTGGTGACTTTGATGTGGAAGACAAAGAACTTCCAGAACAGCCGAAGAAGTTTGAAGATTCTAAATTCGAGGCATTAAGAGGGTTGCCATTTACTTTTCCTTTGGTATTACACTTAGAAAAAAGTGAACCTTACTTTATTTACTTATTTTTGTGATATCGGCGTGACGTCTGCGTTTGTAATACAGTTTAGTTAAACTTTTCTAAAATTAACCTAATATTTTTTTGAGTGTAGAGAAAAAAAAACAAATTAAAATCATCTAAAATCGCGTTATTGTTTTTCAAATTAAAGTATCTCCAAAACATGTACTCAAGTTTCGAAAAACGTTGACATCTATTTTACCTACGAATATAAAAAGAAGTCATTCAGTGCCAAGTCAGGACTATACGGCGGATGACCTATCAACTCGCTGTTTTGCAGTTGTTTGAGCCGATGTGTGAGAGCACGCATTGTCGGGGAGAAAATTTTTAATTGCAACACAAAACCAATCTCACAAATGAATAGTACCGATTATTTTTTAATTGCATCAATTAATTTTTTAATTGACTGTCAATTAATTTTTTAATTGATACTATGATTGAAAACATTTCATTTAAAAATTAATTGGTTCAATCAATTTCGTGATTGAAGACTAAAAATATTTTTTTGTGTGTAATACTATATACGGCCGTAAGTTCGGCCAGGCCGAATCTTATTACCTTCCACCATGGATTGCGTAGAAACTTCTACGAAAGACTGTCTTCCACAATTGAATTACTTGGATTGTGGTAATACTTACCGACGGTAAGGTATCTTAAAACTTCTTAACATCGTCTTCTAAATTGTAAGTTAGTCCATACGTTGTATATATTAGACAAAAAAGGTATGTATAGGTAAGTCTACAAATAATTACGAATCGATATTGACTTTTGCACGGTACCTAGAGAGTCAGAATTGAATGGGGGCTATATACAATTATGAACTTGATATGGACCAATTTTTGTGTGATTGGGGAACGATTTATCTGAGGGCTATAGACCGATAGGCATGGTTGTTAACGGCCATATACTAGCAGAATGTACCAAATTTCAACTGACTCGGATGAAATTTTCTCCTCCAAGAGGCTCGAAAACGAAATCTCGGGATCGGTTTATGGGGGGCTATATATGATTATGGACCGATATGGAGCACTTTTGGCATGGTTGTTAAATATCATATACTAACACTACGTACCAAATTTCAACCAAATCATATGAATTTTGCTTCTCCAAAAGGCACCAGAGGTCAAATCTGGTGATCGGTTTATATGGGGACTATATATAATTATGGACCGATGTGGGCCAATTTTTGCATAGTTGTTAGATACCATACACTAACACCATGTACCAAATTTCAACCAGATCGTATGAATTTTGCTTCTCCAAAAGGCACCGGAGGACAAATCTGGGGATCGGTTTATATGGTGGCTATATAATTATGGACCGATGTGGACCAATTTTTGCATGGTTGTTAGATACCATATACTAACACCATATACCATATTTCAACCGAACCGGATGAAATTTGCTTCTCTTAGAGGCTCCGCAAGCCAAATCGGGGGATCGGTTTATATGGGGGCTATATATAATTATGAACCGATGTAGACCAATTTTTGCATAGTTGTTAGAGACCATATACTTACACCATGTACCAAATTTCAACCAGATCGGATGAAATTTGCTTCTATTAGAGGCTCCGCAAGCCAAATCTGGGGATCGGTTTATATGGGGGTTTTACGTAAAAGTGGTCCGATATGGTCCGATAGCTTGTTTCGTTCGGAAGTTAGAGTGATTTCAACAGACGGAGGGACGGACATGCTTACATCTGCTCAGAATTTCACCACGACCCACAATATATACACCGAAAAAAAGTGAACTGTTTTATAGGAAGAATGAACTACCTCGCACGAAAATTGAACTAAATTTTACTCCACATTATGAAATGTCCACAAACCAGGAAATTTTAATGCCCTGTTGTACTTTTTAACTGCAGTTCACGAAATTACATCATCTCATAGAAGAAAAAATTAACTAAAAGTAAAGGAGAAAATCATTGACGCCAAATCAAGACCATTTTAGCCATACAGTAGTTCATTCTTACTATTTTTGGGAATCGTACGAAAATCTTCTTTTGCTTTAGTTCATATTGAACTTATGTGTACGGTCATTGAACTTTATACTCACGTTTAGTTCATAAAATTTTTGAGACATACTTAAAAAAAAGTAAGATTTCATTAAGGTGTGGAAAATTTCGATAAAAATAATAAAATTTAACTACAAGCAAATACATTTTTTCCAATAAAAATAAGTTAAATTTAGCGTTAGTTTAACTACGGAAATTTTTTCTGTGAATATACTTTATGGGGTATTAGAGCAATATTTCGATGTGTTACAAACGGAATGGCGAAGTTAATATACCCCCCATCCTATGGTGGAGTGTATAAAAACAAGCCTTGTATAAATCGAATCGTGGAAGGACAATATGGCTTTACTAGAGTGACCGCAACTTATATGGGGCAAAAAAATGTCGGAATCTTGTTCGCCTTAACCCCACAAAACGAATCCCCTTTCCAGATATTGGGATAGCCAAAATTTTAGCCTGATTAAACGACGTTAACACGTTAGCTCGTTAACACGTAACGACGTTAGCTCGTCTCTCAAAATTTGAAAAAAAAGAATAACCCGAGAACGGTAAACAATAAAAACACGCACGATATCACAAACGATAGCTTATTCTGTCCTTAAATTTTATGTTATGAACAAAATTGTCAATTGTCAAAATAGTCAAACCGAGTTACGCCAGCCTTTAGCTTCGAAAACGCGACCTGGTGCCACTAGGAGCATTCGCCTCAACCCCACAAAACGAATCCCCTTTCCAGATATTGGGATAAGCAAAATTTCGTTTTGTGGGGTTAAGGCGAACAAGATTCCGAAAATTTTTTTTGCCCCATATACACTCAAAAAAAAGTGAACTCTCTATTTCACTAAAGCCAATTTAACTTTATTTTAGTTCATAGAATTATTATATATAGAGAAAATTTTCTTTATTCTAATAGTTTTTGCGTACGTTAGTTAAATGAACTAAAAAACTTGAAAAAATTAACACAAATGAAGTAAAAAGTTTTACTAAATTCGTACATCTCACAAAATAGTTCATTATTCCTATAAATTTGTAAATTTTATTACAAATGTGCCCATCATGAACTTCGTATGTCACTAAGGACATTCTTGCAATTTTGAACTCCAAGTTTTTCTTTCAAACTACAAAATTTTCTTTAACAAGTGAAAAAAATTAATTATGTCTAATAAATTTTCTTGAATTTGTCGAAAAATATTTACTTATTTTTGTGATATTGGCGCGATGTCAGCGTTTGTAATACTGTTTAGTTAAAATTTTCTAAAAATATTAAAAATTTCTAAAAATAACTAAAAGTGTTCATCAAAGAGGTCTAATTTTATACATTTTTTACTGATTTATTTTTTGTTTTAGCGACTAAACTCGAACTTAGTACCCACACAATCGCCTTGTACCGAGGTCATTAACCCTATAATGTAAACGTGTATTTTTCATTTCTGCATAAATTTGGTAATGGAGAAAAATAATAAGAGAATCTCGTCACTATTAAAATAATTTTCTAAAATCCAAAGCGCTAAAATCCAAAGCACAAAATAAAAAACAAAAAAAAAAATCATAAACCTATCCATCATATTTGTCGAAGACATTTATTTGATATAGCCAAAAACATACCTTTTTAAGATGCTCGAAATATTTTTAAATTTATTTCTCTATACGACTTATGAGCGACATCAGCATAATCACATCTTCTATTTTTATATTCTCATACAGATCATCATCATGTATGAATTTGGTACTAAGTACATTTGCAATTTGAGTGAAGTGTGGATATGTAGTGTGATTGAAATAGTGCGGTAATAGAAACTCTCGCACTGGTAAAAATATTTAGAAATACGGAAATAGAAAACTAGTATTCCGTTTTTTTTTTTTTTAAATCTTACAAACCAAAAATGGAAACTAATTTCTCTTTTTCTTTTTACTTTTCGTTTCAGAAATAAACATTGGTATCGGATTAATATTAACTTAATACAATAAAAATTCTAAAAGAATTAAACCAAAAAAGGAAAAAACAAAAACAGAGAACCCTCTCTCTAGGAAGTTCTCCATTCAGAACCACCGGTAAAATTCCATCATAATTTTTCTAATAAAAAAAATCAAAGCCATTTAAACAAAAGTGTATATACTAAAGACATAATAATGCCTGGTGAGGCGGTACAAGTTATCTCCACATCGGAGGAGCACACTTTTATCCTAAATGAGGATTCTTTAAGTGAGGTGCTGATGCGTGAAGAAGTCAAAGATCGTTATGTATGTGTGGTTTCGGTAGCTGGAGCATTTCGCAAAGGAAAAAGTTTCCTTTTAGATTTTTTCCTCAAATACATGTACTCCAAGGTAAGTTAAATAATTTGACATTGCCATAACTTTTATTTGACTAATACTTTTCTTTCGAATATTTTTTTTCTTGCAGTATGTACGTCATGATGTCACCGATTGGTTGGGTGATGAGAATAGTCCTTTAACTGGATTTTCTTGGCGCGGTGGCTCCGAACGTGATACCACCGGTATTCTTATGTGGTCAGACATTTTCCTGCACGATTATCCCAATGGTGATAAAATTGCCATTATTCTATTGGATACCCAAGGAGCCTTCGATAGCCAGAGTACAGTTCGTGATTGTGCCACTGTATTTGCTTTAAGCACCATGTTGTCCTCAGTGCAGATATATAACTTGTCACAAAACATACAAGAGGATGATTTACAACATTTGCAACTTTTCACAGAATATGGTCGTTTGGCCTTGGCCGATTCGGGTAAAAAACCATTTCAACGTTTACAATTTTTGGTGCGTGATTGGAGTTTTCCCTATGAGGCTGAATATGGTGCATTGGGTGGCGATCAAGTTTTAAAGAAACGCCTGCAAATATCCGATAAACAACATCCCGAATTACAATCGCTAAGACGTCACATTTCTTCGTGTTTCCAAGAAGTTGCCTGTTTTCTGATGCCACATCCTGGTCTCAATGTTGCCACAAATCCCAACTTCGATGGCCGTCTCAAGGATATAACACCAGAATTTAAAGATAGTCTTAGAGTTTTGGTACCCATGCTTTTGTCTCCAGATAACTTGGTCTACAAGGAAATCGGTGGTCAACGTATACGTGCCCGTGATCTCATACAATATTTCCAATCGTACATGACCATCTATAAGGGTGATGAATTGCCCGAACCCAAGAGTATGTTGGTGGCTACTGCTGAAGCTAATCACTTAACAGCCATGGCTGCTGCCAAAGAAATGTACAATCAACTAATGGAAGACGTTTGCGGTGGCACTAGACCGTACTTAAGCACTGGACATTTAGATGCCGAGCATTTGAGAGTGAAAGATAAGGCAGTGTTCCAGGTAAGTGTGGAAATGAAAATTGATGGTATACAATGATGCCCGATTTGTACCGGGGCCACATTTTATACCATGGATGATAAATAGCATTCTTGAAATAGTACTCAATCAGTTTCGAAAAAGTACTTTTCTAAGCCAAGAGTAAAGTTACAAGATTTTATTTCTATAGAAAATGTTGTCAAAATTTTATTTCTATAGAAAAATGTTGTCAACATTTTATTTCTATAGAAAAATGTTGTCAAAATTTTATTTCTATAAAAAAATTTTCTCAAAATTTTATTTCTAGAGAAATTTTTCTCAAAATTTTATTTCTATAAAAAATTTTCTCAAAATTTTATTTCTATAGAATATTTTGTCACAATTTTATTTCTATAGAAAATTTTGTCACAATTTTATTTCTATAGAAAATTTTGTCATAATTTTATTTCTATATTATTTTTTTTTTCAAAATTTTATTTCTACAGAAAATTTTGGTAAAATTTTATTTTTAAAATTTTATTTCTATAGAAAAATTTTCTAAAAATTTTATTTCTATAGAAAATGTTCTCAAAATTTTATTTCTATAGAAAATTTTATTCCATAGAAAATTTTGTCAAAATATTCTTTCTATAGAAAATTTTGTCAAAATTTTATTTGATAGAAAATTTTGTCAAAATTTTATTTCTATAGAAAATTTTTCAAAATTTTATTTCTATAGAAAATTTTCTCAAAATTTTATTTCTATAGAACATTTTCTCAAAATTTTATTTCTATAGAAAATTTTCTCAAAATTTTATTTCTACAAAAAATTTAGTCAAAATTTTATTTGTATAGAAAATTTTCTCAAAATTTTATTTCTATAGAATATTTTGTAAAAATGTTATTTCTATAGAAAATTTTGTAAAAATTTTATCCCTATATAAAATTTTGTCAAATTTTATTTCTCTAGAAAATTTTGTCAAAATTTTATGTCTATAGAAAATTTTATCAAAATTTTATTTCTATAGAAAATTTTGTCAAAATTTTATTTCCATAGAACATTTTTCTCAAAGTTTTATTTCTTTAGAAAATTTTGTCAAAATTGTATTTCTATAGAAAATTTTGTCAAAATTTTATTTCTAAAGAAAATTCGATCAACATTTTATTTCTATAGAAAATTTTCTCAACATTTTATTTCTATAGAAAATTTTGTCAAAATTTTAAAATCGATTCTTAAATGATTGTAAAAGTGGAAAGCTACACTAGTTTACAAAATAATTTTTTTTCATGTACGTTTGATAAGATGTGACTTTTCTAATATATTTTGATCTGCTGAATTCGAAAACAAAATTAAAAAAAAATTATGGAACATATTTTGTTCGATTTGTCATTTTTGATGATTTTTTTTTTTGAAAATTTGCCCTTTTTGCATCGATATTTTTTAAACCACTTAACTTATCAATACCTTTCATGTAAGTGCTGAGCGCTATAATCGGACATTTCTAACTCGAGATATAATTTGTTTAGTGAAAAAAAGCGAAAAACTAAAACTAATAGGATATCTCAAAAAAATAAAAATATTTTTAAAATTTTTTTCGAATTCAGCAGATCAAAATACATAAAAAAGTCACCTTTCATCAAATGTACATTTTCAGTGTTAACTAGTGCTATTTTTTCAAAATTAAAAAAAAAAACCTTTTCAAAATTTGAAAAAAAAATTAAATTCGACTTTTTTAAAATTGAAAAAAAAAATCGAAAAGTCGACTTTTTTATTCTAGTTACAGTATTTATTCTAGTTACCATACTTGAGTCAAGCCGTTACAAAACGAAAAGTTAAAAGGGGAATGTGAGCTCTTCTTAATTAAAAAAAAAAAATAAAAAAGTTACTAAATAAAAAGTTCACTCTTCAATAATCGTAAAAGTAGAAAAGCTATTTTTTTCAAAAATTTATCGAAAAAAAATTTTTTTTCTTGGAAATCAAAAAGTCAACTTCGGCAAGACTCGAATAGTCAAAAGTTGGCTTTTTATCATTAAAAAATTTAAAAGTAAAGAATTTGAATAACATTATGATACAATTTTAATTTTTGTTTCGAAAATGATATTATCCAATTGGCAAACATTAAATATCATTGGGAATTATTACATATGACTATTAAAATTAATTAATCCTATGTTTTTTCTTGCAGTTTCTGTCAAAGCGCAAAATGGGTGGTGAAGACTTCACAGAGAAATTCCGTCAACAATTGGACACAGATTTGGAAGAAATGTATAACAATTACAAATCGCACAATGAAAGTAAAAATATTTTCAAAGCGGCCCGTACACCGGCTGTTTATTTTGCTGTTGCTGTTATTTTCTATATTCTAAGCGGCATTTTCGGCTTAGTGGGCATGTACACATTTGCCAATTTCAGCAATTTAGTTATGGGCATTGCTCTACTAACATTGGCTTTGTGGGCATATATAAGGTAAGATTAATATAAATGTTAAAAAAGCAAATGAAAAAAAAATCCATAAAAATTTAAATTTTACATAATTTGTCTACGAATATTTTTGATTAATGGTTGATGAAATTATTAAAAACAAATTAATTTTATATAATAAAAATTCATCGAAACTGTTTCAATAAAAAAATTGTAAATTTCCCAAAATTAAAAACATATAATTTTCAATTTCAATTTATTTCAAACGTCAATACATAGGAAGCCTAATAAGGCCTATAATACATGTATTGTAAGATTAACTACTACGACTAAGTTGTAGTATAACTAATTTAATAGTAAATTTCTTATCAATGATAAATACATTACAATTAAAACTTGGTCCCCCAACCACAAAGTATTGCAAAATTAAATAATATAAAAACCCAATAACCAGCTCATTTATTAAGAAAATTGTAACTCATTAAGAATGTGTGTCATTTACATGATCCAAAATATTACTCTTGTATGATTGGTAAGAAAAGGAAAAAATTCTTAGTGAATTAGGCAAATGATTCCAAAAGCGAAGAACTCGAATCAAAAAAGACTTTTCATATATCGAGGAATGTATCATAGGGACATCAATTTGAACATTACGCGTTGAATTTATAAATGAAAATTTATTTACAAGAACTTCTGGTTTTCTAGATTGCATAATCTTAAAAAAATGAAGAACAGTACGCAGATTCAAGCAATTTCGAAAAGTGCAACCAAGAAAATCAGAAGTACATGAATGAATACGATCGTGATCATACCATTTAACATCATATATATAGCGGACAATTCTGTGGACAATTCTCTCTAGCCTATCTAAATTGTAAGACCATGTTCCAGCCAATTTTTTACGAATATATCTCGGAGTATAAGCCCTCAATTGGTATAACTTTCTTAAAGTGAGGCAAATACGATTTGATAAATAATTTAAATGAACATCAAAATTTAGATTCGGGTCAAGCATAACCCCAAGACATTTAAGAGAATCCACGTAATCAACTATCTGATTATTGATAATAATTTGAGGGCATAAAGCATTGCGAGTTCTTGTGTGGAAATGCATAGCTTTAGATTTAGCTGGGTTGATCATTAATCCATCATCATTCATTATTCCTATAAAGTTATTAATATGATCATTGATTAAAGTTTCAGAAGCGTTTGGTCCTAACAAAATAAAGATATCGTCAGCGAATACATAAGGCTGACAAAATGTATTCTCTATCTGAGATATGATATCATTAATATAGGACAGAAACAATATTGGTCCCATAACGGACCCCTGAGGCAAGCCTGATGTAACAACGCCGATACTAGAATTAACCCCGTTAAATGACATACTGCCTTCTATCAGAAAGATAAGAATAAATTAATTTGCAGGCCGTTCTAGAATAGTTTTTTCCCTAATTGCTTCAGTTAAAGAAAGTAGTGCAGAAGTCGTATTAAAATTCTTCCTAAAAGCAAATTGGAAAGTATGGAAAAAAGAATAACTATCATAATACTCCAGGATCTGACATTTCATTATATTCTCAAGTATTTTCGACATAGAGGGCAGAATAGTGATCGGTCTTAAATCGTTGCTCATCCGATTTCCATTTTTAGAAATAGGCACTACTCTACCTATTTTCCAATTCGAAGAAAATTCAGAAACCGTAAATATGGT
The DNA here is from genome assembly GCF_050003625.1 of Haematobia irritans. Taxonomy (NCBI): domain Eukaryota; kingdom Metazoa; phylum Arthropoda; class Insecta; order Diptera; family Muscidae; genus Haematobia; species Haematobia irritans. Next base: position 261,945,460 of record NC_134397.1, read on the forward strand.
GTTGATAATATGAAGAAGCATGGGAGAAATTAGTGGAAAAATCTTTTTTATGAAACTAATAGGAATGGCGTCATGGCCTAATGCATTTGACTTTATAGCATCAACAGCAAAAACTAGTTCATCAATTGTGACAGATCGAAAGGAAAATGATTCAATATTTTCAACAAATTCATCAAAATCAATATTAGAACTATCATTGCTAGGAACAAGATTGTCCAAAAAAGTTGTAGCAATAGACTCAATTTTAATTTTGTGGAAATTTTCTAAAAAAAAACCTTCGACGAAGTATTCGATAAAAAATTAATTTTGATAATATTTTCCACAAATATTAAAAATAATAATGAAATTGATTGTTCGACAAATTTGTTGACAAATAATCTTAAAATCAAATAATATAATTTTTTGATAAAATGTTGATGACATTATCTATAAAAATTTAACTAATTTTATAAAATGAAAATACAGTGAAACTGTTTTATTTCAAAAAAATTTTGTTAAAATTTTGCAAAAATAAAAACAAAAAATTATTTTTTTGTGGCAATTTTCTAAGAAATAAAAAATCATAACGAAACGATTATTCAAGCTCGAGGTCTGATTGATTAGTCGTTTCATATTGATAAAGGTCGAATAAAAAGAAAATTAATAAATTGAAATATAAACAAACTATTAACAAACAATACATTTCGATAGAAATTTAATTTTGACAAAATTTTCTTAAAAATTAAATTTTAGCATAATTTTAAAAAAAAAATCGATTGTTTGACAAATTAGTTATTAACAATTAAACATTAAACTCAATCGATTTTTTGTCTAAATGTTGATCATCTACATAAATTTAACTAATATAATAAAACGAAAATTGATCAAAACTGTGTAATTAGCAAAAATATGTTTAATATAAAATATAAAAAATAATATTGATAAATAATACATTTCGACGAAGTATTCGATTTTCGATTTTCATGAAAATTAAAAAGAAATCTACGAAATCGATTGTTCGACAAATTCGTTATTAACAAATAAACTTCAAACTAAATAAATTTTTGAAATAATCTATACAAATTTAACTACTTTTATGAAACGAAAATTCATCGATATTGTCTATTAAAAAATAATTAGATAAAATTTTGTGCTCAAATAAATAATTTAAAATAATTAAAAACAGCAGTTCCTCTACTTCGAATAAATTTGATTTTTTTTTTTCATTTTGGAAAGTTTGTTTCCTTTGTTTGATTAAAAAACAAAAATTACTTTTTTGTTAAAATTTTCAAGAAAAAAAGTAAATAAATAAAAAATTGAAATAAAAAATATTAATAAAAAATAAATACATATACATTTAATTTTGACTAAATGGAAATTAAAATTTTGGCAAAAGTTTCTAAGAAATCGATTTTTTGACTAATTTGTTATTAACAATTAAACGTTAAACTCAATTGATTTTTTGTTTAAATGTTGATCATCTATACAAATTTATCAGATTTCATAAAACGAAAATTCATCAAAATTATTCGAAAATTCATTAATAATTTTTTTGATGAAATTCAACTAATTTTAACGAAAATTCATCGAAATTCAATTTAATTTTAGAAAAAATTAAATAAAAATTAACTATAATGTTGTGCTAAATTAAGTAATTTTAAATAATTAAAAAACATCAGTTTCTCTACTTCGAATCAATTTTTTTTTTTTTAATTTTTGAAAGTTTGTTTCCTTGGTTTGATTTTCAAAAATAAGTATTCAAAGTGAACTATCTGAATTTATTCTGATAATTGGTTGATAGTTTTGCTGCAAGTAGATGATGCTGATGATGAATGTGGTAATTCCGAAACAGCTGTACATCCAACCATCTTGCAGTCCATAGGGCTTTGCCCAAATAAATTTGACAAACATTTTTTCCTCTGTTGGTTAAGCTACACTTGTAGTTTAGTCAAAGTATGGTTTTAAGCTGAAATCAAAAACAACAAAATGATTGAAGAATAAACCAACAATAACAAAACAAGACGAATTTTAATTGAATTAAAATAAAAAACTATTCAATTAAAAATATAAATGGTTCAACAAATTTTTTAATTGAAACAAATATCAATCACAAAGATTAATATTATCGATTTTTTTTTAATTGCAACAAATAATTTTTTAATTGACTTCTGTGATTGATACAAACAACAAAATATTTTTCTGATTCAACCCCATAATAATTGATGCAATTAATTGGACATACAGAAAATACTTGATTAAAAAATTAATTGATTTAATTATCAACTTTAAATACTAAATAAATACAAAATACTAAATAAATACAAAATATTTTTCTGATTCAACCCCATAATAATTGATGCAATTAATTGGACATACAGAAAATACTTGATTAAAAAATTAATTGATTTAATTATCAACTTTAAATACTTTTTTTAATTGAATAAATTAAAAATTTAATTGATTGATGATGATTGCAAAACTCAATTAATTTTTTCTTAAATACGTAAATATTTTCAATTTCTTTCTTAACTGACTTACCCCCATTTTCATAAAGCTCCGTTAGTGTCCCGTTAGCTAATGAACTTTTAAACGGTGCTATGGACATATCTGTCATCTTGCCTGTAACATATATTCCGTATTGCAGATACACACAAAAAAAAATTTTTTGATTTCAATCACGAAAATCGCGGATTCAATCATTTTTTTAATTGAAATGTCTTCAATCACGAAAATGATAGTATCAATCACCCATTTTGATTGAAAACCAACACGATTTTTAATTAAAAATTTAATTGACTTTTGTCACGGAATCAATTAATTGTGTGATTGAATCAATTAAAAACTTGATTGATTTTTAACATAAAATTCAATCATAGTTTTAATTGAATCAATTAAAATTTTAATTAATTTCGCGACAAAAATCAATCAACTATTTGATTCATTCAATTAAATAATTAATTGAAATTGGCTATAAATTTCGATCAAAAAATTTATATATTGCGACCTCAAAATCGTATTTAGTTTTTTTTTCTTTTGAAATAAAAGAAAATATGTGTTTCTTATAAAACATATTTAATATTTTATTATTTTTTGAATTATGCAATAGACAGATAATTTTGGTTCTTGTCATTTGTATTTTGTTCTAACATAACTTACAAATACAACTACTATCAATAACAACTATAGGGTGAAAAAATAAATTATATAAATCATTATCTTCCTTATAATAATAACCGTGTTAGCATGTTCCTTCTAATATGTAGATGCGCCTAGATTTCCAATAAATCAGCAGCCTGTAAGCTAAATTAGTTTTTCTGAAAGTAAACAGAATAATTCGAATTTCATTTTGTTCAATTAAAAGTTAATTTGGTTAAACATTACCTGCATAGAATATCAAGTTCAATTCATAGTTCCAGGTTGCAGATTTATAATCTTCTTTTGCAGTTGTAGTCTTTTAGCATAAAAATGTGTATTAAGGAGTTCGGTAATTTAATTTTAGTAACAATTCCTTTCCAAAATTTCCACACATTAAAAACGTCTATTAAAATTTGAACCAATCAAAGACAAAAATAATGGGAAAGCAATGTAATATTTGGTATTATATTGATGATACTTTGCAAATTCTGGAAATAGAAAAAAATATAAATGGAAAATACATATATTTATTATTTTCGGATATTTTTTATATTTTTAAATCCAAAAGAAAGAACTTTTTTACCATTACATAATTCAGCTCATTAGTTTATATACCAGATATACTGCTCTCTACTTGGGTTCAAACTGAAAAAGGCAGGTAAAACAAAAATGCAATTTAATGCCAACGCTACTTCGCAACTTCAAGGTGAATCTTCCACCAAACCCATACCGCTCTTGGTTTTAAGAAAACTAGGAGTGAAAAAAATTTATAATTTTAAAAGATCAATACGGTACCCACTTTTTTATTGCAAACATATTATTATATATTTGATAAAATGATGGAGTTGATGGGATTGATTGGTCAATTTCACGAAATAAAATTGTTCACTAAAAGAAATGAATAAAAAATATATTATTTTAGTCCGTTTAATGTAAACAGGCTTCAATGGAAAGCGGTATTCACATTTCACAATTTCTTACCTTCAATAAACGTAGATTGTTTTCCATTTTTACAATGCCACAAAACACAAACAAATGCGTTCTGTCATATATTTTTTTCAAACCTTTACCACGTGGCCGTTTGTTGTTGCACAATTTATTTATTTCAACCCTTTGCTATGGTTTGTTGTTGCGTTCAAAATATTTATGCACACATTTTGAATGCAGCAGACAGAATGTCGCCAATCATGTTTTTCAATTTACGCGAAAAACAAAAACCCAACCGTTCGTTACGAGTTACTTCCACAGACTGATCTCTCCATCATACATTGTTGAATAAAAACCCATTCTCTTGTTCTCTTTTCGCTCTTTCCATTGCTCAAAATTATTCAGTTTCAATCACAAAGGTGATTGGATCAATCACATGTGTAATTGGAAACGGAAAAAATTTCAATCACGTTTGTAATTGAAAATTATTTCCGAATTGATTAAGAAATTGATTGAATCAATTAATATTTTAATTGGAAACGTAACAAATATCAATCATTTTTTTAATTGGTTTTTATTCGGATTTGATTAAATAATTAATTGAATTAATTAACATATTAATTGAATCCGTTTCCAAATTCAATTAAGTGTTTAATTGAAAAAATTTTGGTGATAATTTTTTGTGTGTAGGAGCTTAACTACTGAAAATTTTTCAGTTATATTTAACCGGAGAGAAGATATTTCCATTTTATTTTCTGTTAACTGGCAGTTAAACCCTAACGGAGCTACATGAAAATAGGCGTTAGCGTTTTTAATTTGAGTAAAAAATCGTTTGTTTGCAATAAATTGTTAATTAAAAATTAAGACATTTTCCATCACTGTTTCTATATCAATCATCTTTTTAATTGGAAATATATTGGTTATATTTTTTTCCGTGTATTATCATTTCTGTGATTGAAGACAAAAAATATTTTTTGTCTGTATCCGCTCGTAAAAAAATAAAATAATTTTGTTTTTGTTTTTTTTTTTTTTACCTTTTCAGATATAGCGGAGAATTGAGTGATTTTGGTGTGAAATTAGATGACTTTGCGACGTTAATGTGGATCAATGTAAGTCATCGGCAAAAATTTTAAAGAGAGTAAATGTTTATGGAATTTATTTAAATTTTTATCTTCTAGTTTATGAAGCCGATTTATCAAGGTTGTATGGAAAAGGGTATACAACATGTGGCCACGCATGCTGCTGAGCATGCATTAGGTGGTGGACGTGGTTCGACATCACTGAATGGTAAAGTGAAAAGTTCATGAGAATACGCCAAACATACATTGCCAAAAGATGCCCGCGAAAATAAAAATGGTGGTGGATTTGGAGGAGGAGGAGGGGCAAAGCCCAAGGCAAATAATGATAAGGGCCCACCAACAACAACAACAATGTCATCGTCATCATCATCATCATCCGCATCATTAACACAAAGCCAAACACAACAACAACAACAGCAACAAACAATGGCAGTAAATAGTAGTAATACAAAACAACAACAACTAGGAAATCTAACAACGAACAATAATTATATTGATCACAAGAAACAATCTACAAATGGTAATTCTTCAACCTCGCCAGAATGTGAAACTTATGCCGCCAATAGCAGTAATTCCTCTTCCTCCTCGACAATGTTTGCTTCAATCTGGAGTAAATTTTCAGCTACATGTAATGAAGCCAAACAACAAAAGCTTTTACACAAACAGAAAGGAGGAGATCATAAAAGTGGGGCATCATCATCATCATCTGCAGCAGCATTATTGGGAGGGGCAACAACAACAGCAGCATCATCATTTGGGACTGGGACAAATATTACGGTTTCAAATCGTAAAAAGCGAAAATCTAAGAAATCGGCAAATCAAACTTCCAATTCAGCAAAATGAATATGAATTTTTACAACACAACACAAAACAGTTGGTCTTTTTCTATGAATACAAAAAAAATGTAGTTTAAAAAAATAAGTTTTCACCCCCCCCTTCTCAAACTCTTTCCCCCTCCCCCCACAATGAAAAGGGTAAAGCTTTATATATCGAAATATGTTAGATTTAAAAGGGGAAGACTATGAATAAAATTCCACAAGAAAAAATGTGAAATATCGCATCACATTTTTAAATTTCGATTTAAATGGGGAAATACCTTCAAAATAGGTTCGGATTATTTCCAATTTTTTTTTACTAGATGTGTTCTAATGAAAACCCATTGAAAGTTTGAATTCTTCAAATGAGATTAACTAAATTTTCCTATACTTAAAAGGAAAATCCAATTCCCCAAAAAATGAGAAATAACTTCTCACATTTGAAATTTCGTTTTAAGTGGAAGAAATAACGCCAAAATATTTTAGAAAAGAATGAGAAATGAGTCCTCACATTTTTAAATTTCGGTTTAAGAGAATATATTATCCAAAATAAATAGCAATAGCTTCAAAATAGGTTCGGATTATTTCTATTTTTTTTTTTACTAGATGTGTTCTAATGAAAACCCATTGAAAGTTTGAATTCTTCAAATGAGATTAACTAAATTTTCCTATTCTTAAAAGGAAAATCCAATTCCCCAAAAAATGAGAAATAAGTCCTCACATTTGAAATTTCGTTTTAAGTGGAAGAAATAACGCCAAAATATTTTAGAAAAAATTGAGAAATAAGTCCTCACATATTTAAATTTCGGTTTAAGATGCTATATTCTCCAAAATAGGTTCGGATTCCAATTTTTCCATTTTTCTTACCTAGGTGCGTTCTAATATTTTGGGTAAAACCCAAGAAAACGAAAAATTAAATCCCTTTGAAAGTTTTGGAGAATTTAGAATTAATTCTTCAAATGAAATTAACTAAATTTTCTTATTCTTCAAAGGAAAGGCTATGACTCGAATTCCCCAAATGAGAAATAAGTCCTCAAATTAGATATTACGTTTCAAGTGTAAGAAATAACGTCAAAATATTTTAGAAAAAAATAAGAAATGATATTTTTAAATTTCGGTTTAAAAGGAAAAATTCTCCAAAATACGTTCGGATTCCAATTTTGTTTTATCTAGATGCGTTCTAATATTTTGGGGAAAAATTTTTAAAGGGGAAGGCTATGAATCAAATTCCTAAATATAATCCTAAATTTTGAAATTTCACTTTTAATTTTAAAAGAAGCTTCAAAATAGTTTAGAAATATTTCCAATTTTCTATTGACTAGATACTTTTCAAAATATTTTGAGTAAAAAAAAAACAGGAAAATCAAATTCCCCAAAAATTGTGAAATAAGTCCTCGCATTTGAAATTTCGTTTTGAGTGGAAGAAATAACGCCAAAATATTTTAGAAAAAAAAATGAGAAATAAGTCCTCACATTTTAAAATTTCGGTTTAAGAGGAAATATTCTTCAAAATTAGTTCGGATTCCAATTTGTCCATTTTTCTTGCCTAGTATTTTGGGACTAGATGCGTTCTAATATTTTGGGTAAACCCCAAGAAAATTAAAAATTATTCTTTTCAAAGTTTTGGAGAATTTAGAATTAATTCTTCAAATGAAATTCATAAAAGGAAAGGCTACGAATCCAATTCTCCAAATGAGAAATAAGTTCTCAAATTTGATATTACGTTGCAAGTGTAAGAAATAACGCCAAAATATTTTAGAAAAAAAGAAAAAAGAAGTGTAAGAAATAACGCCAAAATATTTTAGAAAAAAAAAATAAGAAATTAGTCTCCACATTTTTTAATGTCTGTTTAAAGGGAAAAATTCTCCAAAATACATTCGGATTCCTATTTACTTTTTTCTAATATTTTTTGGGGGAAAACTTTTAAAGCTGAAGGCTATGAATCCAATTCCTAAATATAATACTAAATTTTGAAATTTCACTTCAAACGTGAAAAAAGCTCCAAAATAGTTTAGAAATGTGTCCAATTTTCTTTTGACTAGATGCTTTTCAAAATATTTTGGGTAAAAAAATAGGAAAACGGAAAATGAAATCCCACTCATAATCATACTGGAATTTATTTCTTTAATATTTTTTTGGAGTATTTTTAAATTAATTCCTCAAATGAAATTAACTAAATTTCCTTTACATGGAAATTGCAATAATTTTGACACCTCCTTCATTGGGACTTAATTCTTAGAGATTTATTTTATTCATAGAGCCTTTTGTGGATCACAATGACTTAAACGATTTATGAGCTGGTATCCTGAATTTTCACACACCACATACCTACTATTTTGTATCCGGAATTTTTGTTTTTTTTTTAATCCTAATATCTCCTTGTTATTTTTTTATTTAACTTAGCCACATAAATTTATAATAAATTAAATATAAACAAAACAAAAAAATCTCTAGTTTAAAAATTATGCTTAAATTAATAATTATAGTGGAGAGAAGAGAAATAAATAAAAAAGGAAAACCATTTCAAATATTAATTATTTTCAAAAAAAAAAAAACACGAAAAACAAAGCGCTGGCGTTAACAAGCATTCATTGTTTAATTCTCATAGACATATGCGTGTGTGTGTGTGTGCAACCAGTCCCCATAAATTCAGATCTTATCTGATCGATATAAAGCAATCGTTTTGATTTCGTTTACAATCTTACTAAATACTTACATTACTGCATGCATACATTGGCATTCATACCATACCATAATTCCCATTAAAATATTAAAGAATTTTTTTTTTGAAAAACCACAAAATTCACTTGTTAGTTGTGAATGTGTAAGTAGATTTTTTTTTTGCTTTAATTTAATTTTCTTTTAATGTGTCATTAAGAATATTTAAGAAATACTGTGTAATGTACCATTTTTGTTTTTCTTTTTTTTTTTCTTCTTAAAATTGAGAATTTTTTATATATAAATAATAATTTTATCTGTTATTTTTTTTACTGATATTTCTGTTAATTAAACACATACTATATATATTATATTTTTTATTAATTTACATACAAATATATTCATAATATATATATTATTTTATACATATCCACTCATGGTTAAGGTATGAAATAGAAATCCTAAGTTTGCGTTAAGGACTTGCGATTCAAAATACAAAACAAAAAAATCTGAAAAACAAAAAGAAAATGCAACATCGGTAAAAAAATGAATTGGAGTGCAACAGTAACTGTTGCAAAAATATTCTATTGAATGAATTTAAAACAATGTTTAAATTGAAAATTAGTTAAATACATTAAAAAAAATAAATTAAAATCCTTACAAAAAACTTAAATACTTATTTGATTTTTTTTGTTTCATTATGAACGTTTAATGTATGTAATTCAGTGATGGGGATTTCCTCAAATTGGGAATTTTCTTTCGTGGATAAGGACGAAATTTTGATGGGGATTTGGTGGGAAATTTCTAGAAATTTTCTTTATTTGTAGAGATTTCTCCTTCTTATTGAAGTAGGTGCCAGAGTATTACAAATGGAGCATGTAGTGTAGAAATGGGTGCCCACTAATATCCTTAAAACCTCCTAAAGCAAATATTTTGTGTGCTTTTATGTCATAATTTTTAAAAATATTCAGACTTGTTAGCAAATACCAGACATATTCTTAATACAGTGAAACCTCTCAGAAGTGATCGCCTAAATTTTGTCCACATTTGGAAGGTACCCAGTTAAAAAGGTTGATTTTAATTTGTTAATACAGCAAAAGTTGGAAGACAATTGTCCAAATTTTTGGTTCAAGTGGCAACCGCGGCAATCTAACTAAATCTCATTTTAATAGCACTCCAATGGTATTTCTATTTGGAGGATCTCCAAAATAAACAGATATGACACGAATTGCACACTGATAAATCTTAGTATTTTAGGGGTCTAAAATAACTGTATATTTCAAATTTTAAGCAAATAAATTAAACTAGGACACAATTCTATATACAGAACATTTTTTTCTGATTCAATAACGAAATTAATTGATCCAATTATTATACCCTCCACCATAGGATGGAGGGTATATTAACTTTTACTTTAACACATCGAAATATTGATCTAAGACCCCATAAAGTATATATATTCTGGGTCGTGGTGAAATTCTGAGTCGATCTAAGCATGTCCGTCCGTCCGTACTGTTGAAATCACGATAACTTCCGAACGAAACAAGCTAACGACTTGAAACTTGGCACAAGTAGTTGTTATTGATGTAGGTCGGATGGTATTGAAAATGGGCCATATCGGACCACTTTTACGTATAGCCCCCATATAAACCGACGCTGAGATTTGGCTTGCGGAGCCTCTTGGAGGCGCAAAATTCATCCGATCCGGTTGAAATTTGGTAAATGGTGTTAGTATATGGTGTCTCACAGCCATGCAAAATTTGGTCCAAATCGGTCCATAATTATATATAGCCCCCATATAAACCGATCCCCCATTTGGCTTGTGGAGTCTCTAAGAGAAGCAAATTTTATCCGATCCGACTGAAATTTAGTACATGGTGCTACTATATGGTCTTTAACAAACATGCAAAAATTGGTCCAAATCAGTCCATAATTATATATAGCCCCCATATAAACCTATCCCCAGATTTGGCTTGCGGAGCCTCTAAGAGAAGTAAATTTCATCCGATCCGGCTGAAATTTGGTAAGTGGTGTAAGTATATGGTCTCTAACAACTATGCAAAAATTGATTCACATCGGTCCATAATTATATATAGCCCCCATATAAACCGATCCCCAGATTTGACCTCCGGTGCCTTTTGGAGAAGCAAAATTCGTACGATCTGGTTGAAATTTGGTACATGATGTAAGTACAGTGAAACCTCTCAAACTTGGACACTCTGAAACCCGGACACCTCCCAAACATGGACAGTTGTCTGGGGACGTTTGCTATATTCACACATTAAAATTAACCTCTCATACCTGGACACCTCTCAAAGATGGACAAAATTAAGGCCACCGTGGGTGTCCACCTTTCAGAGGTTTCACTGTATATGGTCTCTAACAACTATGCAAAACTTGGTCCACATCGGCCCATAATTATATATAGCCCCCATATAAACCGATCCCCAGATTTAACCTCCGGAGCCCCTTGGAAGAGCAAAATGCACCCGATCCGGCTGAAATTTGGTAAGTGGTGTAAGTATATGGTCTCACAACTATGCAAAAATTGGTCCACACCGGTCTTAATTATATAACCCCCATTTAAACCGATCCCCAAATTTGACCTCCGGAGCTATTGGAGGAGCAAAATTCATTCAACCCGGTACGTGGTGAAATTTGGTACATTGGTCCATATCGGTCTATAGTTATATATAGCCGATCCCCAAAAATAATTTACCAAAATTTTATTTCTATAGAAAATTTTGTGAAAATTGTATTACTATACCCAACAAAACTTATGATTATTGGTGGTACCTTCAACTTTTGTGGAAGTGGAAAATCTTACTCAGACTTCACATCATTGTTGTTGTTGTTGCCATCAATCCCTGTAGTTGCTTTCTTCGCCGTTTTGTGTGATGTTGAAACTTCGTTTGGCTTAATTTAAAATTGCTGCATTGTTATTGTTGGGTGTTATTGGAATTCAGTTTTTGCTACTCTTTTGGGTACAAAAACTAATAATTTAGCTCATATTTAAGTGGGAAGAATTCCCCAGTCCTTCATTGGATTTTATTTCTATAGAAAATGTTGTCAAAATTTTATTGCTATAGAAAATTTTTGTCAAAATTGGTTGGTTAAGCTACACTTTATTTCTATAGAAAATTTTGAAAAAATTTTATTTCTATAGAAAATTTTGTCAAATTTTTATTTCTATACAAAATATTGTCAAATTTTTATTTCTATAGAAAATTTTCACAAAATTTTATTTCTATAGAAAATTTTGTCAAATTTTTATTTCTATAGAAAATTTTGTCAAATTTTTATGTCTATACCAAATATTGTCAAAATTTTATTTCTATAGAAAATTTTGACAACATTTTATTTCTAGAGAAAATTTTGTCAAATTTTTATTTATATACCTTCATTGGATTTTATTTCTATAGAAAATTTTGTCAAAATTTTATTGCTATAGAAAATTTTGTCAAAATTGGTTGGTTAAGCTACACTTTATTTCTCTAGAAAATTTTGACAACATTTTATTTCTATAGAAAATTTTGTCAAATTTTTATTTCTATACAAAATATTGTCAAAATTTTATTTCTATAGAAAATGTTGTAAATTTTTGTCAAATTTTTATTTCCATAGAAGATTTTGTCAACATTTTATTTTTATAGAAAATTTTGTCAAATTTTTATTTCTATACAAAATATTGTCAAAATTTTATTTCTATACAAAATATTTCCAAAATTTTAAACTTTATTTCTATAGAAAAATTTGACAAAATTTTATTTCTATTCCAGTCCCAAAACATAACATATTCCAGTCCCAAAATACCACGCACATCAGTTTTTAAACTGCATCATGAACTGTTTTTGTTAATAGTTGGCGAAGAGCCATTTGACTGACTTCCACTCTTAACTTTGGTGAGTATTATAGTCTTATTTGTCTCATATCGGCGTTCCTCGGATGAATTATCCACTTCACAATCACTCATAGGTGACGCAATTAAATTTGAACCTTCACTTTTTTTCAGAATAAATAATTGCCACTTTTACCAATGCCATACGATTCTTTTATTTATCAGCTGACTTTGACTTCTTAAAATTGTTAACAACATATTGAAATTTTTGTTTTTGTAATCGTGATTCAACCTCTTTATTCAGCCATGCTTCGACGTTTATATGCCTGCCCGAAATTATGGTCGAAAATCAATATTTTAATATGTTACAAATGGCATGTCAATGTTATGCAATTAAATGGATCAATTCAGTCCATATTTCTACTAACCTACTAGTAGACATAAAACAAGTCCCCACCATTAGAAGTTCCAGCGCGATTTTGACTCTAATCGCACTAGTTTTATATCACCGTAGAAGCATTGTTGCCAGTATTGGGGATTTTTCCCCAAATTGGGGATTTTTATTCGCGAGTGGCGACAAAATTTCTGAGTTGGAGACTTGGTGGGGAATTTCCATAAATTTGGGGATTTTTGTGGGTTTTTTTTTGAGAAATCGGTTTAATCTTTTTTAACAAAATTGTTTGTAAGAAATTTTGTCAAATTTCTATTTCTATAGACAATTTTGCCAAAAATTTTTTTATATAAAAACTTTTGTCAAAATTTTATTTCCAAAAAAATATTTTATTTCTATATAAAATTTTGTCAAGATTTTTTGCTGTATTAAAAAATTATCTCAAAATTTTATTTCTGTATAGAAAATTTTGTCAAATTTTTATTTCTATATTGTCAAAATTTTATTTCTATAGAAAATTTTGTAAATTTTTGTCAAATTTTTATTTCCATAGAAGATTTTGTCAACATTTTATTTCTATAGAAAATTTTGTCAAATTTTTATTTCTATAGAAAATTTTGACAAAATTTTATTTCTATAGAAAATGTTGTCAAATTTTGTCAACATTTTATTTCCATAGAAGATTTTGTCAAAATTTTATTTCTATACCACGCACATCAGTTTTTAAACTGCATCATGAATTTTTTTTGTTAATAGTTGGTGAAGAGCCATTTGACTGACTTCCATTCTTAACTTTGGTGGGTATTATAGTCTTATTTGTCTCATATCGGCGTTCCTCGGATGAATTATCCACTTCACAATCACACATAGGTGACGCAATTAAATTTGAACCTTCACTTTTCTCTGGATTTGAATTATGTTTTTTTCAGGATTTTTGTGGGTTTTTTTTTCGAGAAATCGGTTTAATCTTTTTTAACAAAATTGTATATAAGAAATTTTGTCAAATTTCTATTTCTATAGACAATTTTGCCAAAATTTTATTTCTATAAAAACTTTTGTCAACATTTTATTTCTATAAAGACTTTTGTCAAAATTTTATTTCTATAAAAACTTTTGTCAAAATTTTATTTCTATATAAAATTTTGTCAAAATTTTTTGCTGTATTAAAAAATTATCTCAAAATTTTATTTGTCTATAGAAAATTTTGTCAATTTTTTTCTGTATAGAAAATTATCTCTAAATTTTAGTTCTATATAGACAATTTTGTGAAAATTTTATTTCTATTGAAATTATGTCAAATTTTTTCTTGTATAGAAAATTATCTCAAAATTTTATTTCTATAGATAATTTGGTCAAAATTTTATTTCTATATAGAAAATTTTGTCAGAAGTTTATTTCTATATAGAAAATTTTCTCAAAATTTTATTTCTATGTAGAACATTTTGTCAGAATTTTATTTCTATAGAAAATTTATTTTTACAAAATCTACCAAAACATCAAAAATTCTACCAATCTACCAAACAATAAAAAAATCTATCGTTTCTGGTAGAATTCTACCAACTTTGGCATCGTGTCTAACCCCTAATTTTACTACTTGAATATTTAGAAGTAAATTTTCGTTCATAAATACAAGGCGACCAAACTCCCATTGTTATACCTCCAGCATTTGGAAGACGATTACCAGGAGTTGTGGTTCGAAATCTTGATATTATTGCAGCTTGTTGAATTGAGTTGATTTTCTACAGCAGAGCTTTTTGCTTTATTTTATTTTTTTTTTTCAAAAAAAAAACTTGTCAAAAATGTATTGGGGATTTTTGTGAGGAATTTAAGTTTATATTGGGGATTTTTGGGGACGAAAACATCATAATTTGGGGACAAGAGCCAGAAAAATACTGGCAATACTGGTAGGGAGCCACCGTGGTGTAATGGTTAGCATGCGCGTCTTGCATACATAGGGTCGTAGGTTGAATCACAGTTTCGATCGAACACCAAAAAGTTTTTCAAAATTAATAATTCGATTGATTCAACAAATTTTTTAATTGAATTAATTTTAATAATCAATTAATTTTTTAATTGACTTTGGAGATTGATACTATCATTTCTGTGATTGAAGAAATTACAATTAAAAATTAATTGGATCAATTTAATGGAAATGTTTGCTTTGCTATAAAAAACTAAAACATGTTTTATTGTAACCGAGTTTAAAGAATATCAAGCAATGATTGCTATGTCGGCAAACTTTCCCTTTTTCAACAGATTTTCTGCTGTCTCTACAAGCAACTTTCTTTGGGTGTAGGATAATTTTTGTGGGTCCTCATAAAATATCCAAATATATTGGTTTTACAAAAAAAAACAAAGACCGGATTTGTTTTTTATAAAGGGTGATTTGTTAAGAGCTTGATAACTTTTTAAAAAAAAAAAAAACGCATAAAATTTGCAAAATCTCATCGGTTCTTTATTTGAAACGTTAGATTGGTCCATGACATTTACTTTTTGAAGATAATTTCATTTAAATGTTGACCGCGGCTGCGTCTTAGGTGGTCCATTCGGAAAGTCCAATTTTGGGCAACTTTTTCGAGCATTTCGGCCGGAATAGCCCGAATTTCTTCGGAAATGTTGTCTTCCAAAGCTGGAATAGTTGCTGGCTTATTTCTGTAGACTTTAGACTTGACGTAGCCCCACAAAAAATAGTCTAAAGGCGTCAAATCGCATGATCTTGGTGGCCAACTTACCGGTCCATTTCTTGAGATGAATTGTTCTCCGAAGTTTTCCCTCAAAATGGCCATAGAATCGCGAGCTGTGTGGCATGTAGCGCCATCTTGTTGAAACCACATGTCAACCAAGTTCAGTTCTTCCATTTTTGGCAACAAAAAGTTTGTTAGCATCGAACGATAGCGATCGCCATTCACCGTAACGTTGCGTCCAACAGCATCTTTGAAAAAATACGGTCCAATGATTCCACCAGCGTACAAACCACACCAAACAGTGCATTTTTCGGGATGCATGGGCAGTTCTTGAACGGCTTCTGGTTGCTCTTCACTCCAAATGCGGCAATTTTGCTTATTTACGTAGCCATTCAACCAGAAATGAGCCTCATCGCTGAACAAAATTTGTCGATAAAAAAGCGGATTTTCTGCCAACTTTTCTAGGGCCCATTCACTGAAAATTCGACGTTGTGGCTCGTTAGTAAGTCTATTCATGATGAAATGTCAAAGCATACTGAGCATCTTTCTCTTTGACACCATGTCTGAAATCCCACGTGATCTGTCAAATACTAATGCATGAAAATCCTAACCTCAAAAGAATCACCCTTTATATGTATCAATGTTTTATTTCATATCAACGTTAATGCATTTTTGATTATTTTTTATGTAAAACAAAAACGTTTAATCACTTTTGGTCTGTTTGCTACAACAAGTTTCTCCAGAGCCGGCAGCCGCATTATCCTTTTCATTGCCATCTGACATACAATTACATTTATTACCTTTGGCACACTTACAACGTTCATCGCATTTGGATGTTGTACATTTACAATCTGTGAAAAACAAAATGTATATACAATTTCTCTTTTTTCATTAGAATTTGTTTTGAATCATGGACTGGTGGACATTTTAAATTTAAATTCACTACTAACCTTTTTCGCATCCCTTGCAAGGCATTTTTGTTTTATTCAAAATATGAGTTATCTCTGCTATGAAATATTCAGATGTGGTGAATCCTTGTATCTCTACCTCCTAAGGATATATTCTAAGCAATGCGCATGTTCGCTTTATCGCCACTATCGATTTTTTATAACATACCATTATAATTATATAGCTTTCGTTTTCCTTATAATCCAACAAGTTTTACAAATTTGCAGATAAAAACGTGTATATCTCAAATGACGTTTTCATTTGAATGCCGATAATACAGTATGTACAGTTGAAAACCGGTATGGATTTTTTTGTGTTAATAACATAGTTTTACCTTTTATTTCTAATGGAAGTAAAATGTAAACAGTCGATAACAACGCCACAAGAAACTTCCGTTAGCAATGTATTTCGTATGGATAGTTGAAATTTCGGTTGCCACTCGAGCCAAAAATAATCTACCAAAATTTGGAGAAAATTTTACCAAAAAACTACCGAACAAAAAATATTTTTCCTTTTTTATTTCTATAGAAAATTTTGTCAAAATTTTATTTCTATAGAAAATTTTGTCAAAATTTTATTTCTATAGAAAATTTTGTCCAAATTTTATGTCTATAGAAAATTTTGTCAAAATTTTATTTCTATAGAAAATTTTATCAAAATTTTATTTCTATAGAAAATTTTGTCAAAATTTGATTTCTATAGAAAATTTTGTCAAAATTTGATTTCTATAGAATATCTTGTAAAAATTTTATTTCTATAGAAAATTTTGTCAAAATTTTATTTCTATAGAAAATTTTATCAAAATTTTATTTCTATAGAAAATTTTGTCAAAATTTTATTTCTATAGACAATTTTATCAAAATTTTATTTCTATAGAAAATGTTGACAAAATTTTATTTCTATAGAAAATTTTGTTAAAATTTTATTAAGATTTTATTTCTATAGAAAATTTTGTCAAAATTTTATTGCTATAGAAAATTTTGTCAAAATTGTATTTCTATAGAATATCTTCTCAAAATTTTATTTCTATAGAATATCTTCTCAAAATTTTACTTCTATAGAAAATTTTGTTAAATTTTAATGTCTATAGAAAATTTTGTCAAAATTTTATTTCTACACAAAATTTTTTCAAAATTTTATTACTATAGAAAATTTTGTCAAAATTTTATTTCTATAGAAAATTTAATCAAAATTTTATTTCTATAGAAAATTTTTTCAAAATTTTATTTCTATAGAAAATTTTGTCAAAATTTTATTTCTATAGAAAATTTTGTCAAAATTTTATTACTGTAGAAAATTTTGTCAAAATTTTATTTCTATAGAAAATTTTGTCAAAATGTTATTTCTATAGAAAATTTGGTCAAAATTTTATTTCTATAGAATTTTTTTCTAAATTTTATGTCTATAGAAAATTTTGTCAAAATTTTATTTCTATAGATAATTTTATGAAAATTTTACTTCTATAGAAAATTTTGTCAAAATTTTATGTCTATGGAAAATTTTGTCAAAATTTTATTTATATAGAAAATTTTGTCAAAATTTTATTTCTACAGAAAATTTTGTCAAAATTTTATTTCTACAGAAAATTTTGTCAAAATTTAATGCTTATAGAAAATTTTGTTAAAATTTTATTTCTATAGAAAATTTTGTCAAAATTTTATTTCTATAGAATATCTTGTCAAAATTTTATTTCTATAGAAAATTTTATCAAAATTTTATTTCTATAGAAAATTTTGTTTCTATAGAAAATGTTGTCAAAATTTTATTTCTATAGAAAATTTTGTTAAAATTTTATTTCTATAGGAAATTTTGTCAAAATTTTATTTCTATAGAAAATTTTGTCAAAATTTAATGTTAATAGAAAATTTTGTCAAAATTTTATTTCTATAGAAAATTTTGTCAAAATTTAATGTTTATAGAAAATTTTGTTAAAATTTTATTTCTATAGAAAATGTTGCCAAAATTTAATATTTATAGAAAAATTTTTCAAAATTTTATTTCTATAGAAAATTTTGTCAAAATTCTATTTCTATAGAATATCTTGTCAAAATTCTATTTCTATAGAAAATTTTATCAAAATTTTATTTCTATAGAAAATTTTATCAAAATTTTATTTCTATAGAAAATTTTGTTAAAATTTTATTTCTATAGAAAATGTTGTCAAAATTTTATTTCTATAGAAAATTTTGTTAAAATTTTATTTCTATAGAAAATTTTGTCAAAATTTTATGTCTATAGAAAATTTTGTCAACATTTTATGTCTATAGAAAATTTTGTCAAAATTTTACAAAAATTTGTAGATTACCTCTTAGTTGGAGATGAGCACTTTGCTAAATCTATTAAAATATTAAAATTCTACCAATCTACCAAACAGTAAAAAATCTACCAGTTTTGGTAAAATTCTACCAAATGTGGCAACACACAATTCTGCCATGTATTTTTTTATTGGAGTAAAATGTAAATAATCGACAATAAAGGCTCACGAAATTTTCGTTAGCAAATATGCGAGGGTTGTCTTTTATATTTCGTAATTAGAATGGGTACCATGTTCGGTTTTCGAGTTGAAAAACACTTTATTTTCGCGATTACTTTTACTAAAATAATCAAAATTGTTAATTAAAACACACATATCTTTGTTAAAACCTAAAAACAAAATATTCCACATTAAGATCTATACACTTTTGTAGGCGTTTGAACCAATGGTCGAAGCACCATTGAAGAGTGATCCGTCTACGACTGTTGGTTATCCTGATTTCTTGGAAGATAGCTGGCCACCAAATGGTTATGTACCATTCAAAATTGACTGTTCTGCGTTGTTGTAGAAGTTCGATTGCGATATGTCCAGTTTTTGCAAAACCTGTTTCGAAGCAACACGATCGTACTTTTTGTGCATTTCTTTTGACCAATCGGCACGAGACTTTTTTGAAATGATTGATGTAGGAATACAATTTTGACAAAAATCTCTATAGAAATAAAATTTTGACAAAATTTTCTATAGAATTAAAATTTAGATAAAGTTTTCTACAGAAATAAAATTTTGACAAAATTTTCTATAGAAATACAATTTTGACAAAATTTTCTATAGAATTAAAATTTTGATAAAGTTTTCTACAGAAATAAAATTTTAACGAAATTTTCTATACAAATAAAATTTTCATAAAATTTTCTATGGAAATAAAATTTTGACAAAATTTTCTATAGAAATAAAATTATGATAAAATTTTCTATAGAAATAAAATTTTGATAAAATTTTCTATAGAAGTAAAATTTTGATAAAATTATCTATGGAAATAAAATTTTGATAAAATTTTCTATAGAAATAAAATTTTGATAAAATTTTCTTTAAAAATAAAATTTTGAAATAAATAAATAAAATTTTGAAATAGAAATAAAATTTCTATAGAAATAAAATTTTGACAAAATTTTCTATAGAAATTAAATTATGACAAAATTTTCTATAGAAATAAAATTTTGGCAAAATTCTCGTGACACTCGTGATTCCCGCGTGAATCGCGTGAGTCGTGAACAAAATACAAATCAACATTCGTGAATGTGAGTGAATGGGACTAAAATAAATATGTCGTGCGTGAGCGTGCGTGAAAAATAACATCGGCTCGTGAATGTGCGTGAATAACATTTCTGCAAAATCATGCTCACGAAAAAATCAAAATTTAATTCATACCCGTATCTTAACTGAAATTAATTTAGCTCTCGAACTATAATCTATTTTTGAATTTTGTTACCTTTGCTGATTTCCGTTTGGAAAATGTCGTGAGTCTCGTGAATCACGTGAAATGTCGTGAATCGTGCGTGAGTCTTTGAAAGTAGTTCGTGCGTGCGTGAGTGGGATAGGCGGTCACACGAATCGTGCGTGAGAGTGCGTGAATAAACATTTTGCTTCGTGAATGTGCGTGAGTGTGAGTGAAATTTCAGTCACGCGCACACCTCTAGTCGTCCGCACCGTCATCACCGCACACGAACACCGTCGGCCCGACACCATCGTCATCCCCGTACACGAACACCACCAGCCGATACCACCGTCATCAAGGGATGATGGGATTTCAGACACCTTTGGCGACGTGACTGTGACTGATCCGAATAGATGCGCCAAATACTTCAACCAACTGTTTGTCGAGCATCCCGAGAGTGATAGAGCGAATAGGAGAGCCACTCGTCGCATACGTGGTCTCCGAGCCGACGACACACCACAATTTACCGCAGCCGAAGTCATCAACAGCGCGAAACCATCTAAGGCGCTGGGCCCCGACAGAATTTCAATGCTAATGCTGAAGCATCTGGGAATACTGGGAGTTGAGTACCTGACCAGACTCCTCAATTTGTCCTTGGAATCACTTATTATACCCGATGTCTGGAAGATGGGAAGAGTGATTCCACTACTGAAGCCAAGCAAAGATTCGAGTAAAGGTGAATCGTACAGACCGATATCCCTTCTCTCGCCAGTAGCCAAGACACTTGAGACACTACTCCTCCCCAGCCTTGTGGAGAATTTTCAAGCTGCCCACCATCAACATGGATTCCGTAAGGTACACAGTACGACGACAGCCTTACATGCCATTTCGACACATATCAATAGGGGACTTAATCAACCCAAGCCGTGTCATAGGACGGTCCTCGTGGCGCTTGACTAATCGAAAGCGTTCGATACGGTCAACCATGCCACATTATTCGAGGACATCGAGAACACGTCCCTACCGGTAGGAACGAAGCGTTGGGTTCTGAATTATATGTGTGGACGCCAGTCGTACGTGGAATTCAGGGACAAGAAGTCAAAACCCCGTAGAGTTAAAAAGGGAATTCCCCAGGGCGTGGTGATATCTCCGGCACATTTGCGATCGATTAAATGTCTACCTCGCTGATCTTACCAGTTATTTCACTGCAAGAAATTTGAGGATATCTTCCACCAAATCCTCAGCCACACTATTCACTACATGGACGGCGGAAGTACGCAGGCAGTTGAATGTCAGAGTCGATGACGAAACAATTCCGACAACAAATTACCCCAAGATTCTCAGGGTCACATTCCACAGCCTTTATAAGTCGTCCGCCCATGCCACTGCAATTTGTGATAAGCTCCGCGGTAGAAACAAGGTCCTCAAGTCGCTTGCCGACAGCACTTGGGGTGCGAACAAAGAAACCTTGTTAACTACATATAAGGCAATTGGCCGGTCAGTGGTAAACTATGCACCGCCAGTGTGGACACCTCAAACGAGCGATACGTAGTGGAATAACATACAGACCTGTCAGAACGCTGCCCTTAGAACCGCAACAGGATGTCTCCGCAGTACACCCCTGGATCACCTTTATGCGGAGACCAAGATCATCCCAGTGTGTCGACACAACTACATGTTGTCAAAGCAGTACCTCTTGGGTTGCCATCGAAGTTGTCATCCGAATCACCATCTTGTGGATAGACAACCTCCACCCAGGAATTTAAGGGTTGATCTTCACCTTCTAGAGCCAGAGATCCAGCGTTACAAAAGAGAGCCTCTAGATCAGGCAGCATACCAGACAGGTCTGAACAGGATTCATGAGGATACTGTAGCTGAAGCGGTGAGAAGCTACAAGTTTAATCCTGTTCTCGGAGTCCGACCGCCGCCCATTGCACCGGAGGGGAGAGACCTCCCACGGCAGACAAGGGTAGTTTTGGCCCAACTAAGATCAGGCAAGTGCAGCCGCCTCAATTCATACTTATCAGTGATTGATAGCAGCGTAGCTGACGTGTGTCCCATATGTAATCAAGGGCCACATGACACTCGTCACCTTTTTGCTTGCCCAGCTAAGCCTACCCGTCTCACTACCAGATCACTCTGGACACACCCCATCCTTGTCGCAGAGTTCCTTGATCTGGCTACCAGCTGAACTACACAAGCATAGAACAAAATGGATGAAACTACATTAAAAACTGTTACAACACCAACAACAACAACCACCGCACACGAACAACGTCGGCCCGACACCATCGTCATCCCCGTACATGAACACCGTCGGCCCGACCCCATCGTCAACTCCGTAGTATCCACCGTCGTATCACCGACACCGTTCATCATCGTATCCAATAAATTCACCGACACCGTTTCATCATCATCACCAAGCAACATCGCCCATTCGTAAACCAGCACTGCACGAGTCTTCGTCATCGTCCGACCCAGCTCAGCCCACATTTCATAGTCGAAGCCCCACCAGTCGTCGCCGCCCATTCAGCCCACTCATTGTCCTTACCCAAAATTGTATTGTATATAAATAAGAATTGTTAATAAAAACCTGCAAAGGAATAAAAGTAGTGTGTTATTATGTAAGGTTTGTGAATCCTTAAAAGGTAACCCTGGACGGCCACTAGCCTACCTCAGCCCAGAAAGACAACCACGTTACAAAGTATATACGAGAAAAACATTTTTTTTTTGTAATGACAATAGTATATTCAAAATTAATTTATTAAAAAATATAAATGTAAAATATTATGATTAAATGTATTTCATTACTTCCATTTTCACTTACATTCGGCAAATAGATCATAATATCTATTATTGTTTTTACTCGTTTTTATTTCGTTTTTTTGTTTTTTAGGAAAACTATAATAAAAGCAAAATAAGTTATACTAGGACGATAAACGAATAAGGATTTACACAATGATTATAGGAAGAGAATATGAATATGTATATGAGCAGCAATAATAAATCGAATCACAAAATAAACAATGTTTAAAACAATAGCATCTTTTGTCTTAGTTATTATTGTTGTTTGGATTGTGTTTAAAAGTCAATGACTTAAACAAAGAACCTGCGCTATATATTTTTCACAATCAATAATATTTCACACAAAAAGCCATAGAAAACTTAAGAATCTTTGTTTTTATAATTAATATTATTAAATATTTTTTTTATTCTTTAGCTACAGTTTGGGGGGTTTAGGTATGTGTTTGGTGTGTGGTGTATTAAGTTTGTCTTTATGATTATGTTTGCATATTATTTGTTTCTTTATTTTTGGTGAGTAAAAATAGAATAGTGCATTAGGGTATGGTTTGTCTGTGTTGTTTTTTTTTTTTTTTTTTTTTTTTGCAGGATTTGGATGTTTTCATTTATTACATTTATTATATTTTATATTGTATATCTGATGTGTATGTGTGTGATTGTGTCTATATATGAATGCATGTTATTTTTATAGAGAATTTTATTTGTTTTGAATAACCTAATTTTTTTCAAATTTAAAATATTGTTTTCTACTTTTGTTTTATTATATTTATATTAATATCCGTTTAACTTATGGTTAAAAATATAAGTTTTCGTTTCGTTATTATTATTACTATTGTTTTCAGTAATTTTATATAAAATCTTATAGAATTTTATTTCATTTATAATTCTTAAATTATATTAAATAAATGATTTTAATAAACAACTTTGTTTCTTTTTTTTAAGTTAAAATCTATTTCTATTAGATTTTTATTTAATTTTTTTTTTCAATTGTATGGATTCTATGGTTATTTGCTTATATAAGAACAACCTTGGGTTGTTCTTGTATCGTTTTGTTTATTTTTCATATAAAATATAAATATTGAGAAATATATTTATGCCGAGATTGAATGGAAAACATAGTTTTTTTACATATTGTATGAATTTTTTTTATTTGCTTGTATTTTTTTTTGATTTGTTTATTTTAATTTTTTTCAAGTTTTCGTCTCATATACAATTCTATAGTTTATCTTTATTTTATTATTATTATTATTATTATTCTATTCTCAACATCATATTTTTTTATTTTGTTCTCTTAATAATCATGACCTTAGGCCAGAAATTCTTTAACTTACATAGGAAGAAACTAAAAGTAATAGCAAATCATATAAATACAGAAGATTTTTTTAAGGAAAAAAACCCCAAAACTCACCATTGGACAAGTTGCAATGGAATGATAGTAACTCAGTAACCCGAAAAACAGTCAAATTTTAATATTCAAAAAATATACCCTAAGAAACCAAAAGTCGTCTTCCAACTAATCGGCAAAGTGAAGACAATCAAAATTTCTTGTTATTGAAATTTAAATAATCAAGTTTTCATGATACTTGAAATAAGATTATCTTGAAAATATTTTTTTTTTTTAACATTGGCCATGTCGAACTTTTAAAGATACTTTGTGTTTACAATGAGACTGAGTTCAATTTTTTGTGAGCTAACTTTCTTCAATTTTTTTTTTTATAAAAATCGATTAGTCAAAAGGTCGAGAGAAGTCGATTTTCATTTTTAGCATCCCCAGTCGATTAGTTAAAATGTTCGTCACATTCACTGGTGCTAAAAGTCCAAGTCAAAAGTTCGAGAGAAGTCGATTTTCGCTTTTAGCATCCCCAGTCGATTAGTTACAATGTTCGTCACATTCACTGGTGCTTAAAGTCCAATTTGGTGTATATTAAAAGTCGATTTATCGATTTTAGTCCAAATAAAAATGTTATAAAAATACATTCAGGACCATAAAAAGATTAGCATCAATTGCATGTCTCTAGTTGATTTGTTGACGGAAATATAAGCCTATTAGTAAATTTTGGCTAAGGTTGTTTTGCGTATTTCGACCAGTCGATTTTAGCCAACATAACTTTTGTCCACAGACAAACTTTAAACGTCAAATAAAAATACAGACCATTTATGTAAAGACTATCGTTAAATTCTCATTTATAGATAATTTTTACGAAGGAAAAAGGCAATTGTTAATTTTTTTTTTACTATGTTCACAACTATTCCCAAAATCTGGGACATTTGAAATTCCGACTTTTTATGGGAAAGCGATTTGCAAATAGTGAGGATGTAGAAAAAAAATTGTCCAAAAATGTGAACGCTTCGAGCTGTTCGAGCAAATTTTGGCCTACATCAAATGTCGATTGGCCGACAGTGATATTATTTCGTATTTCGACCAGTCGATTTTAGCCAACATAGCATTAACCCACAGACAAACTTTAAACATCAAATAATAATACAGACCATTTATGTAAAGACTATCGTTAAATTCTCATTTATAGATAATTTTTACGAAGGAAAAAGGCAACTGTTAAATTTTTTTACTATGTTCACACAATTCCCTAAATCTCCTTTTTTATATGGGACATTTGAAATCCAGACTTTTTAAGGGAAAGCGATTTGCAAATTTCGATAGTGAGGATGTAGAACAAAAATTGTCCAAAAATGTATATGCTTCGAGCTATTCGAGCAAATTTTGGTCTACATCAAAATTTCGATTGGCCGTCAGTGATAATCGTGAAATGCCGATTATGATATACATAAAAAATTTATTGTTCGATATTAAGCAACGATTGGGGCAGTTTGATGTACACAGCGTTGTATTTATAGCTCATTGTGTCACAGTTGGTCCCATTACAAAAACAAAGTCCAAGTTCATCGAACATATTTTTGTTAGCGTTGCCCACAAAGGCAAAAACTAAAAATTTTTGGAAGAGGACAATCATATTTTTTTATGTGCCTTTAGAATGTGTTATTCAGCAATCAGCTCATCTTTTACACCATATTTTTTCTTAAAGGTATGAATTTTTATACATACATACTCGTACTCATTCGGGTTTCCACAATTTATTGACTTATCACATTCAGTCTCTTTCCAATATTTTAACATTGTCCATTTGTGTGTTTTTGAAACTAGTAAGATTTTTTTTGGTAAGAGTTATAAGGACAGATAAAAAACTAAAAAAAATAGGAAATAATAAACAAAATCGTTAAATTAATTAATAACAATCTTAGCATTAAAAAAAATCTATATACGTTTAAAAAAAATGTTTTCGCTTAAAGCTTTAAATAAAATAAAAAATAATAACTAAAAAAACATATAAAAATAATTAAAAAAAGAGTAGTGATAAAAGAGTAGTGATATAGAATGGCAGCTGGTATTAACCATTTACAGCCAACTTTTTTTTTGGTGAGAAGAAAAATCTTTATATATAAAAAAAGGAAAAATTAAAAACAAAAAGAAAAGGAAAAAGGAAAGCAATTACAATAGAAGTTGTATTATAGTAATATAAGAGTGTAAATGTGCTTAGCACTGCTAATCTAGCATTTTGCCAAAAAACAAAATATTTAACAAATCATTAAACGATAACTAAATTTGCGGCGAATTTATAGCCGTGGACGTTGAGGCGGCCATGCTGGTTGTATTTGAATTAATAATATCATCACTAGAAGCTTTCTGGGTATGTGTGGCTGTTGTCGTTGTGGTTGCTGTGATTTCAGGTGTCTGTGGTATTTGCGTTTCATCATCTTGGCTGATGGTATTGTTTAAATCACCAATACTCGCAGCAGCATTTGATTTTTCATCTTTACACGACTTCAATGGATTTTCAATATCATCACCATCCACATCATCTTCTTTAGATGATTTTGGTCTTTCTGGTGATGTTATTGTGATGTTATTACTACTTGTATTGTTGTTGTTATTCGTTGTGCTCGTATTTGTAGTGGTAGTGGAGGATGAATTACAATTGAAGGCACTGCCTTGGGAATTATTGCCTCCACCACCGCAACCCTCATCACTGCTCTCTGGTACGGGTGTTGTATTCTGTTCACTTTCCATGGTCTCATCTAAAGCCACTTGATTATTGTTTGAATTGGGAGAGTTGCTTTCTTCTTTTTGCATTAAAATCAATATGCTTTTGATATAGGTTTCCATGGTCAACAGAAGTTTGATACGTTTATCATGTTCGTCCATAATACGATCATCAGCAGCTTTTTTATTGGTATTTTTCTCGGTTTGTTTACAATTTGTTGCTGCTGCTGCTGCCGCCGCCGCTGCAGATGTTGTTGGTGCTTCCAATGATTTATTATCGTTACTGGGAGATTTTCTAGCCTCTTTATCACTACTTTTGTCTGTGTTTTGAATGTCTTCGGCGATATCCTTAAGCGGTTTATTATTATCCTCACTCTTATTTTCCTCAAAATCCTTTGCATCTTTCTTTGATGGTTCCTCATGCATTTGATTTTCGCCTTCGTCATTTTTTTGGCACGTAAAGGCAATTTTATCAATATCTTGGTTGTCTGTAGCTCCATTGTTGTCACCATCCATCGCCTCGTCGTTTTGATTCTCGTTCTGATCTTTAGCAATATCCTTAGAAGTTGTAGATGTATCACATTCCTTATTTTCTTCATTGTCCAACTTAAGTTTCTTATGGGGGAACAATTCTTTAACAGAAAAAAGAGAAATAAATAGAAATTATTATGAGATTGTATTTCTATGGTGGTCCATTATATAGATTTGGCACAAATTAAAAGAGAATAGTAGTAGTAGTTACGAACAATGCTGAGTTCGTCTGGATCAAAACTCGTCAATCATTAGATCTCGGATAAGACTAAAACATATGTTAAAATTTTATTTCAATACAAAATGTCAAAATTTTATTTCTATAGATAATTTTATCCAAATTTTATTTCTATAGAAAATTTTGTCAAAATTTTATTTCTATAGAAAGTTTTGTCAAAGTTTCATTTCTATAGAAAATTTTGTCAATATTTTAGTTCTATAGAAAATTTTGTTAAAATTTTATTTCTATAGAAAATTTTGTCAAAATTTTATTTCAATACAAAATTTTGTACAAATTTTATTTCTATAGATAATTTTATCAAAATTTTATTTCTATAGATAATTTTATCAAAATTTTATTTCTATAGATAATTTTGTCAAAATTTTATTTCTATAGAAAATGTTGTCAAAATTTTATTTCTATAGAAAATTTTGTCAAAGTTTTATTTCAATACAAAATGTTGTCAAAATTTTATTTCTATAGAAAATTTTGTCAAAATTTTATTTCTATAGATAATTTTATCAAAATTTTATTTCTATAGATAATTTTATCAAAATTTTATTTCTATAGAAAATTTTGTCAAAATTTTATTTCTATAGAAAATTTTGTCTAAATTTTATTTCTATAGAAAATTTTGTCTAAATTTTATTTTTATAGAAAATTTTGTCAAAATTTTATTTCTATAGAAAATTTTGTCAAAATTTTATTTCTATGGAATTTTGTTAAAATGGTTAGCATTGTTTGTAATTCTGGTGAAATTTCTGATGGTTTCCAAGAGTCTCTAAGTGGTTTCACTGTAATGTGGAACGCCTTCGGCTATAATAAGGACGTCCCTTGTCATTGAGCTTAACATGAAATCGGGCAGCACTCAGTGATAAGAGAAGTTCACCTCTGTGATATCACGAGAGACTGTATAATGTAAATGAGCCTGAAATATCGGGCTGCCACCTAACCTATATCGGTCCAGAGTTTGATATAGCCCCCATACAAAACCGAAAACCGTGATTACCCATCCAAAATGTCGTGCGCGAGTCACGAAAATAATATCTTCGTGAGTGTGCGTGAGTAACGAATTACGTTCACGAAAATAATCCCGCTCACCAACATAAAACGCTTAAGAATTCATTCATTTACAATTTTAGTGATACCTGCTATGTTAAGAGTTTAATAACGCTCTCGATTTTAATCGTGCTCATAATTTCAGACACGTACCTCAGGCAAATTACTCATAAAATTATTCGTGATTCACGACGTTTCTCGTGAGTGACGATATTTTTCGTGAGTCACGGTATTTTTCGTGAGTCACGACATTTTCGTGCGTGAGTGTGCGAGAGTACAAATTTTCTTTTCGTGAGTGTGCGTGAACGTGAAACCAACCAAAAAAATCATGCGCGAGTGTGCGTAAGATTTTTCCGTCGTGAGTGTGCGTGAGTAAAATATTACTCACGTGCACATCTACAATATATACCCTTGTCTGTTTTACTACCAATTTGTGGACAAATGCTATAGAAACTTGTCTAATCACATACTGTAATTATAAGATTGTAAATCTTGTTGTATGTGATACAATAAATAAATAAAAATATGGTGTGATTTGGTCCACATTTTGATATATCCCCCATATAGCCCGATCTCCTGATTTGATTTCTTGGGCTTTTAGATACCTTAATTTTCTTCGGTTTGCGACATAAGTTCACCGAATATGGTGCGTATCGCTCTACGTTTTGATATAGCCCCCATATAGCCCGATTTCCCAATTTGACTTCTCGGGCTTCTAGACACCACGGTTTTTATCCAATTTGCGTGAAATTCAAAATTTAAGGGTATCCATGTTTTGGTAAAGCTCCCATGTTGGTATATATGTTTGCTTGGCAGAGAATCTGTCATCAAATTCAAGTAACCCGACGAAGAGTTTTCAAAGGTGGTATTTAAGATTCGACCTGGCCCAACTTAAGGCCGTATTTAATTGTTTAAAATAAGGGGTTTGCCAATTTTTAGAAATTTTCATTTGTATGCATTATACAAATTACTTACCATCTTCTGCAATTTCTTGATAACGGGAACTTTTGTACAACAAAGCCTTTAGGGAACCCCTCAATTGTTTGCGTACAGAGGCGGGTATACCAGTACATTGAGCAAATACACGAATGGCAAACAAATCACCACATAAATCATCCAGATCCTCTTTAGAATGCATGGAATAACTTATTGAATAGAGCAAGCGAGCTATGGGCAGTTGAGAAGAAACCTAAAATTAAACCAAAAAAAAAAGAATTGAATATTACAAAAATAAACGTTAAGAATATGATCCGCATAATATTTACCTTGGGATAGTAAATTTCCAAAAATCCTCTAATATACTGATCACTTAGTGAAACACGACAATCACGTAATATTGTGTGAATATACTCAATTAAATATTGACAATTAAGCAATAATTCAGCATATCTGAAATTGGAAAAAAAAATTAAGATCAAAATCTCCCGATCTCTAATTGTATCAACTTACTTATTGGTGCTTTTATTATTGTAAATGCCCACCCAGAATTTGGGGAACAAATTAAAGCCCAATGGTGCTGCTTCAATTGCAACAAGACAACTTAATCGCACTAGAGTATCATTCAATTGATTTGTATTTACAGCCATACGCATCATTACATCTAAAAAGTCATGATAGGGCCTATAGAAGGCCTCAACTTGAGCATCGTACTCGAAATCTACACCACGATGCAATAGTTCACTATGGGGTATACACATTTGTACCATGGGTCTTGGTGGTCTTGGCATATTTTTGGTCAAAGCCGGCCATGTTGTCTTGCCACCGCGTCGAGGAAAATATGGTCCCAAGGGACCAATGGCATTTGGAGGAGCACTCGCCGCCGATAGATGGCAGTTTATAAGAATCGGTGCTAGTATACTGGTGATATCCAAATTTGGATTACGCACAAGCTCTTTCAAAACATCCAACGATAGGCGCAATAATTCTGGTGGGTTATAGGTATTCAAAAATGTGGCCAACCTTTTGACAGCATCTGGTAGGCCCTTTAACAGAGCCGTATGTTGTTGATGTTGCCTAAGGAAATGTTGTTGCTGCAATTGTTGTTGCATTTGTTGTAACTGTATCTGTTGCATTTGTTGTTGCAATTGTTTTTCTTTTTGTTGCTGTTGCGTTTGCTGTGGCGACTGTTGAGATTGTTGTTGCTGTTGTTTTAGCTGCTCCTGCTGTTTTTGCAATTGTTGTACTTGCTGTTCCAATTGTTGTTGCTGTTTCTTACTGGCCGTATTATCGAGACGCGTACTTAAACGTAAAGTACTTAAGAGAAGAACCATTTCGCTGAGTAATTCTTGCAAATCACCCGATACATGGCAGGCAGTGGCCTCGTGATGCATGGAATGTAAGGTATGCAAAGCTTCAAAGCACATCTCTAAACCACCATTGTAAATGACCAAGAGACGATCCTCTTCATTGTCGACTAAAAATTTGTAGAGAACAGTAATACATTAATAATGTGGACTTTTGGATTAGTGATTATAGCATTATCTGTCAAAATTAAAATAATTGCTCAATAAATCTCCAAAGTAATAAATAAACACACACAAGAAATGCAAATCGCTGAAAAAGCTTTACAACTCCTGCAAATATTTTTCCCACGAAAATGACGATTTTCTTCTATCGACAAATTTGTCAAAATTTTATTTCTATAGAAAATTTTATCAACATTTTATTTCTATAAAAAAATTGTATCAAAATTTTAGTTCTATAGATTATTTTGTCAAAAATTTATTTCTATAGAAAATTTTCTCAAAATTTAATTTCTATAGAAAATTTTCTCAAAATTGTATTTCTACAGAAAATTTTATCAAAATTATTTTTCTACAGAAAATTCTATCATCATTTTATTTCTATAACAATTGTTGTCAATATTTTATTTCTATAAAAAATTTTATCAACATTTTATTTCTATAGAACATTTTGTCAAAATTTTATTTCTACAGAAAATTTTATCAACATTTTATTTCTAAACAAATTTTGTCAAAATTTTATTTCTATAAAAAATTTGTCAAAATTTTATTTCTATAGAACATTTTATCAACATTTTATTTCTATAAAAAAAATTATTTCTATAGAAAGTTTTATCAAAATTTTCTTTCTTAGAATATTTTGTCAAAATTTTATTTTTATAGAATATTTTTTTCAAAATTGTATTGCTATACAACATTTTATCAAAATTTTATTTCTATTTTAGTTCCAATAGAAAATTTTGTCAAAATTTTAGTTCCAATAGAAAATTTTGTCAAAATTTTAGATGCAATAGAAAATTTTGTCAAAATTTTATTTTTCTATAGAAATAAAATTTTGACAAAATTTTATTTCTATAGAAAATTTTGTCAACATTTTATTTCTACAGAAAATTTTGTCAAAATTCTATTTCTATAGAAAATTTTTTCAAAATTTTATTTCTATAGAACATTTCGTCAAAATTTTATTTCAATAGAAAATTTTGTCAAAGTTTTATTTCTATAGAAAATTTTATCTAAATTTTAGTTCCAATAGAAGATTTTGTCAAAATTTTATTTCTATAGAAAATTTTCTTTTTTTTGTCAAAATTTTATTTCATTCGTTTTGTTTTGTTATTGTTGTTTTTTTTCTTTAATCATTGTTGTTGTTTTTAACCAACAGAGGAAAATAACGTTTGTCAAATTTATTTGGGCAAAGCCCAATAGACTGCAAGATGGTTGGATGGACGCACGTTTCGGAATTACCACATCAGCATCCTCTACTTGCAGCAAAACTATCAACCAATTATCAGTATAAATTCAGACAGTTCACTAAACCCAAAAGTGAACCACACTTGAACCTTCCGAAAAAAGGATGATAGACGGCTTATGCCGAAATAAATTCGTACATGTCTCTTTTTCCTTTTCCTCTGTTGGTTAAGCTACACTTGTAGTTTAGTCAATACATGGTTTTAAGCTGAAATCAAAAACAATAACAAAAAATTTATTTCTATAGAAATTTTGTCAAAATTTTATCTTTATATTGTTATTTTTTTGTCAAAATTTTATTTCTATAGAAAATTTTGTCAAAATTTTATTTCTATAGAAAATTTTCTTTTTTTTTGTCAAAATGTTATTTCTATAGAAAATTTTGTCAAAAATTTATTTCTATAGAAAATTTTGTCAAAATTTTATGTCTATAGAAAATTTTGTCAAAATTTTATTTCTATAGAAAATTTTGTCAAAATTTTATTTCAATAGAAAATTTTGTCAAAAAATTATTTTTATAGAAAATTTTGTCAAAAAATTATTTCTATAGAAAATTTTGTCAAAATTTTATTTCTATAGAAAATTTTGTCAAAGTTTTATTTCTATAGAAAACTTTGTCAAAAAAATATTTCTATAGAAAATTTTGTCAAAATTTTATTTCTATAGAAAATTTTGTCAAAATTTTATAAGAAAATTGGCTGAAATTTTGTAATATTAATATGTTCCACAATAGCCTCTTACGAGATTGTAGCATACGAAATGTGATATTGTAAGTTAAACTTGATTTAAACTAGAAACTAGGCAAATCGTATCGGAATCACTTAGTACTTCCCTCGAGTTTTTTGTATAATTAATTTCATCTGACATGTATGTGATTTAGACTGTATGACATTTTCAAATTTTGTACTCAAGGATACACTGAAACTGATTATTTCAAAAACAACCCAAATAGGTTTCATTTAACATTTATCAGTTTCAATAGTTCTCTAAAGTATTATTCGGTACTGGAAGGGTTAAGAACATTTATTTATCATATCATATAATACTTACCCAATATTCTAAAAGCATTTATTAGGGTGCCCCATGAAACTCTCGCATCTAAACCTGTTAAATAAGCCGACAATGTTGTTCGACGGAATGTGGTAACTTCATGTTTTTCCTGTTCACTGGCATCCATGTGACGTGTAGCAAAAAGTGTCATTAGCTTAAAAAGCTCATCAACAGCTGCTGCATATTGGGTAGGATGGGGTGTTATATTTTTGAAAGCCCATTGCAAATTTTGATGAGCTGCTAGTTGACGTGTTAGACTACGACTTTGTTCACAGCATAAACGTAATAAGCCATAGTAGGCAGGTAACATGGCACGATTATAGGCCACAATTTCCGAATCGTCATGATCAGCTCTAATGAGGAGATTAAAAAAAAAAACAAAAAAGTCAAAACAAATTATTAAAAAAGTACCATGGGAAATAAGTGTATCCAAATATCAAGCCAATATTATATTCTGTGACGACAAATATTGGAATATTTTTTTAATCGTTTGGTGATAAACATCAATTGGAACTGGCTATTATTCGCAGGGGTGTCTCCTAATTTAATAGACCCTAATTTTTTAATTAGGGTCTATTAAAAAAATACTTACAATATATAATTAAATGCTATATTCCTTGTGATTTCAGGACAATTTGCCACAATCAAAGCATTTTCGGGACAATCAACAATGGTATGATGCCAAAATGCTAATAAAGCATGTTTATTGTGATGGGCTGGCACACTGGGCTCTGATAAACGTGGATGAAATAGATCCCACAAAGCACGCATATAAGGACCCATCTGCAAAAGATAATATACACAATGAAATAGAAAAACCCATAACCCAAATGAAGACAAAATAAAACAACAACAAAAAAACAATTACCATAGCCTTTTCAGTCTTCGAAGCCATGCAATAGCCTAATAGGCTAAAGTAAGATGTCAATTTTGTGGTACCATGAACACCAATATCGGCATAAGCTCTAGCCGGTCTTAATAAACGCAATAAGAGATTTATAATATTATGAAGTATTATTTGAGCATCGTTACTAAGTTCACTATAAACAAAAAGAGAGGAGAACAAAATGTTACCATCAATGCTATATTATTCAGTTAATTTAGTATACTATGCAGTATGCCCACTCACCGATAGATATGAGATGATGAAGTCGATGAGAGTTTGTGCAGCGAATGTATACGGAAATTAGCCCTGAATGGTTGTGAAGGAACCAACGAGACTAACAAATAAGCGGCAGCTAAAATACAAAATAAGCTCCTATGGTTAAGCATAGTCCTAATATTTCTCACATTTAATTTGGCTTACCATTACGAACTCTAGAATTGTGATGGGCCAGCAGGTACTGTTCGACCCATGTATCAGCCGATTGTAAAATCCATGCATGAGCAATTTTATTTTTCGGAGCTTGGAAAGCTAACCAATCCAATGCCGACTGTGGACAATATTCAGCAGCATCCCATACACGTTGTAAGACTAATTGCGAAAAACAAGGTAAACCCGAAGGTCCACCTTGAGTTTCTGTCAATAGGGTGAGTAGTTTAAAGAATGGTCCACAAAGCTCGGTGTGTTTAGTAACCGAAGTGAATAACATTGTTATTATCTGATTGGCCAAACGTTCATCCCAGCGACAGAGAGCATGTATTAAATGTCTAGTTTGATGCGGATTAATGTTATCTTTAATTTGCTGATACAAAAATGGGAATCCCTGGAATACAAGAACAGAAAAAAATAAAGTTGTAGTGATTCTAATGAGAATAAAACATGAGTTTTTCAAAAATTTATAAATTGGAATTTTCGATTTTCTTGAAATTTGCAAAGGTGGAATTTTCAACTTTTCCTTTCCAAAGTTGAATAAATCGATTTTTGGAAATTACCGCTTTTGTAAATATTGAAAATTCGGCTTTTGACGACGCGACTTTTTGATCGCCTTTCAATTCAAAGTTCATTTTTTTAATTTTATCGTTAAAATTCGATTGTACACAAAAAAATATCACCGATATATTTCCAATTAAAAAGTTGATCGAAGCTGAAATTTTTTTCAATTAAAAAATTAATTGATACAATTAATTTTCTTTCATGGGACCGGGGTGTCCACTTCTGAGATGTTTTAATTGTGAGCATCTGGGAATACAATAATTTTGGCCAAAATCGCCAACCAAAAAAAAAAAGACTACATAAAAAATCGACCTTTCAAAATTTAAAAAAGTTGACTTTTTAATAATCTCAAAAGTGGAATTTTTCATTTAAAAAAAAAGTTGGCTATTAATAATCGCAAATGTCACACTTTTCAAAATTTGAAAATTTGTTTATTTAAATTGAATTGTTATTTATATATTATTTTTATTATAATTTTCTATCTGCTCATTGCGGTATTCTTGAGGTATTTACTATATTAACCACTCATAAGGGGATAAAATTCATAAGACCGTGGGTGTCCACTTCTGATATGTTTCAATTGTGGACATCTGGGAATACAATAATTTTGGCTCAAATCGACTTTGAACAAAAAAAAACTACATAAAAATCGATCTTTTCAAAATTTAAAAAGGTTGACTTTTTAATAATCTCAAAAGTGGATTTTTTTTAAATTTAAAAAAGATGACTTTTAATAATCGCAAATGGCACAATTTTCAAAATTTGTATTTTTTTTTTTTTTTGAAAGGTGAAAACGTTTCTTTTTTAAAATTTTAACATTTGAAATTCGAAAGTCAACTTTTTATGTAAAAAGTTGCTGTGGTTCGGTTTTCAAAGAGAGAAAACTTTTTTTTTAATTGACTTTTGCGAATGTTAAACTTGGCAAAATGTAGAAAAATCGAAAAATCAACTCTTCGAAATTTTTAAAACATTCGAAAGTTAACTTTTTAATTTAAAAGTCGCTGTGACTCAATTTGCGAATAAAGCAAATATACATTTGTCACATTTAGCAATTTTTTACTTCGACTTCTCGGTTATTTTTTGTCAAAAATTCGAAAACTCAATTTTGAACATTTGTGACCCTAAACTGAAAAACACCACAGTCTTCAAGTTCTCAACTTACCTTTCCTCCTGCTATAGCATTATAATCCTTGGGAGATAATTTTAAACGTAAATCTTGTCCACGTGATCTTTCCACCAAACTTGCTACCAAGGCAATCATTTTATCCAAAGATGCTGGTCTTGTTTTATCCACCGACAAAGCCTCATCCGATGAATTATCTTCATTATCAGATCCGACTTCAAGCTTTTTAAAATAGAAATAAAAAATTAAAATAAATATAGAAAATTTATTTGCTTTGAAAGTTGTTTTGTTTTTTTTGTATACTTACATTATCATGAGTCTTATTGCCCAAATAGAAATCGGCTACACTTTTTATTACTCCTATACGCAAAAGGAATAATGTCTCTTCATCTCCCATACGTGAAAATTCGAATAGTAAACCAAAGAATTCGGAAAGATTACGTAAGTGAGCTTTAGCACCATGTTCCATTAATATGGTTAAGGAACTTATGAAACGGGTAACACATGATGCAGTTCCAATTACCTCTTTGTCATCAATATCCGATTCTGTCTTCAAATACAAATGACAATGAGTTGATCTGAAATATAAATTTAAAATTAATATTAGCTTAGAATTTTTCAGAGATAAAAGTTTTAATAAAAAAAATAAGAGAGAAAAAGATTAAGTCTGGAGAAGTCCATTACATATCATATAACAAGATGCTGTGATTTAGTGGCGATCAACAACATTTTTTTGACAAAATTTTTTATAGAAATAAAATCTTGACAACATTTTTTATAGAAATAAAATTTTGACAAAATTTTCTATACAAATAAAATAAAAATTTTCTATAGAAACACAATTTTGACACAATTTCTTATAGAAATAAAATTTTGACAAAATTTTCTATAGGAATAAAATTTTGTCAAAATTTTCTATAGAAATAAAATTTTGACAAAATTTTCTATAGAAATAAAATTTTGAAAAATTTCCTATAGAAATAAAATTTTGACAACATTTTCTATAGAAATAAAATTTTGACAACATTTTCTATAGAAATAATATTTTGACAAAATTTTCTTAGAAATAAAATTTTTACAAAATTTTTTATAGAAATAAAATTTTGAAAAAATTTTCTATAGAAATACAATTTTCTATAGTAATAAAATTTTGACAAAATTTTCTATAGAAATTAAATTTTGACAAAATTTTCTATAAAAATAAAATTTTGGCAAAATTTTCCATAGAGATAAAATTTTGACAAAATTTTTCCACAGAAATAATAGAAATAAAATTTTAACAAAATTTTCTATAGCAATACAATTTTGACAAAATTTTCTATAGAAATAAAATTTTGACAAAATTTTCTTTAGAAATAAAATACAAATTTTGACAAAATTTTTATAGAAATAAAATAAAAATTTTGACAAATTTTTTATAGAAAAAATATTTTGACAAAATGTTCTATAGAGATAAAATTTTGACAAAATTTTCTATAGAAATAAAGTTTATAGAAATAAAATTTTGACAACATTTTCTATAGAAATAAAATGTTGATAAAATTTTCTATAGAAATAAAATTTTGACAAAATTTCTATACAAATAAAATTTTGACAAAATTTTCTATAGAAATAAAATTTTGACAAAATTTTCTATAGAAATAAACTTTTGATAAAATTTTATAGAAATAAAATTTTGACAACATTTTCTATAGAAATAAAATTTTGACAAAATTTCCTAGAGAAATAAAATTTTGACAAAATTTCTATACAAATAAAATTTTGACAAAATTTTCTATAGAAATAAAATTTTGATAAAATTTTCTATAGAAATAAAATTTTGATAAAATTTTCTATAGAAATAGAATTTTGACAAAATTTTCTATAGAAATAAAATTTTGACAAAATTTTCTATAGAAATAAAATTTTGACAAAATTTCTATACAAATAAAATTTTGACAAAATTTTCTATAGAGATAAAATTTTGATAAAATTTTCTATAGAAATAAAATTTTAACAAATTTTGACAAAATTTTCTATAGAAATAAAATTTTAACAAAATTTTCTATAGAAATAAAATTTTGACAAAATTTCTATACAAATAAAATTTTGACAAAATTTTCTATAGAAATAAAGTTTATAGAAATAAAATTTTGACAAAATGTTCTATAGAAATAAAATTTTGACAAAATTTTCTATAGAAATAAAGTTTATAGAAATAAAATTTTGACAACATTTTCTATAGAAATAAAATTTTGACAAAATTTTCTAGAGAAATAAAATTTTGACAAAATTTCTATTGTTTGTTGTTTTTGTTTTTTTGACCTTTTTGTTTATTACCTTCTGTTTCTTATTGTAAATTCAAGCTCGAGGTCAGAGTTTTATTTTCTGTTTTATTTGTACACTTCGATATTTCTGTGTGGTAACAGCAACAGAAATGAGAGGACAACACCAGTGACATAGGTTTTAATTTTATGTATTTAATTTATTCCCGTCGATGATTTCCGAAGGAGATCGAAATATCGAAGTGTAAAAATAAAACAGAAAATAAAACTCTGACTTCGAGCTTGAATTTACAATAAGAAACAGAAGGAAATAAAATTTTGATAAAATTTTCTATAGAAATGGAATTTTGACAAAATTTTCTATAGAAATAAAATTTTGACAAAATTTTCTACAGAAATAAAATTTTGACAAAATTTTCTATAGAAATAAAATTTTGACAAAATTTTCTATATAAATAAAATTTTAACAAAATTTTCTATGGAAATAAAATGTTGACAAAATTTTCTATAGAAATAAAATTTTGACAAAATTTCTATACAAATAAAATTTTGACAAAATTTTCTATGGAATAAAATTTTGACAAAATTTTCTATGGAATAAAATTTTGATAAAATTTTCTATAGAAATAAAATTTTAGTCCTATATGTGCATATTTTAATATATATAACGCCCAACTTTCGTAAATCTGGTCTTGTACGAAACTAAAAAAAAAAATCTCTATAATTCCCTATTTTATTTGTTTTTGTTCTTTATGTAAACTTAGTTCCGCAAAAGAAAGCCTTCGAAAAAACCCCAAAACTTTCTCAACATATTAGACGTTAACAACAATAACTTCATAATGCTGGCGTCTAACACTCAATTATTTACTCCAAAAAAATAATAAAAACAAAACATGTGTGTTATTTACACAAATGTTTTTCACGGTCATTAGCGTTGAAGTTAAAGATAGTGCCTAACTTTCTTGGTTATTAATAATTATACGGAAATCAGTTTATTTCATCAACTATAACGTAGTGAATATATAATAAAATATGAAATTATTCGTGTCTTTCATCCTTATAGCTGTGCTATATAATTGTCATGTTTCGGCATTTTTACCTTTAAATGCAATAGAAGATATTTTTAATCCAGAATATGATGACGAGAAGACGACCACAATTGTTCCGGAAATGAAACACAAGAAGAAACACGAACCAACTGATTTTCTAGATAAATTAATGACAACAATAAGAACAACAAAATCGGAATTTTTGAATATGTTAGAGGATATTTCCGATGTAAGTATCTTGGAATAATTCAATTACTTTACAAAGTTTCATACCCACAGGAAATCAAAACAAATGTCGATCATTGTAAGATTAGTTTTCTTCGCTATGAGCCAAATGTAGCTGTCGGTTATCCTTATGATCGTTCGCAATAATGATGTTTAATTTTGACTATATTGTACATTTGAAGAATTGATGTTTGTTTTTTGTATATTTTTTTACATACCATAGAACTTTTTGGACTTGTTTTCAACAACCTCAGATGTACACCACAAAAACAATACAAAAAAGCTAGCAGATATGACGAAGACGACAACTACCACTATGTCTCCAAATGATATCGCTGCTAGCTTATCCAGTCAAACTACGACAACTACTACCATGTCCCCACATAATATTGCTGATGGCGCATCCAGTCTAAAACCAATAACAACAACAGTTAGTCCTCCCGAAAAAACAACAGAATCCGAACCATGGTAAACACTCAATGTACAATATGATTTTTGAATAAAACTCCGCCTTTATTTGTTGTTAATTGACCTTTTTACTGGGGATAAAAAAGAACAACAGGTTCCCTGCCAGAATTTCAAAGTTCGTTTTCATCTGTCATGGGGGAAATGCACCAAAAAGTACGAAATGGACATGCAAGTATTTTGCCATCACTATTATTACAAAAATTAAGAGCTAAACACATAGTACATTGGTGAAAAATTTTTGACATTCGAAATGGAATATTTTTTCGGTTATTTTTCCAGGCATGCTACCTCGATCAAAGAGAAACACACTGGTTGATATACGCAGATACATCAGCAAAATTTTGAAGTAAACGAAAAAATCAGAATCTGAATCATTGTTACACTGGGAATTGTTTGGGTATAGTCGTGAGGCAAAAGGACGTTAATTCGTGACCACGCCCAAAAAATCACAATTTCGATGAAAAACCTCAAAAAAATTCTAAATTTTATATAAAAACTTGTTTTGGCCATATCTCCTTAAATATGCGCCCTAGAGACAAAAGGACGTTAATTCGTGACAACCCCCAAAAAATTAAAATTTCGATGAAAAACCTCAAAAAAATTCAAATTTTTAATGAAAAACTTGTTTTGGCCATATATCCTTAAATATGCGTCTTATAGCCAAAATGACGTTAATTCGTGACCACCCCAAAAAATCACAATTTCGATGAAAAACCTCAAAAAAATTATAAATTTTATGTAAAAAACTTGTTTTGGCCATATCTCCTTAGATATGGGTCTTAGACCCAAAAGGACGTTAATTCGTGACCACCAACAAAAAATCAAAATTTCGATGGAAATACTCAAAAACTACAATCTTTTATATGAACAACTTTTTTTGTCCATATCTCCTTAAATATGCGTCCTACAGTCAAAAGGACGGTAATTCGTGACCACCCCCAAAAAATTAAAATTTCGATGAAAATCCTCAAAAAATTCAAAATTTTATATGAAAAACTTGTTTGGCGTTATCTCCTTAAATATGCGTCCTAGAGCCAAAAGGACGTTAATTCGTAACCTCCCCCAAAAAATCAAAATTTCCATGAAAATCCTCAACAAATTCAAAATTTTATGTGAC
Organism: Haematobia irritans; assembly: GCF_050003625.1. Classification (NCBI taxonomy): domain Eukaryota; kingdom Metazoa; phylum Arthropoda; class Insecta; order Diptera; family Muscidae; genus Haematobia; species Haematobia irritans. Next base: position 261,987,154 of record NC_134397.1, read on the forward strand.
ACACATGTTTTGGCCATATCTCCTTAAATATGCGTCCTAGAGCCAAAATGACCTTAATTGGAGACCACCCCCAAAAAATAAAAATTTCGATAAAAATCCTCAAAAAATTCAAATTATTATACTTGATTTGGCCTCCTTAAATATGCGTCCTATAGCCAAAAAGACCTTAGTTCGGGAACACCCCCAAAAAATCAAAATTTCGATGGAAAACCTCACAAAATACAAATTTTTATATGAAAAACTTGTTTTAGGCATATCTCCCTAAATATGCGTCCTAGAGGCAAAAGGGCGTTAATTCGTGACCAACCCCAAAAAATCAAAATTTCGATGAAAATCCCCCAAAAAAAAACAAAATTTTATATGAAAAACCTTAAATATGCGTTCTAGAGCCAAAAAGACGTTAATTCGTGACCACCCCCAAAAAATCATTTTGATATTTTGTGAAACAACTAGAGCTTATTAAAATTCGTTGAAGAAAACGAAAAAATCAGCACCTTAAACATTGTTAAGCTTGGAATAGGTTAGGTTAGGTTATGTGGCGGCCCGATGTATCAGGCTCACTTAGACTATTCAGTCCATTGTGATACCACAGTGGTGAACTTCTCTCTTATCACTGAGTGCTGCCCGATTCCATGTTAAGCTCAATGACAAGGGACCTCCTTTTTATAGCCGAGTCCGAACGGCGTTCCACATTCCAGTGAAACCACTTAGAGAAGCTTTGAAACCCTCAGAAATGTCACCAGCATTACTGAGGTGGGATAATCCACCGCTGAAAAATTTCTTGGTGTTCGGTCGTAGCAGGAATCGAACCCACGACCTTGTGTATGCAAGGCGGGCATGCTAACCATTGCACCACGGTGGCTCCCTCCATTCTTAAAGATACTCTAACAACTCTTGAAATTAATAACTTGGAGTTGTAGCACTGCTCACCAATCGAGGTGCTATTTTTATGAAATTTTTTAGATAACCGAAAAATATTGACAGGAAGAGTATGACCATTGTCATACAGCCACAAAGTTTGTATAGTTTCGTATATAACTCCTAACGCAATGGTATTGCTTCATTTCCATATTATGCATCCAACATGACGTAGGATACAGATTTATTTAGTAATAGGAGAACTTACCTTAGCCTCTGAATGACATGTATTACTAATCGTTGAAACATTTGTCGAACCATTTGATTGGGACATTGTATCAAAACTTGAACTGGCCACCATGGTTCCATAGACATGTGAGTAAGGAACCATTCACAAGCCTCCTGACTTGCATTAAATTGTTTTGTCAACAGCTCTACCCATGGCACCATAGTTGGCTAAAAAAAAACAACAAAACAAAACAATTCATTAAATTAACATTTTTGAATAATAAACGCAAATTTCGAAATTTATTACCTTTTCTTTGGCATGTATGAAGGTTTCAATAAAAAATGAAACTGACAATTTTGCAGCCATACACGTGACATCCTGTTGAGCTATTAATGTTTGGGGTATATGACCACAAATTTGCCACATAAAACTGAAAAATTAGAAAATGAGAATGTTTTTCTTTGTAATATTGTGGGTAGCTGATTCGAAGTGTTATAAAGATAATCTCATTGCACGGAAATGGACTGAAATAGCGATAAACTAAGTTTGCTTTTTAAGCGACTCATAGGTGATCATATCTATTTGAATGGTCCTAAAATTAAGATTACTTGCATACATATGTCTCATCCGAATCACTAAGTTCACACAAATAAATTATAATATTCGAATTGGTAACACTTCATTTCAGCTAGCCCGAATTATCTTTACTTACTTAAAGTAGGTATGCTCAAAAATATTGCGATCTTGCAAAAATTGTCGATTATCCTGCCATATCCAGTCTTCCAACTCTTTACTCAACTGAGGTCTTGTGAAATTATGTTCGGCTATTTTATTTGTTGCAGGCATCATCTGCCCCGAAGATGATCCCATTGATGTTGATGGAATTTCTGTTTCAATTTCTTTCTCTTGATCATCTCTCTTGTCACTCTCATTATCACATTTCATTTTATCTAAGTCTTCTGTGGTCACAACCTCCATTTTATTGGGTTCATTTTTCGATTCTTTTATCTCTGATGACGAATTTTCATTCTTTTCTCCTACTGTTTGTATTTCACTCATTATTTTCACTGGAGATTCTATTAAACTGGGAGAAGCCAAAAGGTGAGCATGTTTTTCCTTTAGATGTTCAGGCAATCGTCTTTCATAGAATAGCATATAGGCTGAATTAGTTTTTTCAAAACTAAAATCTAAATATTTTTCTGTAACCGAATCATAGGTTTTGCTCTGTAAGAGAAATTGCAATCAATTAATTTATCAATGTTGTGTGGACCATTATGTTTCATTGTCTACCGTCATTTCGCCACCAAAACATTCGGCTGCTATTTGAGATGGATCAAATGGTTTCACTTCGGCATCATTGAAAAGGAACCAGCGATCATGTTGAATAGCAGATTTATTACGTTCTTTAATAAAACTATAATAATGGCCTCCATCGGCCGTGCCAGTGTGAACAGTTACGCCAACCAATTCGTATCTTTAGGAAATATTACAATTTATTATTTTACCTAATGTGACTATTCCATAGATGGATACTCACTCTAAACATTCCTCTAAATCATCTTCCAATTCATTCCCATCACCTTCTGTTTTGCGTTTTTCTCGATCTTCTGTTAAAATACCAAGAGAAGAATTGCAAATTAGGGATAGAAAAAATCGACTTTACAAACAAAATCAAAGTCGAAATTAAAATTTCAAAATATTGAAAATTCAATTCAAATTTTCAAAACGTCAACTTAAATATTCGTCCTAGGCCAAATGGACGTTAATTCGTGACCACCCCCAAAAAATCAAAATTTCGATTGAAATGCTCAAAAACTACAATTACAAATTAGAGATAGAAAAAATCGACTTTATAAACAAAATCAAAATCAAAGTCGAAATTAAAATTTCAAAATATTGAAAATTCGAATATATCAATTGAATGTCGACGTTTTCAAAACGTCAACTTTCCAAAAACCGATTTTAGTGGAAAAATCAAATTCATCTGTTTGTAATTTCGAATATCAAAAAAAATTTTGAAAATTGGTTCAAATTAAATAGTCGTCTTTCCATCTTAACTTAAAATTTAAAAAGTTGAATTTGAATAGAGATGGGATTGTGATGTAAGTTCATTTTATGTTGAAAACCCACAAAAAAGTCGATCATCTACTTTTCAATAATCGAATTTAAATTTTAAAAGGGAGAAATTTTGAAAACATCGAAGTCCACATTTTGTAATTTCCAATACCAAATTTTTTTTTAAATAATAGGAGATTACCTTGTGCTAAATTTGAGTAAGGTCGGTTGATAAATGAGGTTATAAGGGGCAAATTTTTCAAAATCGGCGCTACATATATATGGGAGCTACATCTAAATCTGAACCGATTTGGATGATATACATGATGCACATATAGTCAGTACTATAGAATATTAGAGTAAGCCAAATTTGAGTTGAGTTGATCGGTTGATAAATAAGGGTTTTATAACCAATTTTGTGAAAATCGGGCGATACATATATATGGGAGCTATATCTAAATCTGAACCGATTTCGTTGAAATTTTGCACACTTAAAGGGTGGCCAATTGGATGACTTTTGAACAAAGTTGACGCCGATCGGCTAGAAAATTTAAAGCAATCTGGCCCCATTTATCGAAATCGGGCGATACATACACATAGGGTCAAAATAAAAGTACACGTTGGCATTTTTTCTTCTTTGTCCTAACTCTAACATATTTTTTAATTTACGGCCATTTTCATGTAGCTCCGTTAGGCTTTAACTGTCAGTTAACAGAAAGTAAATTACAAATATCTTTTCTCCAGTTAACTTTAACTGAAAATT